>NC_140454.1:34838378-34853378 GCF_963576455.1 Neolamprologus multifasciatus
GTAAAAACTCCAAAACGCGTAAAAACTCAGACGCACTTACAAACCCCGAAGCATGTACAAACTCCAAAACACGTAAAAACTCAGAAGCACGTACAAACTCAGAAGCACGTACAAACTCAGAAGCACGTACAAACTCCAAAACACGTAAAAACTCAGAAGCACGTACAAACTCAGAAGCACGTACAAACTCAGAAGCACGTAAAAACTCAGACGCACTTACAAACCCCGAAGCATGTACAAACTCCAAAACACGTAAAAACTCAGAAGCACGTACAAACTCAGAAGCATGTACAAACTCAGAATCACATAAAAACACAACAGAAGTGCTCCAGGATGCTAGGGTGCAGTGTTGAGCTTTTGTTACCTAGTGGCTACACAAGCCAGGAAGTATCAACAACCGGATTTGGTGTGTGGTAGTAACAGGTAAATGAACATTTTTTTTATTATTTGAATAAATATGAGTGCTTGTCTATAAATACACAAACAATACACAAATGCTTTCAATCGTGTAATTTAAGTAATCTAGGTAGCTCTGTTTTGGAAGTTCAGTTAAGGCTAGAAATGTGTTTTGGAGTTTGTACGTGCGTTTTGGAGTTTGTATATGCTTTAGAGTTTGTACGTGCTTTGTCTCTAGGGGCCATATATAAACATATATAAATAAAACCACTTTTTTACATTAGTAATTCCTTTTCTGCATAATTTTATATTATTGTTAATGATTAAATAATTAAAGCAACAAAACAACCTGAAGAGCCGGTTCGGAGCCGAAAGAGCCGGCTCTTTTTAGTGAGCCGAGCCGAAAGAGCCGGATCTCTAAAAAGAGCCGGAAATCCCATCACTACTCCGTTGCAGCAGCCTTTCAACGCCTCTCTCTGTCTCTCGCTAGCAAAGTTGACCCAGACAACAAAGTAAAGCTAGTTTTCGGCTACGAGCCCGACATGAACCCACCGTATTAGCCAGAGGTCCCTTTACTACGGTTCGGAGCCGCGGACCTTCAGTAACAGTAATAAATCACAGCAATAGTACATTCATGTAGTTGTAAACAGCATGATAATATATTAAGTAATCCAAAGTATTCAGTTACGTTACTCTCATTGAGTAACGTAACGGAATACGTTACAGAATACATTTTGGGGCATGTAATCTGTAATGGAATATATATGCCTTCTTTTTTCTTAATACTGTTGTCACGTTTTGGTTTTTTTTAAAGCGTTTTCCACGGACAGCGCGAAAACAGTCAAGAAAGAAAAAAAAAAGCCACCTCTTTCCTATTGGTGGAAAAATGTACCCTGTCGACCAATACAAAAACGGCAACACGTGGCATTTGGTTGTTTATGAAGGCAGGAAAGTTTTGGGAGTGAGACAGAGCCAGGGAGAGAGATTTTTGAGATGTTTGAGATTTGTGACGTTTAGCTTGTAGTTAGTGTTGTGTTGTCGTTGTTAGTGTGTCAGTGAGGGCACTAATGAACGTCACAAAGGCAGATTACGGTGTAAACTCTGTCTCCAGGTGGAAAACAGGAGCAGTGATACACCTCCTGCTGTCAGGCCTGCAGGTTTGTGCTGTTCTCCTCTGTGGGGACAATTTCTTTCTTTTTTTCTTTTCTTCTTTTTTTACAGCACAAATAATTTGTGGGAGGTGTTATTGTGACACCTGATTGTTCTCTCATTTTAGTTACAGTATTTTTAAATGGTTGTACAAAAATAAAAAGCCAGCTGCATCGGCTGCGTGTTTAAATAAATAGTTGTATATAACTTTATTGTTTACAAAATTTGTGCATAAGCTTTCAAAATGTACAATTTATATTTGCATTTCAAGTTATGAAAATAATTTACTAAAATGTCTGTGGTTTTTACAGTAAATAAAACTACTACTAGGATTTTATGTTTTGGTGTGATTTCAGATCAGTTGTGTTGCTGCAGCATGCCAATGAAAAAATAACTGTGAATTCAGACACGTGAGGTTGAGCCGAAGAGATGACACCAAACAAGGCGAGGAAAAAATAATTAAACAATTTGAAGGTGAAATACAAAAGTAAAATCAAAAGCAGTCAACAATGCAGTTGACTTTGTGCATGCAATTTGATTTTTTTCTAACAAAAAAACTGTGAAACTTAATTTAGACTGTTTGTAAATGAACCGCCGCGTGTTGTGTAGCTTTCTGGATTTTCTACTTATTGGGCCACAAATGTATTTATCATACGGGCTACACAGCACACAACACCAACATTCACATGTTTTATGTAACTGAGATGTTTAATTATGCGAGCTACAGACAAGAATTAGGTTATAGACTATATTTATATAAAACGTGTACTGCATTTGAATTATTTTAACCACATGTAACACCATGTGGGGTTTTTAAAAGAAGGCTTTGGTTTTGCTACCCCATTTCATTTCCATGCCACCCTAAGAAAATTTCTCTTGACCCGCCCTGACAGTAAAGAGAAACCTGCGCTGTGGTTGAAGGAAGGTGCAGCCACAGAATGGATGATGAATGGACGAATGTGTGTTGGGGCAAAATAAAACTGTTTAGATGGACATTTGAGCTGCATCTGAGGAGCTGAGCTGTGGTGTTTCATGTGATGCTCTGCAGGACAGAAATGTCAAAGTTCAACTTCAGAAAGCGTTCAGAGACGTTTCCACGTTAGTCTGTTGAGCAGAGACTCACAGAGGAGCTGCAGGTCTCACGGAGATGAATCCTGCAGGTCAAATACCGGGATGAACCACCAGGAGGCAGCAGCACGCTGACACATGCATGAACAAAAGACACTGACAACAACAGGAAGCATCAGCAAGACTCGAAAACTGTCGACTGAAGATATTTAAATACTGTATATTAAAAAGAACAAGGAGTAAAACATCAACACACAAAAATATGTAAACATAAACATGTGTTTAAGCTCTGTGACCTTTGAACTTGTGAGAGCGTCCCGATGCAGAATAAATCACGCGTGAGTTTCCTGTTATTTTCTGAGCTCGTCACAGAAACTGGTTTCATCACAGATTTATTACAGTTTGAGTTTAGACCTGATTTTGTGTTGGATGATGAAATAAGAACATTAGAGCACATATGTTGTGTAATTCACATATATTACCTTTTACTTCTCCTAAACATTCACATAATGTTTTATGCTTTTTATATGAACATCACATACATATATGATGATATTGTTGATTTATTGATGTGTGTATCACTTTAATGCTGCAGCTGTTGATGATTTTAACCACCTATCTACTGCTGGCCATCCCGATCCGTATAAACAAGCTTAATTTAAGTAACTAAAACTTGGAAGACAACAAAAACGAAAGTACTTTACTTGTACTCTATTGCAGTAGAAGTGACGATTGGTCCTTGTTTTTGATTCTCAGAATAATCCTTCTTTCTCTGATTCTGGCCTCAGCGCAGGGTCAACCCTCACTTCATCGTCCGTCTTAAACAGGCTGATTTAGGTTTGAACAGCAGGGGGGCGGGCCTTCCTCCTTTCTATTATATCATCCACATCCATCCAGTGTCTCCAGCAGCCCGAGCTCTGGGCTCACAGGATTATTGTACATACAACGAGGTCATTATTACAAACTTGTGTCATGTTTAATCAGAACATCTACCACAGGAACTGGAAATATGGAAGAAAAACGAAGCAGGTCCAGGTAAAGGAAAATACAGCTAGCTGAAATGAAGCGGAATGACCCTTTAAGCTGGCATTTCAGATCAGCAGATAAAGAGGAAATATCCGTCTCTGCGTCGAGCTTCTCACGTTCATATAAATGAAAATATTCACCTTTTTAAAAGAATTTATTCAATGTGTAATTTATACATCAATCAGCAAATGAGCTAAAACATAAATAACTGGAAATAACATTTCAAAACACAAACATGCAAAAATATTTTCAGTGAAAAAACTGTCAGAAAAAAATATCCACAAATATGAACAAATGTAATAAATAGAGTAAAAAATGCCCAGAGTGTCAGAAAACATCATATTTAATTAAACGTGAAGACAAACTGCTGAACAAAGCAGAGAAAACACTTGAACATGTGGTGAGCTGATGGGACGAACATCTGGACCTCCACCTTTACGATAACTGTCTCTGACGTCTGTCCACCAACAGACCAGAGACACAGACGGGCGTCACAGGAAGCAGCGGCGTGCCGCTCTGTCTGATGATCGACTGAACCCAGTGACATGAATCGGTTTCCTCAGAGTCTCTGAGGGAGTCCCGCAGGGCCCCATCTCAGGCCTCGTTTCATGTTTTTGTATAAATAACATTGTGAGAACATGTTTCCGGTTAAAGGCGCCTTCATGCAGAGGACACTGAGATGTGTTTCAGCTGCAGGAGTCTCTCAGCGTTGGTGTTTTCCTTTAGGAGGAGATTTAAGGAAATATTCGTGTATCCGGGTGAATGATGCTCTTTTGTTTAGAGTGCTTATTGAGCACTTGGTGGAAAATCTGAAGAAGGCTGAGACCTGTCTGTTTTTAGTTTCATTGTCTCAGTGATATGTTCACGTCCATGATTCAGTGAAACGGGAGGTTCTCTGAGTGTAATCAGCTGACTTAAAACTGGACAACTTTCATTTTTGAGTCATCTGATGATTAATTTCTGAGGTTTATGGATCACACAGGGTCAGAGAGGCACTGTCCTCGTCAGCAGAGCTTAATGTGACTTGATGTCCAAACAGCATAAATGGATCTTTAATCTTTGGGGTTTTCATCGCTGGATTTAAATGATGTTCTCCTCGGGATGAACTCAGGATTTAGCTCACAGGAAGTTCAGTCCACTGAATGATCACATGACCTCAGAGGAGTCTCTCCAGGATGGTTTCACTCAGTAGTTCCTCAGTTTGAACACCTTGCTGAGCCTGGACTTGGCGCTGGAGTAGATGAGGAAGGAGCCTTCGTCCGTGCTGAAGTCCTCCCAGTCTCTGCAGCCGAACGTGGGCAGGCTGTGGACAGGAACGAAGCCCTCGTAACCCTGCCACCTAAAATCACACACAGAGGTCACCTGAGCTCAGGAAACACGTCACACCTGAGCAGACGAGCACTTACGCACCTGTAGACAACGCTGTTCAAAGAGTACGAGCTGCCGTCGTGAGAGTTCGCCACCACCAGGAACTTTTCATCTCCGATGGTGAAAAACTCCCAGTCCAGCGCACTGAACACACGGAGGAGGAGAACAAGACGACACCGTGAAGAGCAGCTGGTTTTGGGATTTTTACAATCAACCTTTTCTTTAAAATATGTTTACGTTTTCAGGTCTTAAATTAACTGTTGAAGAAAGTCCCGAAAAACAAAGAAATAAAGATGAGTAATATGTTTCTACAGCTAAGCTTAGAAATCCCCAAAAAATGTCCAAAAAATGACTGTTAGAGTTCAAAAATAATAAAAAAATAAAGTGGAAAAGAAAGGTCATCAATGTCCTCAGAAAATATTATTAAGTATAATAAATATAAATTAACACACATATGCACATGAATTAATATAAATATAATAATATGTATTAAAAATTATGTTCATAATATTTATGAATATTTATGGAATAATAAATAAATATAAAATAAAATAAAAATCCAAAAATTAAAAACTAAAAACTAACAAAATCATCTAAAAGTGATAATAAAAAAGAACGAATAATGCAAATATAAATAATTTAATAAAGATATAAAATACTATGAACAAAATGTTGAAAAGCTATTAAAATGTGTTTTTTAATAAAATGTAAATGATCTCAAACGAATGAATAAAATTCCAAATGAAACCTTAAACAAACATCAGGCTTCTCGGTGCTGATGGCTTCCTTTTAATGATCAGCAACGTTTCCACAGTGACTTTGAAATAAATGTTATTCAGCCTTTAATCTTCGTGCTGCTCCTTTAATCTCCAGGTAAACGCAGGAAGTGTATCTGAAGACATGTTAAATGAGCCCAGGTGTGACGCTCACCTGTGTGTGAGGATGTCCTGGAAGCGGATGAAGGTCTGTGTGAGCGCGTTCAGTTCGTACACGGTGGAGTTGATGCTGTAGACACTCGTGCCACGATCAGGGATCCTCTGACTGTTGGCGACGGCGAGGAAAAACCTGCCGTCGATCTGAAACGGCTCCCAGTCTGTCGCTCCAACTGTCTGCGGAAAGAAGAGGACACTCAGAGAACCAGGGTACGAAGGGTAACCCTCTGATAATCGTACACTTGGTGGGCGGGGCTTTGACTGCAGGAGTCCCTTCAAGGCTGCTTTTAGTGGAGAGAGAAGAACTTCTCCTTGGCATGGTGGATGCTGATTGGCTAAACCTGGAGAAAACAACCACAACTGGTGACAGTGTGAACACACAGCTCAGGTCATTAGGATGAGAAATGAGTCCATCAGAGGAACAGCTGAGAGGCTGAGGCGGTTTGGACATGTGCAGAGGAGGAAGAGTGGATATACGGGACGAGGATGATGAAGCTGGAGCTGCTGGGCAGGAGGAGAAGAGGAAGATCTGCACTGCAAAGAAGCTTAAATCTAAAACGAACACAGCTGTTGGGGTTAGATGAGGAGTTAGAGGAAGATTGCAGCTCATGTGCAGTAAGTGTGATCAGGATCAGTCACAGGGAAAAACAAAGCATCAGTTGAAAGCAGGTGTTTTCATCCCTGCTGCCTCCACTCTGCAGGCTGAAGTATCCTCGGGTGGGTGAACATGTGTGTTTGCATGAATGTCAGACGTAAGTGGGAAAGAAGAACTCGTCTGACTGCGAGGATGAGCCTTCTATCTTTTAAAACACCAATGAGTACTGTGTAATCTATTACTTTGAATAGAGTACTGACTCCATCACTGCTTGTGAGCTTTGGGCTCACTGTGCACACTGATCCATCCATTTTCTTCCACTTATCCACGGCAGCAGCAGCAGAGAAGCCCAGACCTCCCTCTCCCCAGCCACCTCCTCCAGCTTATCCCAGGGAACGCCACGGCGTTCCCAGGCCAGCCGAGAGATATAATCTCTCCAGCGTGTCCTGGGTCTGCCCCGGGGCCTCACCCAGGAGGCATCCTCAGATGGTCAAACCACCTCGACTGACTGCTTTCGATGTGAAGGAGCAGCGGCTTAACTCTGAGCCCCTCCCTCTCTAAGGGCGAGGCCAGCCGCCCTTCAGAGGCCCGGGGAGCGTCTGGTGGACTTTGGGACTCACTGACACATCACAATGAAATAAGGAGGCAGCTTTTAAATGAAGTCATAATTCAGTGTTTTATACGTCACTGTAATGTGAGACTACGAAACGCTCTGCGTCGTGCTGCCTGTGTGCAGCGGCTCGTGCAGCCTGCAGGGGGAGCTGGTGAGGTCTGGCTGGGTCTGATTGGAGCTATTTGCGGCTCCATTAGTCGTGTTGATGTCTGAGCAGTTTAATGCGTGCTGTGCTGTCAGCAGCTGAATTACAGGTTCAGGTGGTTTCATGATGCTTTAACATGTTTTTGTGGTTTTCAGAAGCAATAAAAGTCTTCTTCAGCGCGCAGCTGGAAAGCCCCTCGCACACACGCATTAATTACACTGCTCTGGTTTCCTGTTTCATCTTTGACATCAACAGACTGAAAAACATATTTTCATCAGCGTAAGATGATTTTTATGATCTGCTTTCATGTGCACATCTGTCACCACATTAATGTTTTAAACAAGCAGCTGCGTCTGTGCAGGCATCGCTGTTTTCCAGGCTGCAGGTACACAGCGCTCATCGTCATCACCACCTTCACCCTGAAACCCCAAACACTGACTTTAATAAGACCGTTATCTTTGGTTGTCACTGCAGGAGCGAATGATGCGACGGGTTCTGGGGAGGAGGAGCTAAAACAACTCAGAACGGGGTCGAGAGTAATGGCAGGAAGGTGTGAGAGTAAGTCAGTTCCAGGTGAACCTGAGATCACGCCAACAACACTGGAGCTCCAAGACCCTGCAGATATTAGGGGCGGGGCCTGTTTGACCGGTGGATGGCGACACAGGCGGCTGTAGCTGCCAGCTTCACCTGAACTGGACCTCTGCACCGTGTTGACATCATGTGACCAGTAACATGGCTGTACTAACAGACCGTCCAGGAAGGCGGAGCGGCAGTTTGGTGAGAGAAATTTGAGCATTTTGATTGGATGTTAGCTGATTGCTCACACTCTTCCAAATATGGTAAATTTTTCCAAAAAAAACCAGCTAAATGAGGCTAAAACGGAGGCTTCAGACAGCGTGATGTCACAACGGATACATCCACCATAATCCAGAGTAAGCGAGGTGAGGACGAGGAACCTGAGTTTGTGAGCGGCGAGCGAGCCAAACATCCTGCAACGCGCTCCTGTGATCCAGGTTCAACGACGACTAAAAAAACACTGAAGCTCAGAAATTAAGGGGCAAAAACACAGAAATATCAAGTGTGGCTGGAAAACGGCGTTTACCTGCAGAGGCACACCTGCACCAATCAGAGCCTGGCTGAGAGCGAGGTGTTTCCCTGAAGCTGTGAGTCAGCGTGGTATTTTTACCAGCCTGTGATTTGGGTTGGGCAGCGTCACGCCGCTGCTGTTATCATGTGACTCACTGACAACATCCTCATTGTCATGTCTGCTCTGACATCTGCCAGGACTCACCTGGACAGGTAACCAGCACCAGCTAAACACATCCTGAGGGGGGCGCTGTCCCAAGTTCATCCTCTGAAGAGGACGCACAAGATGAAACAATCCTGTGAGAATAAATGTGAGCGGACATGTTTCACTGTCCGTGAGTTCAGTGTCACAATAAAATAATCCTTTAAAGTTTGGCTCATATCGCTGAGTTTCAATATGTAGGATGATTAAACGATCCCAGATAATAATAATAATAATAATAATAATCAGGGGGTCCTTTTGTCCCTCTGTGGGGGGAAACTCCCACTAGGTTTATATCTGGGACTCTCCACCATTTGACCTTAGAACTGAAGAAGCTTCTCAGATGAAGGTGAAACGTCTTCAAGTAACTTAAAGAAGTCCAGACGCTTTACTTTGCAAGCTCCTTTGACTACGATGACCTGGATGACTGAGAACCTTCACAGACATCATTATGTGACAGAATTTAATAGATATGAGAAAAAATATCTTTCTTCTAAAATGTTTGTCATAAATCATTCATGAGCGAAGAAGCTACGTCTGTCACGTGTCCAGGTCTGCCAGACAGGAGACGCAGCATCTCAGGACTTCCTGCTTCATTAAAAATATAAATAATAAAAATAAAGTCTCTGTTTGGTAAATCACATTTTTAAATGTTCTTGTCTGTAATTCAATCAAATAAAACAATCTACAGTTATACTGATAATCTCCATAATCAATCATGTCTCTCATGTTCAGCACTTTGACCTGCTGACAGGTCCTGCAGATCAATCTTAGTCATTGGTGCATTTACTCGAATCCTGGGAGTTAAGAATAAAGAGATCGGTGGGGCTGTTCTCACAGCTGTTCAACATCCATGTCAAAAGGTTAGCAGGAAGTTAGCGAGATAGTGAAGATGACACACCACGGTGGTTAGCTGCAGAGCTGTGGTTAGGCTAATGTAAACAGATTAATTAATCTGCTGCTGGTTTGGATTACTCTGTGAAAACGCCCTGATCCTCAGCTGACACACCTGAGCTTAAAGACGTGCTGCACGTGACCAGAGCTGATGAACAGCAGGACGAGCGAACGCGTCGGTTTTATTAATGATGCAAACAGCCAGAGGTCAACAAGCAGGCAGATTACTGAGTACAGATGGCTTCATGTTCAGGAAACGTCTCTGCAGGAGGGTTTAACCAACCACGAGCCTCACAGCTGAGGCCAGCCTGCTTTGTGAACATGCTTTCTCTGGAGACGTATGAGCTTCGAAACCAGATGTCACTGTCAGTCACCCACTGGTCACTGCATCAGTGCTAGGAAACTAACTGTATATAAAAGAAGGACGGAGTCACCGTGACATCACCGCTGGTTAGTGAGGTCATGCTGCGAAGCCACAAACTGAACGTTATTGCTGTCACCATGTTTAAAACCAGAGGTCCCTGGTGTGCGGTAGATCTGACTCTGAAACTGACCGATGCTGCATCCTCATTGGCTAATAACTCACCAGTGACCAAACCCTATGTTGCTGTCCTCTGTGACTGTAACTGGACGATAATTTCCAAAATGAGCTTCATGTTTTATTTACAGCTGAAACATGAGGGAAACATTCACTGAGCTCAAGTCAGCTGAGCAGGACACTCACAGACAACCAGAGGAGTCGCCCCCTGCTGGCCATTGAACGTTAGTGCACTTCCTCTTTGGTGTAACATTTCAGACCAGGAAGGTAAAAGGTTTACGAAAGCCGACTGTGGGGAGACCCTGAAAGACAGACAAACACTGACCTGGATGCTCTGGAAGGTCTGGAAAGAGCCGTCCAGCCAGACGTAGATGGTGGAGCTGATGATGGTGGTTCGACCGTCAAAGGTGTTGGCCACCACCAAAAAGTGGTACGGCCCCACAGTAAAGAACTCCCAGTCGTAGGCTCCAGACGTCAGCAGAGTCTGGTTCACCTCAAATAGCTGCAGAGACAGGAGGGACAGGTTAGGACCGAAAACATGAGGACAGAGACGATCAGCAGCATTTCTAAAGGACAGGACGGAGAGGACATGAAGGCTCGTGGCAGGAGAAGATCTCATGTAGTGACTGAACAGCAGCACCTTTGTGTCGGGGTTCCACCTGTAGATCACACTGTGGATGTTGTGGTTGGAGTCTCTTTCTGAGGACACACAGAGACACATTGACATGATTTCGACACTTCAGTTCTCGTCCATGTGATCACAGAGTAAAGCCAGAGAAGTGCGTCCAGCTTAGACGAACGAGTCGTCTAACAACGAGAAACACAAAAACCATCACATGAAATCTCCACGGAGATTAGCCTCAACAAAAGGGAATCACCGTCAGCTGCATCTCACACCTTCATGTAATCTAATTACATCTCTACAAAACCCTGGAACTGAGTCTCTATTTGTTTTTTGTACCTGACCAACACCAGATTATCTTCAGGATCAACCTTGGCTAATTTCTTTTCAGAGTGACTAAGACGATGGACTCTGATCTGCAGGACCATCCAGGTCTTTGAATCAGTGTGGCTGTGATAGAACAGACTGATGGTTTGGACTGTGCCTGGTGCAAAGACACAACCTCCTTCAGTTTCTGTTTCAGGTATTTTACCCACAGACTAACAGGTAGAGACGACGACGGACAAATACATGTTCGACCAAACTGTTCGGTTTACGGTTGAGACGAGTTTCTAACCTTCACCCTCGATATGAAGCTCTCAAAGCTGTGACTGTTTGTTTTCCACATGTTAAAAGCTGAGTCATGCTCAGACATTGCCATATTAAAGTTTGTCGTTGATGCTATCTGAAGGGCGTGTGTCAGTACTCATGGAGGTACGTGCAGGCCTAAACCTGCCCACTTTAAAGTTCTCTGCATGCAGACCGGAGGTTTCCTGGATGCACGTTTGTGAGAGGGATTAGCATCCATGAAGTGAAAATAATCCACGTGTTTAGTGATCCTGGTTTGTCCAGTTACAGTTTGAGTTCTGTGAAAATGAAGGATGGTTAAAACAGTCATGGCGGTGATGTTCAGACCTGTGACTCGAATAAAGTCTCATTCAAAATTGACTTTTTTCTACAACACAAATGTGTTTGAGTAAGTTTGGATAGTTTGGTTGGAGACACGACTGCAGACGACCTGTTTTTAAATAAAGACATTAAAATATTCTTGTAAATGCAGAAGTTTGAACCATTAATGAATCTTTAAAATATCCCGTCTGATTTTTCACAGCCTGCTAGCAGCTAATTATTTACCCGGTACAAAAGTCCCTTCATAATCTGCCAGTTTTTGCTCGTTTCATGTATTTAGCAGATAAAGAGGACAGAAAATCAAAGTTGGCCCATTTATATCGGACGTGTTGGTGTTGAGGTGATTTCGGCCGGTGCGCTGTGAGTTCACCATCATTCAGAATAAACACGAGCTCAAACAGAGAGACGGCGCACAGAGGTGTGTGATCTAACCACAGTACACCTGCACAGCCTCAGCCTCAGGAGTGTTTTATCTTTACAGGAAGTGCACACATGAATGTGTTTGAAGTGTTTACACTGACGAGGAGATACGAGCTCTTCAAAGATCCTGTTTGGTCAGGTGGAAACCTCGTATCTCCATCATCAAAAAGCCTCGTTTTAACCTTTAAACCCATCAGAAACGACCGGCTGCTCTGGAGCTCCTCATCCCGCTGCAGAGACTCGTTAAACTCAGATACTTCCTTCACTGTGGAAAATACCCTGAACATGAAGGAAAATCAAATTTAACGAATAAATACTGCTGATCAGGAACGTTTGATCCTGAAAGTTCATCTTTGATCTGGAAATAAAAAGAAAAGTTTTATTAAAGGTTCTGTTTGCAGCATTTTTATGCATGAAATGCTTCGTTGGCCTCAGACTGCAGGAGAGGGACATCGCAGGGCACAAAGAGCCGACGCCACTCTCCGTTTATTATTTTAAAATTTTGATTAACTCAGAAAGACGTGGCCTGATGATGTTCTCCTGTGGAGACAACAATGAGCTCTTATCCTGGTTTTGTGTGATGCCCCGGCAGCTGCAGTGATCCATTCATTTAAAATGAAAAAGACTGCATTACAGTCCACTTCCTGTTTACCTCGTCTGTGATTGGCCACGACCAGGAAGCTGTGGTTGTGAATGCGAAAGGCCTCCCAATCCTGGGCAGTGTGAGTCTCCAGAGTCTGATAACGTACGAAACGCCGCCGCCGCCGATGCCACTGATAGATGACAGACCGCTCAGACCCCGCCTCTCTGAAGTTTGCCGCCACCACGAGAAAAATCTGCAGGACAGAAACACAGAGATGGATTTGGTGTAACATCACAGCGCCGAGCGGCCCTGCTCAGCTTTCACTGAACCGACGACTCGCAGAAGTTCACTCCAAGGAGAAGTCTGTGTGCGCTGCAGTGACCTCTGACCTCTGCAGGGACTGTTCCTTTACACACTTCTCTGAGTTAACAGGACTGAATACCTGCAGCACAATACCTGCACACAGCTGTGTGTGTGTCACACACTGTGCAAACAAGGCCAACACAATGTGCACACAAGGGTTCAAAGAGAATCAGCCTCAGATCTGTTTGTCCTCCGCCCTCTGAGCTCCATCCACTCCACGACTCTCAGCTGCACCACCATCAAACCGGATTTATTAATCATGTTTTAAATGTTCTGCCTGTTTCGCTTGATTAGATCTGATCCCTCTGCTTTATTGCTCTTTGTGTTTTCTGTCTGTGACAGAAACAAGCTGCTTCGTCCACCGACGTCCACGCCAAGGACCGCACACGAGTGTGATGTCAGACAGTTTGATTTTATCCAACAATAAATCGCATGATGGCACAAAGACATTTAGTTTCTATGGTAACAGCCAACAGAAGGACAGTTAGCGATTAGCTATAAGTAGCAGGTCTCTGTTGTCAGCATGTTTACATCGTCAGCTGACGCTCATCTATACAAAACACACGACGCACAGAACATACGACGATCCCTGACTGTCGCAGTGACAGTGTGAGCTTGCGTCACACTGTCACTGCCGTGGGCGGAGCTAAGCCCACGGCTTTGAGCTGAGCTCCTTGAACTCCTCGTCCATGTTGGAGGCGCTCACCTTGTCGTCGATGGTGAAGTGTTTCCAGGATCGAGCCTCCTGAGTGCTGATGTTCTGGTAGAGCTGGAAGGAGGCGTTGGTCCACCTGTAGATACCTGAGCCGGACCGAGAGTCCCTGCCAGGGGAGACACGAGGGTTAGACTGAGAGGACAGAGACTTGTCCACAGCTGTGTTTCTGCTGCCGTGTTATTACTTGTTGGCTGCTGCCATGAACAGGCCCTCAGACGGGATGGAGAAGACCTCGACGTCCAGGGTCTCTGAGCGGGTGTACAGGTCCTGGTAGTCCTCCACGTAATCCAGACGCTGCTTACCTGCACAAACAGGTACATGACACATCGCAGGCACATGACACCATCGTCAGAGGTTAACAGAACCAAACCAGCCCCATCCCAGCGCTACGTTCACATGAACCCTCCTACAGTCTGCTCCACCCGCAACAGCAACTCAGTTTACTCTTCTCTTTACAGCAGACAAGTTAATATTATACCAGATCCTCTAAAATCATAACAATTTGTTCCTTTCTGGTTTGGTTCCAGAGGAGCTTTTTTAAAAACCTGAAACATTTTAAAAATTTAGAGGTTTAAAATCATCGTTTCTCATTTCTTATATACAGATTTGGCATCATGTGCATTGTATTGAAAACAACGTTTGTGATGTAAAGATTTATGCAATAAAATGAGCACCTCCTAACACAGAGTAAAATCACCCCTCATGCTCCTAATATAATATGTTTTAGTCACATGACCCTGACATGTCTGAGGTGTGAGAGGTACTTCCTGTGTACGTCCAGACTCACTCTGCAGCAGCGTCCTCCAGGTCAGCCCATCACACATGAACAGACCCTTCCCCTGAGCGTTGAACCACAGCTGGCCCTGCTCCGGCCTCGAGCAGGGAGGACGATCTCCCACAGTCACTCTGGCTTCGGCCTCTAAAACAGGACAGAGCGAGGGTTACACCTGAGGAGCGTAATGGGAACCGAGGACATGTGAGCTCCTGATAATAAGCTCCTCTGTTTAACACTTCATAACAGCACACGATCGTTTTATTGGCTTAAACCAAAGCAAACTTAAAAAATCTCTGAAGTACCAAAGGATGGCAGATTCACAGTTTCCGAATTATTCCTGTTGTTCAGGAGTGACCTCACTGCCGTCTACCTGACGGAAACCATCAGGTTCCCTCTGAGCCGCAGTCACAGTAAAAACTTACTCACAAACATTTTTTCAATGAAACAAACACGTAGCAGAGAGCGCACATCAAATATAACCCAAAGAGCTCCAGCAGCACAAACACGTCCAGAGGCCACGCCCCTAATAATGCAAACTTTAAACAGGTGAGTTATAAAAACA
>NC_140454.1:34858378-34935878 GCF_963576455.1 Neolamprologus multifasciatus
AAAACATTAAAAATCAGTGTTTCTGGATTCTTGTGTTAGACAGCGGCTGAGGGAGCAGAGACAGCATCAGGTCAACGTTAGTTTTCAGCTGGAATTCCCCTTTAAGCTCCTCTGAGGCCGTCTGTGTGTTTTGTTGCGCTTGAGGATCAATGTAAGATGAATGGAGGATGAATGGAGGGAGGGGACGACATGTACAGAAACAGATCTCACATTTCAAAGACTGAAAACACAGAAGAACAAAGCAGCGAAAGCGTCTGAAACACAGCGAGACGTCAGAGTCGGAGCTGCAAAGCGTTCTCTGACATTTGGCATCAGTGAAGTCAGCGACAGGACACACCTCAGGGGTCAGAGTTCACAATACTCAACCCCAGGAAGGCTGCTCACAAAGCCCAGGAGCCAAACGCAGTTTCAGCTGCAGGAATAAATCAGCTTGTAGCAAAGAGAAAGATCAACAGTAATGTCATCAAAAGGAAACATGATGTAAAGCTGTGTACTCAGCTCTTTAACCAGAACAGAAAGACAGGTGGGAACACCTGAAAGTTCCTCAACTGAAAGCTCCACTGAATAATACCCAGAAACAGGTGATAGAGAGGACCAGAAGTCGGTTTAAGCTGTGACAACTGAACAAACGTTATCCTCATGTTTTCCATCTATCGTTACGCGACCCTCCTAACCCCACACCAGTCTGGTGACTGGATGTGTTTGGGGGCCTGTCCAGGATCTTCAGCACAACAGAACAACTTGAACAAGCAAGTCATGAATTAAAACTTCCTGTTAGGATACAACAAAGCTTTCAGCACAATGTCTGTCAGTAGTAATATATAAAAAACAAGCTCAAACCTTTATTTATCCAGTCTCACAAGCAAAAGTCTCTCTTACTCTCAGATTTTGTGTTTTGTTCTTCAGAAATGAATCTGACCTTCTGAAACATGTGACCGTCCCTTTAGAGCTGAAACCAGCACTCTGTATCTCCTCGTACCTGTACAGGGTCTCCAGCTGTGGCTCTGGACTCTGGCGGTGAGCAGCACCCAGGTGAGCAGCAGGAAGTGACACGAAAACATCACGCCTGTGCGCCGTGAACAGCGTGTTTGACTCCCGCTCACCGACCCGCTTCCTGTCCTGCGTCTCTCAACGTCATTCTCCAGTTGGCCCGAGGATCTCCTGGGTGGTGTTTCTTCAGCGTCTGTGGTCAAAGAGCAACACGACAAACGTCTCAGATTTGGTTCCTTACAGCGGCGTGTCCAACATTTCCACCCGGAGAACCCGGACGGCCGTCTCGCCAATTCTTCATGAACGCCACCAAGTTCATTTGTGTTCACATAACCTAAATATTTCTGTGGTTAGGGCAGAAGGACCCTTGGTGGGACTCTCCATGTTACGCCTGCACCAGGTGGGATTTTCGCAGCACTACAGACTGGTTTAAACTGGTTTAATAAATGATGCTGAACATACAAAACTCGAGTAACGTGCAAACCTGTGGCTGAGAAATATCCCACTGTGTAATTTTACCATCAGACTGCACTATCAACATGTCTACTGGGAGAACACTGGAAAAAGAAAAATGAACATTTGTGGTCACATTGATCACAAAACGATTAAACGATGAGCCGAAGATAAGAACAGCTGCTAAAGATAAAATCACGTGAATTCGTTTCGTTTCTCCACGTCGTGTAACGAAGCTCGTCTCCTGAACACTAACCTGCTAACATGAGCGTCTGGCCCACATTTGAATCACATGAGAATCTGTGAGAGGAAAACAAAGATGCAAAAGCTTTGATGCACAGTGACGTCATATCTGAGCAAACCTGGGTCAGAGGTCAGAGGTCAGAGGTTTAACCAGCCTCCTGAGGTCCAGCTCCAGTCCTAGTCTGTGAAGAGGTTTCAGGACATGTGAGGAGACCTCGTGCTGTGACCTCACAGACGTCTTTGCTCTACCTGTCGGCCGTCCTTAAACCGTCCTCTTCGTCTTTGCTGGACATTTATCTGTTCTTCAGAGAAACCAAAAACACAACCAGGCTCATCGTCAGTCCACCTTTAAAAGTGTTCTCAGTGTCTGAGATGAACCTGATGATCTTCAGCGTGTCTCCACCTTTAGGTGCAGACCTCCACCTGTCGTCTCCTCCCTCTCCACGTTTCCTCCTCTTTAAGTCCTCCACAGTTCTCCTTTCCTTCCTCTGAGGCTGCTGTCTGTGCAGCGACTGGAGGTGATTTTCAGCTTCAGGTGAGTATGACTGAGGAGAGAGAGAATTTACCTGCAGGTGAGCTGGCCTCGCTCGCCCCACATTTAAATAAAAAAGACTGGGAGGGGCTGAGGAGCGAGAGGGAGGGAGGGGCGGCTGCCTCCTCTTTACCTGTGACACACTTGAACTCACCTGAAGACAAACCTGACAGACAAAGCTGGACAGAGTCCACCTGAGAGGACAGGTGAGTGTTTCATGAAGGTGAAAGGTGTGATTGGTGGAGAGGTTTCTGCACGTTGCTGCTGCAGGTTAGTTCATGTGTTACTGGTCAGAGCAGCTGACACATTTCGCTGCCTCGGTGATCAGATATAATCACTTCCTGTCGGCGACCATGACGCTGATCAGACCAGCCAATGGGTGACCGCACGCTGTGCTAGTCCATCTTTTATATACAGTCAGTCTGTGTTAAACTGATAAGCCTGACCGATATCAGATTTTTAACAGCGATACTGATATTCGGTGATTTAGAAGCCAATATTCAGACATCTCGGCCGATATTTGTCACTCTTTTCGTCCTTCTCTTTCCTCGTTTTTACCCGCTGCCCAGGTCGGATCAGCTGCTCGCTAAACATGGAAGATGCAGAGCGCCCTCTGGTGGACAAATGATGTAAGGTTAAAGGGTGTTTCTGTTGTCTTGTGTATCGTCTGTGACGAGCTGAAACTAACAGAGCAGCAAATAATAACCTGAGCTCTCCATGACTTTGGTGCGGCTCTAAAAATGACGTCATATCGAATTCTTATTATTTTGTGTGTCTCGTGCTGTGCAGCAGTCTGGGCTTGTCAGTCAGGTGTTGGACTAATAAAGTTTGATTGATTATTCCTTCCTACACTGAAACTGTAAATATGAACGATCAGCTGCAGAGTTCGGTCCATGTTTCATATGATGTGAGGTTCCTGCACACGTGCTGCCTGAGAGGAGGAGGAGGAGGAGGAGGAAGAGAAGAAGTGGTGACTGATCTCAAGTCTGCGGCTCGCCCTCAGCTCTTCACAGCACAGGAATTTCCCAGGTGAGCCAGGGCTCCGCCCCCTGCCTGTCTGACCCACTCCCTGACATCAGGTGCCATCAGACCTGAGGCTGCGCACACACACACACACACACACACACACACACACACACACACACACACAAAAATACTGCATTCAATGCCAAAAGTACACAGGTATGATCAAAATAAACAGAGATTATTAGAGATTATATTCACCTCCATCATTATTGCTCAGTCTCATGGTACTGGCCAGTGGTTTCCAAGCTGAGGGCCGGGGCCCTGCACAGGGTCATAGGATAATCCCAGGAATACAGCAGGTGAGGCAAAGCTCCACCCATCAGGTTTACCTGATCAGTCTGAGGGGTAATCAGATTATAAAGGAAGAAAGAAAACTGAAATTACAGAAAATAATTTAATAATTTTTATTTTAAAAATCAAACTTTCATTGGTTCTCTTTTCTAAGAGGATTGAGTGTCACAGCAGGGGGTTTGCCGATATGTTGTGAACAAGCGAGCCTTTATTTGGCAGGAAGTCAGCAGTAAACATGAAACTAAGAAAAATTATGAACAACTTTGACCACTATGAATACACTGTGATAATTATGATGAAGACTATGAAGACTGTGGTCAGTTTAACAGACGACCTGACAATGAAACACAAACAGAGGACTTAAATGCGCAGGAGGTGATCAGGGTGAAAACACACGAGGAAACAGAACATAATGAACATAATGACTGAAGTGAAACTAGATTCAGTGAACAAAGAATAAAAGAAACACGGAGACGCAGACATGACAACACAAGAAGTCAAGTCACATGACTGAGAACATCAGGACAAACGAAACCTTCACCAGCTGAGACCTCATCTTCTTCAGCAAAGTGAAAATCCTGTAGTTCCTCTGACACCCAGCAGGGGCAGCAGGGAGTCAGTCTCCATAGACAAAGTGTTCTAGTCTCTAGTTTCACCTTCCTAACACAACAAGGGGGGAGGATGTTTCATTCAAAGAGTAAATTATTTAATTTTTAGGGGCGCGGCCTGTTTGATTGATGGTTACACTGTAGCTGCTCGCTGTCTGCTAGGCTACACCTCAGCTAACTGATGTGGGTCTCTGGACTGTGTTTGTGCTGGAGTACTTTAATGACATCATCTGAAGAAACTAGCTAGCATCAGCTAATAACTCAGTGCTCCGCCCTCGCTTCACACCTGGCTCCAAAACCTCAACACAGTTCAAAATGGTTCAAATGAAAAGTGTCCAGATCCAGTCATGGTGGTCCCTGTCCCTGTAACTCTGAGATGGTACGACGCGAGCATGTGGAGGCGGACACGATAGCACTCAAATTAAAATCAGGTGTTTGCCCACCGAACCCTGTACCTGCACAGGTAAACCAGAAGTCAGTGTTTGCTGTGAGGGGCGAGCGCTGGGAGCTGCACTGTGTACTCAGACATGAAAAGCAGCTGTGATCTGAGAGACGTTTAAAGCCCAGTAATCCCAGTTTAAACGTGAGCCTGGATCCAGGCCAGCAGGCAGAGACACGAATGAACCCACAGAGACCTTCCAGTCTCACTGTGACCGAGCTGCAGGTTCACAGGTGGAAGCAGAGTTCCACACCTTTACCTGTGTCTGCCCTCAGTACAGGTACAACACAGACCGTAAGTACAATCCTCCACCAAATGTTATGGCAACCAGTATCAACAGGATTTCCATTTAAATGCATATAAAAGAGCCACAAAAATATAAAAAACAGGCAAAATGAACTCAGAGGAGCGTCGCACGCAGCGTGGACTCTTCAGAGTGGACCCATCTGAACGGAATCAGGTGAGACACGCTTGCATTTACCTGCCGACTGAACACAGGTGACCTTCTGCTGCTCTACCTGTGCAGGTTGGTGTCGTCGGGAAAAGAATCAGTGAAAATATCCAAGAGAGCGCCCCCATCAGGACGCTGTGACCTCTCACCTCAGATCCAAGATTCAAGAAGTTTGTCATATACACAGTGTTGGGAAGGTTACTTTTAAAATGTATTCCACTACAGATTACAGAATACATGCCCCAAAATGTATTCTGTAACGTATTCCGTTACGTTACTCAATGAGAGTAACGTATTCTGAATACTTTGGATTACTTAATATATTATCATGCTGTTTACAACTACATGAATGTACTATTGCTGTGATTTATTACTGTTACTGAAGGTCCGCGGCTCCGAACCGTAGTAAAGGGACCTCTGGCTAATACGGTGGGTTCTGTGTCGGCTCGTAGCTGAAAACTAGCTTTACTTTGTTGTCTGGGTCAACTTTGCTAGCAGAGACAGAGAGAGGCGTTGAAAGGCTGCTCCAACAGAACTTATTGTTTTTGGAGGAAAACACGAACACGGTGTACAGTCGAGTCTTAATAGCTTACTTACAGCTGGGCTCGTCAGGCTCTCTTCTTGGCTGCAGTGGTTATTATTATATTTACATGCTTCCAGCTCCCGTTTCTGCTCGATGACAGCTCGTACTTTTCCTTTTTCTCCCTCCCTCGCTCACAGACACATAACGTGTATGGCAGTCCATTCTCCCTGCAGCACGGACTACACTGCCCATGATGCTACATTCTTTAGAGCTATACCTGTAGCATTCTGCCTGTTAGCTTAGCACAACAACAACAAAAAGGCCTCTCTCACCCAGGAAACACGCAGAGAGAGAGCGTCGCCCTGTAACCATGGCAACCGTAACGCTGCCGCCTGGAACAACAGAACGTAGCTGTCAAACAAAACCCAAACAGTCCTGACCCGCCACAATATGAAACAGGGAAGTACCGCCGTGTAATCCATTTATTTCAACAAAGTAACTGTATTCTAAATACCACCTTTTTAAACGGTAACTGTAACGGAATACAGTTACTCATAATTTGTATTTTAAATACGTAACGGCGGTACATGTATTCTGTTACTCCCCAACACTGCATATACACTGCAAAACACAAGTGGATACGCTGAGCGACGAGACTCTTACTTTGCAACTAAAATGAGAATAAACTCTGAGTTAGAAAATAATATATAGAGTAAAACAAGTGCTGATGTATCTCGTGTGTGTGGAGTCAGAATTTAAAGTGCAAGTAGTTGTAACACTGTCACAGTGGTAACATATACAGAATATGCTATAGTAAAATGTTTATGTTGTGTGAAGTTTTATTATGTTGTATATAAATGTAAAAACTTGCAGGTCAAAGGTCATCACAGTGCGAGTCAGTGATTCTGTAAGATGGGCTGATCAGCACAGCTCGCTCTCACATCAGTTTGTTTCAGGGAGGTGACGGTTTTACCGCCAACAAGGTTCAAACCCTGAACAGAGTCCTCGCAAAGACTGTGTGTGAGTGTGTGAGTGTGTGTGTGTGTGTGTGAGTGTGTGCGCTGATAAAATCAAAGTGTTTCTACAGGAAAACCATCTGCATTCATGCTGTTATATAAAACTGGAACACACACACAGTTTTTACAAAGACCAAACAAACTGTATTAGCCGTGAGGAGCAGTGATGTCAGAGTCATGTGACTGGGTCTTCAGCAGCAGATCCAGGGTCAGGCTGGTCCCAGATCAGCTCAGTGACAGACGCTGAATCGTAACTGCACCTCACGTGATCAGGGGCAGGTCAGCAGCTCGTCTGTGGGGTTTAACGGTCGGCTGAGACTGATCCCTGTGAGCGTCACCCTGCTCTCCAACAACACTGGGCGCTGCCCCTCAGCAGGCTTCCTGAAGTTGGCCAATCAGAAAGTGGACCTTAGTGAGTGGGATGTTAAAGAGAAGCAGCTTGTTTCACAGAGGATGGCGTGTCAGATAAGGATTACTCTGAACTGTGACAGAGTGCCTGACAGAACAGAGCTGGGCTAAGCAGACAGGACCAGGTAATCAGATTACCTGCATGAGCTGTGGGCTGCCTGCGCTCTGTAACTGATGCTGCCTTCCTTTCATGTCTTTGTCTGAGGCAGGCCCAGACAGGAAGCTGCTGTCATGGCATGTCACCTCCCTCTCATCTGCACTCGTCCTTTTTATCTGCAGACTTGACTCAGCGCTGACGTGAGCTGAGTCAGAGTCGCAGCGAGGTTAAAACAGACGGATCCGGGATAAGCTCAGGTTTAAATCTGCGTGTGATCTCAGACATTTATAGGTGCTTCTGCTTCAGCGGCGCTTTGAGAAAATGCCACTTTATTTAGAAATGTGAGCCCTGAAGGTCTGAACCCAAGCACATCACAAAACAGGAAGGTGTGGGGCTCTGGGCCGACACTGGGCTTACATTTCTCAGCTGATATTCTTTGAACAAAACTGCAGTGAGAGAAAAAAGGCAGCTTTATTAAATGTTGGACCTGCTTTCAGAGTTAATGAATAAACAGCTCACGCTCTGCTCTTGGTATTTTTTATTAATCGATCAGACAAATTCAAAGAAACCCTTCAAACTAAAGCTCTGCGCTCCCGTCAGCTCCTCGGCGAGCTGAACCATCACGACATCCTCCTTCAGGAAGACATAAAGTGCATGAAGTCCTGCTGAGAGAAGCCGGCGTGCTTCCGTCCGACCAGACGTCCAGTCCGAGTCCACGTTTATCGACCAGTCGGATCAGAAACGATTTCTCGCCAACAGCAGCAAACGAACAGAAACAGGAAGCAGGAGTCGGGGGCGGGGCGGGGTACTGCGGTTGCAGGACTCTTTCGATCCGTCAGCAGTCTGAATCTCTGAAACCAGATCGGAATGATGAGAACTTCCTGGACTTCATCCGGCTCCCCTCTGTGTCGACGACTGTACACTGACAGCACCAGGCGGCACAGCAGGGGGCGCTATGGGACAACAGCTTCAGGTAAAACATAATTTCTATCCTATACAAACAAAGTTTAAATTGATCTTTTCATGAATTTATTGATAAATATTGTCCTGCAGAGGAGACGGATGAGGTATGGCGGCGGCGGCGCCGTTTCTGCTGCTGCTGTCGGAGTGAAGGTGGTGATGATGTCATCGCGTTTGGTTTGTGTCCTTTGATCGGCTTTCATCCATCAGTTTATGTATTGATCTGTCCATACTGAGCGCCCTGTGTGTCTGTCCATGCCATTTGTTTCTGCTGTACACACACACACAGGGCGCGGGCTGATGACATCATCTCTACAGGCCCAGAGACTTGCGTACGATCTTCTGGGCGAGTTTGTTGAACTGCTCTCGATCTTCCCGCCACATTTTGGAGGCATCGACGTTCGCTCCGCTCTCATCGTTGGGCTCTGGAGGAGAGGAGAGGACCGAGTACGCAGGTGAAGCATGGTTTACACATGATGACATCACAGAAAGGTGTGTGATTACCTGCCAGCATGCTGACCACAGACAGCAGGATCTTCTCCACACTCTGGACCGGACTCCACCTCTCTGCACTACTCTCATATCCCATCGGATCGTCGCCCGGAGCGTGGAGGATGGAGATACAGACCCGACCGTCCGGATAGACTGAGGAGGAGGAGGAAGATGATTAATAAGGGAGCACGGCTCAGCCCGCCCATCTGCAAGAATCCAACATATTTAATGACGACCAGTTCAACACACAGGTTTAGTTTGTAATGCCCACAGGTGCGAATGCTGCCAGACTGGTGACCTGTCCAGGTGGACCTGCTGCTGGGACAGGCTCCACCCCCCCGACAAGCATGGGTGGATGTTTCTGAATGCTGTGAATCTGATTTTAAGACATTTCTGTTCAAACGCTTCATTAAAGCTGAGACCTGCGTGTCGTGTCATGTGAGCGTCTCTGAGTTTTTGGGATTCATTTTTTTGTAAAAACTTCATTAAACACTTTCAGTGAGGACATATTTGGAAACAGGATGTTCTTTATCTGCTGCTCAAAGTGCCGCCCGGCGAGTCCTCACAGGTGCAGTAGAACAACACCTGACAGGTAAACAAGCCTCCCGTCAGGTGAGGCAGCCCTCAGAGACTGTTTCCATCAAACATCTCGTTGTTATCAGTGAGCAAAGTGCTTCCTGTCGGCTGTCTGACGTTCCTGCTTTGACAGCTGCTGTTTTATCAGCACACAATAGATACGAGAGCCGAGCAATTAATCTGATCAATTCACATTTTAATCTCAGCTTCCAACAATTCAGGAAACAAGATAAAACTCCTGCTGCAGCTGGAGCCATGCAGGATGGAGAACAAGCTTCACATTTATTCATTCAGATATTTCACATTTCTATGAAACAACAGGTTTGATGCAGCTGGGTGGTGTAGACCTACAGACACCTGCTGGCAGCCCGGCACCTGTTCTCACCTGTGCGAGCGGTGCCATGAAGGGCAGATGGTGAGCAAACGATCAGCTCAGAAAGTTTGAAAACTTTTTCTCTTCTTTTGAAACCTGAGACGTGTTTTTTCCATCACCTTTGAGGAGGTTCAGGCCCGCTCGGTGTTTTCTTCTTCGTGGGTTTCACCTGCGGCGGTTGCAGGCTGTTGATGGATGATCAGACGCTACAGTTGCAGGAGGAAGTTCAGCTCGGGGGCATGCTGGTGCAGGGTGGTGATGATGGGCCAGCAGCGAACAGCTTGTCCTCTAATCAGGACTGAGCGTGCTCAGACTGTTACCCTGCTGTGACATCATGGCTCAGCACTCTAATCACAGCAGTAATGACAGCGCGCTAACAGCATGCTAACAGCACGTTAGCAGCATGTTCACATTAGTGCTGCGTGCTGTGACTGGTCACATGACTGCTTTGAAGTCAAACCAACTCTCAGGAGCTTTGGCCGTTACTGTGACAACGCAGCCTTGTGTCACATGACTTGTCACATGACTGAGGGGGTCACTGCAGTCTGTTTACCTATCAAAACAGACGCAAACCAAGCGTGTCCTGTTCAGGAACCTGAGGCACACCTGGTGTTTACTC
This sequence comes from Neolamprologus multifasciatus, assembly GCF_963576455.1. Taxonomy (NCBI): domain Eukaryota; kingdom Metazoa; phylum Chordata; class Actinopteri; order Cichliformes; family Cichlidae; genus Neolamprologus; species Neolamprologus multifasciatus. The sequence continues at coordinate 34,868,476 of NC_140454.1, forward strand.
CAGGTGTGTTTAAGAGTTTGTCTGTTTTCAGGTGAACATGACGGGTTAAAATCTGAGAGCGAGGCTCTAAACGAGTCTACAACCGTGGAAACACGAGCTCGTCGCTGTGGTGATTCACTGTGCTGGATTAAAGTGACTGAGAGGGAGAGAGGATGAACATCACATCAGCTTCTCCACAAACACACCTCCAGTCTGAACCGAGCTTTAACCTTCATAAAACCCTGTGAGAACACAAGCTGTCTGTGCAGGTGAGGGGGCGGAGCTCAGCCGCAGGTGGACTTACTGTTGGGGTGAAACATGTCGCAGGTGAACCTCATCTTTGGAGGACTGAGGGGGTAATCGGAGGGGAAGCTGAGGATGGCTGGAAACACTCCGCCTTCGAAGCACGTGTCCTGAGGACCCCTGAAACACACACAGGAAGTACAGGTGAGACCCAGAGGGCACGAAACCAAAGAGCACCTGAAGAACACGCCTGGATCACCTGTTAGCAGCTGGACGGGTTTTTAAGTTTAATCTGCTGCTCTTTCTGTTCCCGTCTCTGTAACACCTGTGCACAGGTGACCCTCACTCTGATTTCATGATCCTCTAACAATTTTTTATCTCCCTCGAGAACCTGAAGGAGCAGCTTCAGAACAGGTAACCCCGTCTCTATGAACACATCTGGATGTGAACATCTGCAGGTTTCTGTCCTGTTGACCAATCAGGTGTGAGCAGCCTTGGGATGCACGCAGGTAAAAACAGAGATGAATGTTCCTTGTAAACAAAGACACGTGGAACACCTGCTCTCTCCATCAGCACCAGCAGCTAACAAACTTTCACGTGTTTGTCTTCATGTTTTTCAGACGCCACTCAGATTTGAATATTTGTTGCTGGAAAGCAAAAAGTTTGTTGTTTTTCAACAAAAATGTGTTTGTTGAAAAAAACTAACTTTGTTCTCAAGTCAGAAGAAGGAGATGAACCCAAACCCAGCCAGTGTCAGTCTGTGTAAGCAGACAAATACGGACTTACTTCAACATAACGTGGGTCTGATGTTCAGACCAAATGATGAGAAGATCTTAGAAAGAACGCTGGACTGTAAACATGCTGTGTAACGGTGACATATACTTTTCTTTAGAGCGACTTTATCTCCTTATCATTACTCTTATTGTTGTTATGTTAGTATTGTGTCGTTGCTGTACTTGGTCTCAGCGTACCTTCCTCATGGAAAAGAGAGGAAAACCGTCCTGTCAGAAGAAACAGCGGAGCGGCTCCCCACATAGCTGTTGGAGTAGTTTCAGGTACTTTGGGAGAACATCCTGTGGTTCCTTTAGAAGCAGATCTTTGAACCGGCTTGGAGAAGCTGTTCTGCTCCTGCCTATCAGTGTGCAGCGGCGGCAGCTAGGGCTGTGCGATATGACCAGAATCTCATCTCCCAATATAATTCATCTATCGTCCGATAACGATATAAATCACAAAAACGTAACAATTTCTGTAACTTCTGTGAATCTCAGCAGCTCGACTTGTGTGAAGTGTTTCCAGCTGCGCGTCATGTAGCTGGAGTCGAGTGTTTTAACAATGCATGAAACGATACATTTTTAGACATAAGTTGTAACGGCGCCGTTTTCTTTGTATTTATTACACGGCGTGCTGCGGGGAAAAGCCTGTTCTAACGTTTGAGTCTAAGGTTTATTTTTTAGCACCTGGCGTCTTTTTTACTTCTCAACCATAAATAATCGGCTCTTTCATGTGATTCAGTTTATTTTGAAAAGTCTCAACAGGATCTTGAGCTTTATTGTGAAAGGTTTATGTGGAACATAAACAAGCGGACACGCGATGCTGTTACCGTTGTTGTTGCTAACGACAACACGTAAAAACAGGAGCTTGTCCGTCTGTAGTGTGGTTATATTAAATATAAGAGAGAACTTTAAGAAATGAATAATAACTACAGTGACATCAAACCATGAAAAATGTTGCTGTAAACAGTTTATTTTACACCACGAAACAAACGATAGCGTAAAATGAAATGATAGACGTTTTTATATCGTCATCCGATATATATCGTTATATCAAACAGACCTAGCGGCAGCTGTTTGAAGCTCACCGATCCGTATCAGCCGCAAGGACACGGCGCTGGTATCACAGCGTGTTTATGATCGTTACGCCGTCATGGAGCTTCTTCAGAGTTCAAGGGGACGTTTGAATATCTGAGCACATCACAGATCTGAGGTCGGGCAGATCAGCCGATCTGATCGTCTGTCTGCAGATTACTTCGGCTTCACCTCCTCCACCATCAGCCGCTCTAATCACTGACCACACACACTCTGATTGGCTATCTGTGCTACCAATCAGCGCTCGTCTGACGCGTGTTCTTTTATCAGATCTGAGAGCAGTTTGATCAAATCAAAGGGTTTCATCACCTGGATCCAAACAGTGACACCGCTACAGCTTTATGAATGTAAGGTTAGGAGCGAGTACCTTGCATCACTTTAACTGGCACATCGCTGTCGACCGGGACACGAGGACGCTGACCAGCTGAGGACAAAACAAGTCAGAGCGCCAGAGGTTCAAAGAGCGGAAACAACTGAGCGTCAAAGAGCTCGTATTCACAAGTGGACTCCTGTGACTGTCTATAAAACACACATGTGTACTGCCTGGTGACTGCACCGAAAACACCAACGGCTCTCTGTGAGCATACTGGGTCCCGTCTGACACAGGTGGGCGGGTCCCGTCTGACACAGGTGGGCGGGTCCCGTCTGACACAGGTGGGCGGGTCCAGTCTGACACAGGTGATCCCTGTTTGCGTCTGAAACACCTCCAGCTGTTTATCAGTGTAGGCGGAGCCATGGCAGAGGGTCGGCGCGCTCCCAGCAGCTTGTTTCTGAATCTTCGACTAACCAACGAGTCACAAAACTGTCAGCCATTAAACATGAGCAGCTCAGACGTCTTCCCATGAAGAAACTGCATCTCAAAGCGCAGCTCAGAGGGCCGACCTGCTCAGGTAATGACCTCAGTAATGATAGGGTGTGGTGCGGTGATGTCATCGGTCAGGGGGATGGCAGGTATGTGGATGGTTGGCCGGAGCACGAGCTGCAGGTTAAATTGAAGGGCAGACTGAAGCTGCTGTCACGCCAACATAAATAAACAACAGAAGGCTCCGTTACTAATGACAGACTGAGGGCGCTGCCTTCACTGACATCACGTTCATGTTGGTTTCTTAGGTACAATAACTTCTGTACATCTACTGCAGTCAGGATGTCTACTTTCACACCGAGTACTCAGAGTACACAACTGTGGACACACATTTGGGGTGTTTTAATGGATTTAGATCCACTGTAACTTCTTCCAGTCACAGGTGAAACACCTTCAGCAGATGTTCTCTGCAGCTTGTTGCTTCAGTTCTTGCTGAGACTAATTTTGGTCTGAGACGGCACGAAGCTGCAGCATCTTTAATAACTGATAAGAAATGTTTTTGTCTAACAGCGTATTAAAGAGGACGTGAAACCCTGAACACATCGAGGCTAATTTCTCCCACTGAGCTCTCAGACTCTGACACACATGTAACTGCTGTGAAGCTGCATTTAACAAATAACAGCTTAAAGTTATAAAAACATGTTTCTGTCAGTGCGAACGTGACGTCAGGTGGTTGGTTGGCTGCAGCTAACAGGCTCTCCTCTACACTGTCCTTTACAAACACCAACATCACGGCTAACAGCTGGATTTCCTGTTTCAGTGCAGCTAGCCAAACAGCCACTTCCTGCTACAGACAGACAGTAAAGTGGACAGTATGTCCTGGTTTCACATAAACTCACTGCTGCAGCACTACAGTGATCCCCTCACACTGATGTTCAGCTTTAATGTCCCTATTTTCCTCTGAGGTATCGATCCTGTCACTAGTTAGCTAACATAGACTAATGTGAGTCTGTTAGCCTCAACCAACCAATCACATGACGTCACGTGCTGACAGAAGATGGTGCTGAACATGACCTGGTGTGCGTCAGTCAGGATCAGTGGGGTAAACATGTGTTTCATGTCCTCTTTAAAAACACACCTCACAGTTAAAATGACACTTGAACATCTTTGTTGGTCCTCAGCTGTGTCCACACTTCATGGAGAATGATGCTCCTGGTTGTTTCTGTAGGTAGACCAGACCTTGGTCTTCAGATTAAGACTTCTCCAACACTCGACATCTTTAAAATCCACCTGAAGACACATTTTTACTCCCCAGCGTTTAAATTTGAACACTTTTGTGCTGTCTTGTTTCCTGCTCTGTTTTTTTCCAGCCATAAATCCACTGACTTGCCTTAACTTTGTGTTAGTGGGGAGTGAACTGATAGCTGTGTTTCAGCTCCAACACCTTCAGAACAGCGACACCTTCTGGTCTCACTCGGTCATCGTCACACTGAACCTGTGAGTTTAGGCTACGTTCACACTGCAGGTGAAAACGCATTAAATCCGATTTTTTTGACCCTATGCGACCATCTATCCAATCATGGTGTGACAGTGTGAACGGCCCAAATCCGATATTTTCAAATCCGATCTGGGTCACTTTCGTATGTGGTGCTGAATCCGATACATATCTGATGTTTCAGAAAGCTGCTGTTTGATGGTCATGTCGCATTAAATCCGTCTTTTACGTCACTGACACAAGACAGACGCCAATTATCAGCGCCGGAGAAGACATCGCGAACGCTTCCTGGCCATCCGGTGAAACTGCTGGGAAGACAACGTTGGAGAAACGTGAACATTTTATTTGTTCTGTATAATCTGTAACTATCCTTTGAAGCAGCGCTCCTCTAAAACAGCAATAAGGATCATTATTAGGTTATTTACATTATTATGTAAATAACAAAATAACTTAAAGCAAAAATTGGGAAACGTAAAGTCCGAAGTCTTTATATTAAGGGCCAACAGTCAAACAATACTGTTGGTCTGGGTCTAAACAGAGCGCGTTGTGTGTGACGTCTTCTTTTGCGCATGCGGCAGCTTTGAGCGTTCACACTAGAGCGCGTTTGCTGTCACATTTTATTTGTAGTGTGAACGAGCAGACAAAACAATCAGATTTGATCAAAAAATCGGAATTGAACATTAAGACCTGCAGAGTGAACGTAGCCTAAGTTGCCATGGTTTACACGTATGAGGGTGACTTCATGACTCAAACTGCAGGTTTTTACTTTCTGAGTTTGGCATAAAGTGTGAAACAGGTTAAAGAAACAAATACAGAGAGGTGAGCCTGTTACAAACACTAACAGCTGCTAATAAAAGGATCAGACAACTGATCCCAGCAGACGGGAGGTTAAAGCCATGAGGGTGCAGCATTGTTCGCTTTTTAAATGCAATTAGTGTGATTAGTGGATCTATGGAGATCCGTCGCTGCTTTCATGACTGAGCCTGACCTTTAAGCACTCAGCACAGAAGTGAAAGTAACTCGTTTGTGCAACAGCCAAATTAGACAAATGCTGGTGCTCACAGAAGTGCTTCAGGTGACTGAACTGAGCTATATGATAACCCGACGGGTGGGGCTGAGATAGATTTTGGTTGCCCGACCGGAGATATCGCTAGCTCCGGGACGTCGGGCTAGCGATTTTGCGAGCCCTGGACTGCTTCAAGCTGATAGTAAAAGCAACAAACTCAAATAACCACTCATAACAACCAAGGTATGCAGAAGAGCACCCCTGAGCCTTAGAACAGATGATCTACAGCAGCAGAAGACCACACCGGTGCCACTCCCACCAGCTAAAGGACATTTTATACCTGCTACGTGCTGCCTTGCAAACAGCACCTTACAACAGAGCAGCGTGGGAAAGGACCGAAGGAGCAGGTACACTGGCTCTTTAAGAACAGGAAGTGGAGGATACAGTTCACTCAGACTCACCAAAACCGAACAGCAGAAGATAAAAAACGCTGGTTGCTCTGATGAGTCTCGATTCCTGCTGCTACATTCTGAGTTTGGCGTTAACAACCCGAAAGCAGGGATCCTCCTTTGCTTCAGATTCACATCGACAGATTCATGGATGCACCAGCATCATGAGGTCATGATGATGTCATGTCCACACAAACCAAAACCCAGTTGAAGCCAAGCACCTAAGAGTTAAAGGAGCTGTAACCCAGTACTAGTGAACTGTACCGAATAAAGTGGCTGTGAGAGTCCAGTTATAACTGACACATACACAATAACACTCCAAAACAAATACAAACACCCAAAAATGACTCAAACGTGTTTCCATGGAGACGGGGTACTCACATGATGAGAGCCTCCCACTCGAAGAAGTTCTCCTCGTTCACTGGACCTGCACAGCAAACACAAACTCTTTAAATCTCCTGCTCTCAGAGCTGCTCGGGTGTCTGACTGTTGGAACAACACGCTGAACATCTGAAGACACATCTGCAGAAGCTACAGATGTGTTCTGGTGTCTCACCTGCCACGATGCCCTCAGGTGGGTTCAAGGTCAGCTCTGAAACACAAACACAGAAAGATGAGTGACCTTTGACCTCTGCTGTGATCCGGTCTCAGTCACATTTTTAAACAGCTGATGGATTGTTTGCTTTCCCATGTTGAAGAAACGATTAACATTTATTCATTTAAAAACAGCCTAAAGCAAGAAAGCAGTTATAAAAGACTTCCCAATTATCTTAAATACCAATCAGATTTACCACAATGATCTATGTTGAACTGTTTATCCATAACTGTAAATCTGCAAGTTCGAACACTTATACACAACATAATACAACTGTAATTACCCCTAACCTGTAAAGTTGCAATTGTTATACATAGCTCTACGTATACACCTTAATATATACTCTGTATATATTATCACTGTGACAGTGTTGCAACTACTTGCACTTTAAATTCTGTTTACACCCACATAAACTACAAGATTCACAAAGCACTGTTTGTCTGTTTTACTTTCTTTTAGGGAACGTGCAAACTAAGAATTTCATTGCTCTGCGTAACCATTTGTGTTTTGCGGTGTACATGACAATGAAGTTCTTGAATCTTGAATGAATCGACTAATCTATGCAGAATTCACATTATTACACAAGATTAAAGTGTAACAGCCTGAAATGAGCGCATTAAATAAATGACAGGCCTAGATATGAATGTGTACCGAGGCTAATCCCCCAGTTAAAGTCCTTATCGTTAGCCCTCAATGCACCAAATTACATTTAAAAACCTTCAAATTTATCACTTTCAGAAAAGGCAAATCAGCCGCCGTGTCAGTGCAGCGCTGAAGCCTCGCAGCGAGTTCTCCACCTGCGCTCTGTGTTCCTGTAACCAACAGATAAACATGATGTTCGCACTTTGTGTTCATTTAACATACTTTAGAAAAGTTTTGAAAGTTACATCACGGCAGCTATATGGAACATTCTGGATAACGCCACAAACACATTATATAAGCTCCAAATTATACCGCGGTTTAAACTGCAGGTGGAAAAAGCCGACACCGGATTATTCACACTGTCCAGATATTAATCAGGTTATCGGTTTGAGTCGCAGGCACAGAAGAACAAACGCGGAAAGCAAAGAAAAGCTCAAACCGACCGAACTTTTAACGGAGTTTCGTACAGAGATACAGGCGCTAGCGGAGCTGTTAGCTTAGCATGCTAGCTAACATTAAAAGACCTCCCATTGGCTGAAAGCGGCTCGCGTTACTCACGTTTGTACTCGGCCATAAGTCTCTTGAGCGCTGTGCCAGCCATCGTGTTTACCGGAGAAAATAACAAACAAACAAATAAACAAAAGCGGCTCAGTTTCTCAGGTTCTCGCAGAGCAACGGACCAACAGCTGATCCGACTGAGCATGCGCAAAACGTGTTTCAGTTTGCGTGTCAGGAGACAGCGCACCCTGTCGACAAAAATAAAAACAATTCATTTAAAAACAAATTAAAAAAATAATTAATGTTTAATAATTAAGCTCAGTTGTTTAATTGTAAACTTAATTTTACTCAGGTAAATGTTTTTGTGCCTTTAATAAAGGTTATATAGTCTTTTTATTCAATTTTGTCTTTATTTAATTTAATTTATGTATGTAATTGATTTCCTTACCTGGATGACTGAGAATCAAGATGTATGCATGTAATAATAAGTTACGGTCTAACTGATTGCTTTTCTGTGCAGTTAGCGTTTATGTGAAACAGCAGATGTGTTTTGTTGTTGATGTTGAATACTCAAATACATAAATAATAAAATTAATTAATTAATTAAATTCAAGTCAACTTTATTTATACAACGCCAAATCACAACAACAGTCACCTCAGGGTGCTTTATATTGTAAGGTAGACCCTACAATAATACATACAGAGAAAAACCCAACAATCATATGACCTCCTATGAGCAGCGGGAAGGCCACAGTGGGAAGGAAAAACTCCCTTTTAACAGGAAGAAACCTCCCAGGCTCAGGGAGGGGCGGGGCCATCTGGACCCACTGGTTGTGGTGAGAGAAGGACGACAGAATGGTGTGGAAGAGAGATTAATAACAAGTGTGATTTAGTGCAGAGAGGTCTGTTAACACATAGTGAGTGAAGAAGTGTCTGACAGCGAATGACTGACTGGAAATAGTGCCACATGTGAAAAGTGATGATTTCCTGTTTTTCTCTTTTTACTTGTAATGACTCATTGGTCTGTGTGACCTTTGACCTAAGAGTGCAGTTTCCAGACTGTTTTTAAAATATTCAAACTATAATCGGTAGTCAGAGCTCAACTTTGTTACTTTATACAGTGAGAAAGTTCTGTGGCCTGAATATTGAACTGCTGGATTTTGCCTATATTATCTGCTGAGGGGTGTTTTTATCTGTTATTGTTGTTGCTGTGTGCAAATGCTGCAACTGCACACAGCTGCCACATCAGAACGTGCTGCAGTATGTTCCTCTTTATCAGGAAGTCTAGTTCAAGGCCCTCTGCTGCCTCCCCCAACAAGATGTTGATTAACTAAAGAGCATAAAAAGAAAATGAATGTTGATTACAAAACAAATATTTATGACCTTTTCTCTGATTATGTTTTTTTGGGTGAACAGTCCTGCTTTTCTTTTGCAGCCCTACTGAGCTTCCAATCATGATGCTCAACTCACACTGGCTGTTTTATTGTTACAGTTTAAAGCTCCTCAAGGTAAATGTTGTTGCGATTTGGGGCTACATAAATAAAGCAGAATGGAATTGAAATCAGTAAACATGATAATGTTCTGAAACAGTTGCATTATCAAACAGATCTGTTATACGTGCTGCTTGACGATAAATCTAAATTAATCTAATTCTAAAGGAGGTCTGATCCTAATCACTGATCTGAGGGTCTCTATGGTTTTACAGACAAACAGCAGCAGCTTTGTGTCTCAGCAGCTGCATCTTGACAGCGTGTTTGGGGACCTCAAATTAAAATGTAATGATGTAATAATATCAACAGTTAAACAATCATTTTTGGCATCAAATATAAATTATAGTCTTTAAAGAATCATCATTAAACTCATCAGTATTTAAAATATCACTGTTATTGTAGTCAATATTGTAGTAATCAGTGTTCATAATTAACATTAAATCACTGAATGCTGATAACACAAATGTTAAAGTATTAAAAAGTAAATCATTAAATGTATTATACTCAATAACAAAATGATCAGTTTTTTAAAAACTGAGTCATCATTTAAATGATCAATATTCAAATATTCTTTAAAGCATCAAAGGTTAAATTATTAACATTGAAGTTATCAAGTTTCATGTTAAGCAGAAAAGAAAAAAAACATCTGAAACACAAAAAACATTACAAATCTCAGACATTTCACAGAAATATCAGATGTAAATTATAGTCAGTTATTTTTCAAACAATAAGAAGTAAAATGAAAATATCATACAAATGATCTCTGTATGGATAGACTTCAGGTTTAAATCTGTTTGGAGGTAAAAATCAATCAGAAATTCAAACAAACACAAAACCTTAAACAGTGTATGGATAATTATATAAACGATGGTTGCAACCAATACATCACCCAGTTGGTTTTGTAAAGTGATCATAAACTTTTCACAGACAAGTAGTCACAAAGCACTATACAACAAAACAGAGTAAAACAAGTCGGATTAAAATATAATAGAAAATTAATGTGCCGTTAACAGCCATACAAAAGCACAGAATAATGTAAACAAGCATTTTAATAACTATCAGTAAAAGTCTCAACTGAAGACCTGGTTAAGCAAAAACAGAAATTAACTGCTTTAAGAAGGTCTCCAGAGTCAGATAAATGTAATTGTAGAGGCAGACTGCTCCATAACCTTGGTGCCACAAACTACGGAGCTCTGTTGCCTCAGTCTTTACCCTTGTACAAGGAAGAACTAACAAACTCTGAACCTGTGATTGGAAACTGTGAGCAGCAGCGTGCTTAGTAAGAAACTTGGATAGAGCATCTTGGTCCTGGCTCAGGTGATCTGTAGTAAATCTACTAGAAAGATCTACTAAGACCAAGTGTAGAGAATTTAAGAAAGGAGTACGTGTGCTTGCTAGGGTTACCAGGGCCCCACCCTGGAGCCAGGCCTGGGGAGAGTGCCAGGCCTTAGTCCATGGGGCCTGGCAGAGGACAGCCCGAAAAAAGGACATGGGCCCATCCTGCTGCAGGTCCACCACCCACAGGAGGCAGCATAGGCGGTGCGTTGTGTGCTGGGTGGCGACCACTGGTGGACCGATCCTGGCTACCAAGGCTGGCAATCAGGACATGGAATGTCACCTCTCTGGTGGGGAAGGAGCCTGAGTCTGTGCGTGAGGTTGAGAGGTACCGAGGTACCTAAACGTATAGTGATGGTGTGCTGGGAACGCCTTGCAGAGGCCCCGGTCCACAAGATCTTCAATGTGCAGCTCCACCAGAGCTTCCACAGCGTTCTGAGGGAGACTGGGGATATTGAGTCCAAATGGACCATGTTCAGCACCTTCATTGCAGAAGCTGCTGCACTGAGCTGAGGTGGTTGGTGCCTGTCATGATGGTAACCCCCGAACCAAATGGTGGACATCAGAGGTGAAGGGAGCCACCGGGCTGAAGAAGGAGTCCTATCGGGCTTGGTTAGACTGTGGGAGTTTGGAGGCAGCTGAGAGGTACCAGGCCAAGCTGAACGCATCTCAGGAGGGGAAAGTGGTGTTCTACTGTTCTACTGCCCTGTGTACAGTGCAGGTGAAGCACTGCTGACTTCGACTGAGAAAATTGTCGGGCGGTGGAAGGAATACTTCGACGACCTCCTTAATCCAACTGGCATGTCTTCTGTGGTGGAAGAGTCTGGGGACGCGAGGGATGACCCGCCAATCTCTGGGGGCGAGGTCACTGAGGCAGTTAAACAACTGCTTGGTGGCAGAGCCCCTGGGGTGATTAAGGTCCGCCCTGAGTTCCTGAAGGCTCAGGATGTTATAGGGCTGTCCTGGTTGACACACCTCTCCAATGTTGCGTGGAGATCAGGGGCAGTACCTCTGGCAGACTGGGATGGTGGTTGCCATCTTTAAGAAAGGGGACTGGAGGGTGTGTTCCAACTACAGGGGGATCACACTCCTCAGCCTCCCTCCCTGGGAAAGTCTATACCAGGGTGCTGGAAAGGAGAGTCAGCCTGTTAGTCAAACCTCGGATACAGGAGGAATAATGCAGTTTTCGTCCTGGTCGTGGAACAATGGACCAGCTCTTCATCTTCTTGAGGATACTTGAGATTCATGGGAGTTTTCCCATGAAGTCTGGATTGGGGAGGGTGGGGGTGGTCGTTGAGTCTTGATTGGGGAGGGTGGTGGTGGTCGTTGGGTCTGGATTGGGGAGGGTGGTGGTGGTCGTTGAGTCTGGATTGGGGAGGGTGGGGGTGGTCTTTGGGTCTGGATTGGAGAGGGTGGTGGTGGTCGTTGGGTCTTGATTGGGGAGGGTGGTGGTGGTCGTTGGGTCTGGATTGGGGAGGGTGGGGGTGGTCGTTGAGACTGGATTGGGAAGGGGGAGGGTGAAGGGGGGAGAGGTGGAAGGTGTGTTGGGGATCAATGTCTGAAGCAATGTCCCTGGGGAGGGGAGGGTGGGGCGTGGGAGTCTGTCCGTCTCAAACCTGCAGTAGAAAATGTTTAACTCGTTGGCCAGGTCTTTGTTTGCTTCAATAGTGGGTGGGGGCGTCTGTAGCTGGTGATTTCCTGCAGGCCTCTCCACTCTCCACACTGACGCTGGGTCGTTGGCTGAGAGCCGTTCTTCCAGCTTCTGGGAGTAGATGCTTTTAGCTGCTTTGATCTCCTTTGTCAGTGTGTTCCTAGCTTGTTTGTACAGGGCCCTGTCACCACTTCTGTAGGCGTCCTCCTTGGCCTTACGAAGATGTTGGAGTTTTGGAGTGAACCATGGTTTATTGTTGTTGTATATGCAAAAGGTCTTTGTTGGCACACACACGTCTTCACAGAAACTGATCTATGATGTCACAGTGTCCGTGAGCTCATCCAGGTTCTCAGATGCAGCTTCAAAAACAGTCCAATCAGTGGAGTCAAAACAGTCCTGCAGTTCCTATGACCCCCTATGAGCAAGCACTTTGGCGACAGTGGGAAGGAAAAACTCCCTTTTAACTGGAAGAAACCTCCAGCAGAACCAGGCTCAGGGAGGGGCGGGGCCATCTGCTGTGATTGGTTGGGGTGAGAGAAGGAAGACAGGATAAAGACATGCTGTGGAAGAGAGACAGAGATTAATAACAGATATGATTCAATGCAGAGAGGTCTGTTAACTAGTGATGTGACGTTCTGTATCGAGGCTTCGAAGCGTGTGTCGAGTAATGGAGGGGACGTTTCCGCGAAGCGCGTATCGAGGCTTGCTTCATTTATGGGAGGAGCTGAAAATGATGACGTCCGAAGCCTCGCTGCCCGGCTGTACCACGTGACTGGTTCATGAAGCGGTTCGAACTTTGCCGCGAGATATGACAGCGATATAAACCCCTCAGACTTCATTCAAAAATGTAGGTGTTTGATGGAGAGTTGCGGTTAGTGAGAGTTAGAGACAGTTTGGAGACAGTTTGGAGGTTTATGAGAGTGAGGAGAGAAAGTCAGGAGAGTATGGAGCCAGCTAAGAAGAGGAGGATGTCCTCCCCTGTGTGGGAACATTTTGATTTTATTCCTCCCAACAAGGTATGTAAATTTCTACAGAAGATGTATTTTCATAATACTGATGGTGCAATAAAACATATGTTAAGCGGCTTTACTTTTGTACAAGGAGAAGTGTTTGCTATGTGCCAGGGAGCTGGGATATAACAACAACACCTCATCCATGCTTAGGCACTACAGAGCTTTGCATGAGAATAAGGGGAACACCGATTGTGGAGCAAGACCAGGTGAGCCATCAAATGTCATGATAATATAGCATGCAGTAATGTTACTAAATGATATAACAATATTATACAATGCAATAAGTGACGTGTGTGATATTTATATTTGTGCTTTGTTTTTGTTGTCTTTCCTCAGGAGAACAATCTCAAATAGATGAAGACCTGGTTAGCATGGTGATCGAGGACTCCCAGCCATTTAGCATTGTGGAGGACAAAGGATTTAAAAGATTTGTTAAATCGTTAAATCCTAGCTATGTTCTCCCCATTAAAAAGGTCATAAAAGCAGTGAAAATGTAGTTTTTACAGAATAAAATGTGAACAAGCAGGACTGAGGGCTCAGTGTGTAGCTGTCCATACCTTAACGTTACAAAAGCACAACCACTGTCCACACCCCAACCACACCTCACCTCACAGTAAATGATCATTTCCATTTTAAGCATTTCCAAATAATCATTTTCCATACTGCCAGTATAAATATACACAGTATGCTGCCATCACTACAATATACATGTTTTACACACTCCTTTTGTTGTTGACATTTACAGGCTGTGTGCAAAAGGCCACACTCTTCAAATTCATGCCAACTAATATTTTTACGTCCAGTAGGTGTCCTACTAGAGCAAATGAAGCTTCAAGAAGCTTTGCGCTCGGGTGAACCAATTGGATGAAAAGCTTCAGTGCTTCATGAAGCTTCATCTGCCCATCACTACTGTTAACACATAGGCTGTATCCCAATTCAGGGTATGCAGCCTTAAAGTACGCAGCCTCAACGATCCTCAAGGGCCGCGTACTTAAAGACCGCTAAGGCCGGAAGTGCGAGGCTTGTGAAATGGGAAGGTCTAGCCTCCGTTGCGCTGCCCAGGTTGCCTAGCAACCATGATACTAACAGCTGGAAACGTTTCATACAGCTTTGTTTGACAGAAATGAAGGAGAGAATCTTTTGTTCATTTGTTTGTTTGTTTCTACATGAGCTTTGATCATTCTCTGTAAGATTAAGCTCAGCTATTGAACGGTGTATATTTTAAAGTAAAGGCTTTAAACCAAGTTAGTACAAACGTCACTAATGTCACATAACTTTGCCGACATGTGGCCAACAGGAATGTTTTAATGTTCTTCGTTATTAAACATTTGCACATAAATAAGTGACATAATATTCAGTACTTACTTAAAGTTTACTCTTTGGGTGCCCCTCATCCGTCATGTTTTGCGGCAAAATTATCCACACCCCCCGCCGCGCTATGCATTCTGGGATATGTTGGGCCACGAAGTCTACACCGCCACGTCCTTAAAATTCAGGGAAATGAAGGACGCATTTGAGGAACGCATTTCGAGCAGCCTTCGAATTGGGACAGCCTTAGTCGCGTCGCGGTGAGGTAATCGGCCTTAAAATGCGGCCTTTAAGGCTGCAGACCCTGAATTGGGATACAGCCATAGTGAGTGAAGAAGAAACACCCAGTGCATCATGGGAATCAGCAGCCTACACCTATTGCAGCATAAGGGAGCCCTAACTATATGCTTTAGCAAAAAGGAAAGTTTGAAGTCTGATCTTAAAAGTAGAGATAGTGTCTGTCTCCCCTTCACTAAACTGGAGCTCAGCCTTCCTGGACAGTCTGCTCATACAGTGACCTTCAGGTAAAGCTAGCAGTCAGCTAGCAGCTACATCCACCTGTGAGTCAAAGAGACCACTCTCCTATTAATGCAAACTGTAAGTCTTAATACTATTTAAACAGGTGAGTTATGAAACTGTAAAGCTGCTGTGAAAGTGAAACTTATCTACACAGAACAAACAGTTTGTGTATCAGGCTGTAAAAATGTTTAATTCTCCTGTTAAATTTTAACATGGGAGTCTATGGGGACGGATTCACTGCTGCCTCTGGTGGACGTCAGAGGAACTGCAGTTGATGCTTTTTCCTGTGCAATAGACTACTTGCACAATCACTTCCATGTTCTACTGGTCCTGCACAACTGTTTCTGATGTGGTTAAACAATGGCGACGTTGTCCACCTGCTGCCTACAAAAGTTCCCAAAATTGAACATCACTGATCTTCATTAGATTAACAGGGTGACGACAACCCCCACCAGCAAATTAGATAAAGCATTTAAATTATGTGCTGCATCACACTGTGTATACACAACTATGAAGGTAAGAAAATGGAAATTACCTGACAAAGTAACGTTATGTTACTCCTCTATGTACTTATATTACATATTTTCTTAAAGTGTTTTATGTTGTCCTGAACTATAGCTGGACTTTTCTTAACTAATGTCACTCTTGTTGTTAGACACCTTTAAAGTAGCATTAGTTCGTTTTCTTTTGAGATTGGTTGACATGATAATACAATAATGTAATAATGTGGCTCACTGTGGACTGGTGTATGTTGAATCAATGTGCCAGAGCCTGCTCCTTCAAACTAACTGACAGGAAAACCAGGAGAAGAAAGAACTTGGCTGTTGGCTGTTGGCTGTTGGCTGATTGGCTGTAGCAGCTGCCTCTGGAAGGTTAAAACAAAGGGAAAATGTTACTCTTAATCTAGGAACTAGTAACATTATGCTACTTTCCCTAAATGTTTTGTAATGGTTATGCATACCATACTGTACCATGGGCTAGACAATGAGCTGCTGTAGTACACAGGTGTATGTATGTAAATGATGATGAGTCCGTTAGCATGTACACCTACACAAATACAATAACATTGCACCTCGAGCTCTAACTACCAACAAACCTCATAGCCTACCGATGACGTGCGTGCAGGTGTCAACACTTCTTCATTCCTATTGCCAGCTTGAAATCTGGACCACTTTATAGATGCAAGGCTCAATCAAATGACCCCTCACCCCAACCAATCACAGCAGATGGCCCCGCCCCTCCCTGAGCCTGGTTCTGCTGGAGGTTTCTTCCTGTTAAAAGGGAGTTTTTCCTTCTCACTGTCGCCAAAGTGCTGCTCATAGGGGGTCATATGATTGTTGGGTTTTTCTCTGTTTTCTTTGTATTTTTGTAGGGTTACAAGACCTTACAATGATTTGGTGCTATATAAGTAAAATTAAATTAAATTGAATCTTTTGAAGGTCCATGGTCCCAATCGCGCCTCTAAAAAATATGAATGGTAAATGGCCTGTATTTATATAGCGCTTTTAATAGTCCCTAAGGACCCCAAAGCACTTTACATATCCAGTCATCCACCCATTCACACACTGGTGATGGCAGCTACATTGTAGCCACAGCCACCCTGGGGCGCACTGACAGAGGCGAGGCTGCCGGACACTGGCGCCACCGGGCCCTCTGACCACCACCAGTAGGCAACGGGTGAAGTGTCTTACCCAAGGACACAACGACCGAGACTGTCCAAGCCGGGGCTCGAACCGGCAACCTTCCAATTACAAGGCGAACTCCCAACTCTTGAGCCACGATCGCCCCTATAATAAAAAATAATAAAAAATACTAACTCTGAAAGTAATTTGAGCTAAACCAAAACTATGTTGAAATAAGTAATAAAACACTTTGGGAATGAAGCAAACTCAAAGTTAACCTAAATTTAACATTAAAATGTGAGAAATGCAAATGTGTGTGAAAAAGTTCAGATTTATTCTGTGGCTTCGTCAGCGTAAAGGAACAGCTGGAGTCATCGTCGGCTCAGAACACTGAGCACAAAACAAAGTCAACGAACATCTGCTGAACTTTATCAGTTTGAGTTTAAACTACAATAGATGGTGTATGCGTGTGTGTGTTTGTGTGTGTGTGTTTTGGCTGCTGGTCAGTGTTTGTCACAGTTAATGAGGTCACCTGAGAGCACCTGGTTAATGGCCTCTCATTAGGAGCAGCAGCTCGTTAGTCCGTCTCTCAGGACAAACTGCGGCACAAACACTGGTACATCATCATCTGATGTTTATACCTCTTTGACCTCTGACCTTCCCTCTCCTGGGCTCGCAGGTACACATGGCAAGTGGATCCATTCAATACAAAAACAAACAGCATTTTTTCATCTAATACTTTATTGTTTCGTGATCATGTTTGACAGTAATAAATAAATAAAAATCGATTTTGTGTCTGATCTCTGTAGATACAGATCTCTATCTGTCTTCATAGAGATGTCTGACATGTTGTCCACTGTCCCTCAGAGTCCTTTCTGCACTCGCCAGTCAGACCGTTTTCAGTTCTGTTATTATTAGAAAAGGAAAAGTGCAAGTATTTAAATAATTATTAAAACTCTTTGCTGATATCTGAAGTTTTGCACTCCCAGAAGCACTCTGAGCTCCATCAGACAGACCATGGTGAGATGGTGGCACTTTATGGTCATTCTGGAAAGTGTGAAGCCTCATCTTAAATACTCTAGGAACAACAAGTAAGTAAGATTTTTAGGGCTGAGTAAAACAATTTTAGTTTTATCAGAAGTTAGAAGCAAATAAACCTCTGCAGATGATCAGTTAGCTGTCTGACAACTACTCTTTCAAGGATGTTTGATATGAAAGGAAGGTTGGAGATTGGCCTATAATTAGCTAAGACTGCTGGGTCTAGAGATGCTTTTTGAGTAAAGGTTTAACTGCAGCCAGCTTGAAGGCCTGTGGTACATAGCCGATTATTAGAGATAGGTTGATCATATATAAGATCGAAGAATTAATCAATGGCAGGACTTCTTTGAGCAGTTTTGTAGGAATGGGGTCTAAAAGACACGTTGATGGTTTGGAGGAAGTAATTATTGAAGTTAACTCAGAAAGATCGATTGGAGAAAAAGAGTCTAACTTAACATCAATGGAACTAAGAGTAGCTGTAGATAATATTACATCTGTGGGATGATTATTGGTCATTTTTTCTCTAATGATAAAAATTTTATTTGTGAAGAAGTTCATGAAGTCATCACTAGTTAACGTTAAAGGGATGGTTGGCTCAACAGAGCTCTGACTTTTTGTCAGCCTGGCTACAGTGCTGAAGAGAAACCTGGGGTTGTTCTTATTTTCTTCAATCAGTGATGAGTAGTAAGCTGTTCTGGCTTTGCGGAGGGCTTTCTTATAAAGCAACAAACTATTTCTCCAGGCTAAATGATGATCCTCTAAATTTGTGACACGCCATTTCCTCTCCAGATTACGAGTCATCTGCTTTAGGGTACGTGTTTGAGAATTATACCACGGGGTCAGGTACTTCTGATTAGAGACCTTAGTTTTCACTGGAGCTACAGTATCCAGAGTCGTACGTAGTGAGGAGGTGAAATTATTAACAAGATAATCGACCTCTGTTGGGGTAGCGTTCAGATAGCTGCCCTGCTCTATGTTGGTACAGGGCATTGACGATGATAACAGTGGCTGGATTATATTCTTAAACTTAGTTACAGTTAAAAACTTGGCTGATGGACTCATTTTGTTCGGCCGGTCGCTGCAGGTCAGCTCCAAGTTTTCTCTGTGTGGATATCGGCTCTCGCTGTGGTTCTCTGAGTCCCACAGCCTCAGAAATGTCTCTAACTTTTTCCAGACTGATCGATGTCACTGACTTTGTTCCTCATCACATGACGTGCTGAGATCTTTGTCAGACAGGTCAGTAATCAGGCTTTGGTGTAACACTGATCTCAAGATTTTCCAAAAAAACTTGAGCTCATTCGTGAGGGGTAGCGATAGCTCAGCAGGCAGCGTGATCGCTAGAATAGGAAGGTCGGTGGTTCCACCGAACGGCTACCCTGAGGTACCCTTGACTAAGGTACCGCCTCTACACAGTACCCACTGCTTCACTGAGCGAGTGGGTTAAATGCAGAGGACAAAATATCCCACGTGTGGGACTCTAAAGGTTTGGAAATAAAAATGATTTATTCAGAGACTCGGAATC
Organism: Neolamprologus multifasciatus; assembly: GCF_963576455.1. Taxonomy (NCBI): domain Eukaryota; kingdom Metazoa; phylum Chordata; class Actinopteri; order Cichliformes; family Cichlidae; genus Neolamprologus; species Neolamprologus multifasciatus. Next base: position 34,887,548 of record NC_140454.1, read on the forward strand.
TTCTATGTAACGTGTTCTGTTAAAAGGTTTGGAAAGTGTTCTTGCTTTAAACTGTTTTATTTCTGTCTATATGTGCAGACATTTAAAATGTCTTACAGACTCGTGCCTGTATCCATGGAAAGAAACAAAAGTCTGAACCCTGAACAAATCACAACAATCTGGTTTTGTGATAAAGATTTATTTGGTATCTGTGAGTAACTACAGTCGTAGTGTTCTCATACATGTCATCTGCAGTTCATCAAACTGATATATATTTATAAAAATTAGAGAAATATAATCTACATACATCTAATACAAAAACAATCAGCCTAAGAGTGAAGTCACTGCTGGTCTGAGGTGAGGAGGGTTTAATAACCGTGAACAACATTAAGTGCAGGCGACACCTTTAAGAAGACAGATGCTCGAAAGATAATAATAACAAATCTGTGCATTAAATAATCTAAAAATAAAACATTCTGGAAACAAACCACCAAACACACGAACAGGTCAAAACATCATCGAGACAAAATCACACACAAACACACCGGTGACTTTTCAAAACACGTCTTTGGTTTCAGACTGAAACTTAACGAGGCCGTAAAGCTTAAAGAAGTGGATCCACCAACAAGCAAACAGCTGGAATGTGCAACAAAAGTCACGACTTTGACGCAGAGGCACGAAGATCAGCCGGAGACGGCGCCGCGTGCTCACAGGCGTTTATCTGCTGGCTGGATTATATCTGCAGCTCATGAAAAAAGGCTCAAATCTTAAATTGTAAAAAATCAGATTACTGTTGAACTTATGGTTGGATCTTGTCTCGTCTGTGGGACTAAATGTTGCTTTGATTGGTTGACACCGAGGAGGTAAAATCCTCTCAGCTCGTGGTCGGAGCTCGCAGCAGGTTTTGTCCCTCGGTATGACGGACGTCAGCAGATAAAAAAATCACTCCGGCTGCTGCTCAGAGTGACGACGCTCTGAGGCTCACAGCGTAAGGTCGATTTGAGCCCCCTGATGTCTTTTGTTGAAGGCTGCTGTCAAAGTCGCAAATAGAAAGAAAAGAAAGAAAAGTGCTCAAACAGAAAAAAGAGCCGAGCTGACAGATTCAGCGTTTCCCAGCTGAACGCATCGGCATCCTCAGCCTCGTACTCACAGAGCTGCTCACGTCAGTGTCGAGGCATCTAATGACACAACTGAAGGACTTCATTACCCAGAAATCCTCTGGGCCAAAGTGTTTACTGAGCTCCGATTAAGTGTGAAAAAGTGGAGCTTTTCTACTCGTTTCCAGCTCTGCGTGATCTGCAAGATTCACAGTTCATAATAATCCTTCTTTAGCTTACACTGGGCTGCGGCTCTGTCACCTGCTGTTTCTTTAGGCCCCCCTCCCTGAAAGCACTTCTGATTGGCTAACTTCTGGAAGCCTGCAGAGGGGCAGCTGTGTATAGAGATGACTGATGAGATCAGCTCAGCAGGAAAAAAGGACATTGGTTTGTGAACCAGAGCACGCTGAAGTGTTTTTACACAAACCCTGACAGCGCGTCGGTGGAAGGACAAACCGAGGAGGTCGTCTTTAACACGGATGATTGGATGATTGATCAGTATCATTTTGGCTGGCCAGCTTCAGCACCAACACGATTAATGACTTCTTGCCTTCAGCTGTCATGCACCAGCAGCTTTTATTCACAGTTCGCCCTCCACTGTGGTGCAGCTCTGTGAGTATTCGGCTCATCTCCGCCTTCCTGCTCTCCACCAACTGCCTCATCTTGTCCCTCCCTTGGACTCCCACAGGGAGTGGGTCTCACGTGCACGACCTCATGGTTGACTTCAGCTGCAGGAACTAGAGCTGCCACGAGTCTTTAAAATATAAGCGTGTTTATAAGGACTGGGATCAGAACGCACTCTTGGTCGACGTTTGTGTCAAACAGAGCTGAAACAGTCCAGGCTTTCTGGCCGTATTCTCACAAATTATTTAGGAAACTGTGAATAATTGTAGCTGGCAGAGTGTTGCAGTAACACAGCTGCTGTGTGTGTGTGGCAATCATCAAACAGGAAATCACAGGTATGCTGAGAGGGCGGAGCCTGTGTTCTGCCTGTCTGAAGGAGGTGTGGTTTAGCACAATATGGTGCGAGGCTGAAGTGGGCAGTTTGAAAAGTATCAACATTCAGTGAGTGTTTACCACAAAGTTCTTATATGCTTCCCCACACGGATCAATAAGCCACACCCACACAGATTTAACATCCTGAGCCTGAGAAAAATATATAAATGTGACATGAGAAACACGCGCAGTGTAAGAACCACGCTGATCATTTATCGTTACATATTTTTAACGCTCAGGACATTAAATCACTTCATCCATTTACTCCAATGATCCCAGGAGGATAAAACTTTAAGATCACGACTCATCACTAAAAAACAGAAACACAACAAAAATTTAAAATCTAACTGGCTGCAGCTCTGCACACGCTCAGTGCTTCAAACGTACGTGCTGCCCTGCTCACTAAAAACCAAACGCGGTTTAATCAGAATGGAAACCTTCTGCATGTGAGGACAGGTGTGGCAAATACTCCCCACCTGTCCTCCAATCAGAACCTTCTCTGTGGGTAAGTTTCCTGCTCAGGTCCAACAGGTTGAGTGGGAGAGACTGTTGCTCATTGTTGCCTCCTCCTCTCCCTGTGGGAGTCCAGACAGTCGCTCCATTACTCCTCCTCCTCTTCCTCCTCCTCCTCCTCCTCTCCAGCCATCACCTCCACCAGCAGCTCGGCTGTGCAGGTCGCCTCCCCCAGACTGTTAACGGCCTTCACTGTGTACTTGGCATCATCGTCTCCTGAGACCTGCAGGTTTATGCGACAGACATGAATCACATGCTACCTTAATTATAACCTGTCACGTTAATTCTGCTTCATGTTTCATGTTAAATGATTTCACTTAAAGACAAAACAGAAGAAAAGTGAGATTTTCAGTGTCATCAATATGACGATTGTTTGAATTCAGTGAATTTAATATTGATGTCAGCATGTTTCTGTGTTATGTTGTATTCTAAGAGACACTTAAAGGTTTTAATTGCTTTAAATTACATCAGATTTAAGTGAAATACATCAAATTTCAATAAGACTGCTGATAATTATAAAAGGTTGGGCCAGTGAAACTACGAGGCACTGCCTGGGGCTGTTAGGTTATTATTACTGATATTAATGTCTTCACCATGACGATGTGTTGTTTTCATCAAAGCACAGGACAAACTCCACAGTCCTCATCTGCTCGCCGTCCTTCGTTGCAGCCGCCACAAACGCACTCATTCCCATGCAAACTCAAACATGAAGGTACGCACACGTGCAGAAAAACACGTGAGCTCTGCCTCATCCAGCACATAGAGTACTGCAGTTACTCGATAACTAACCTAAACCAACACCAGGCCCAGTCCATAGACTGAAGTCAGTATATCACCAAGCTAATGCATTTCAGTACAAGGCTGCCTAAGATTTACATGACCTCTGACCTCTGAAATGACTAGACTGCAGTTTCCTTCCTCGTCGTAGTCGATCTGGAAGTGTCGGGTCTCTTTGATGGGCTGGTCGTCTTTGTACCACACCACCTCTGGATCAGGATAACCTGCAACAGCAACCGTTTCTTTATTAAACACCACGTTTGCACAGTTGTTACTAGAAGGACGAATCATTAAGACGAATGCTTAATCAGAGCCTCCTTCAGGTTTGGGCTACAAACATCGTTGTACCTTCTATCTTGCAGTCAAAGCGAGCAGCGCTGCCCTCCACCACCTCCACGTCTTTGATGACAGTGCTGAACGTCGGCTTACACTCGGTTTTCTGCTCGTACTCTAAACACTCCAGGAACTGGTTATCCTCTGAAAACACACACATGCTAGTTTCACATCTTAGTGAGGACATTCAGCTTTCCCAGCCCCTTACCAAGCCTGACCTTTGACCTAAACATAACCTAACTGTAACTTTGAAACAACATTCTGAGTCTCAAAAATGCCTCACATTTAATTTAATCACATTTAAACACACAATCCTTCATCAAGCATAATGACTGTGTCTGTGGACAGACTGTGACACAGACACGTAAAGAGCCTGTAGAGAGGAGCAGGAACCTCAGACACGGGCAGGCCTGAGTAACTGTTGGCCGTCTGTCTGCGACTGATGCTGCTTTCTGTTCTGGTCTTTCTACCTTCAGTGGGGGAGCCTTTCTTGGCGCTGACTCCAGCCATCATGGCCATGGATGACAATCTGCCGATGGCTCGAACAGCATGACCCGTTTTCTACGAAGAAGAAGAAGAAAGATTCGCAACACAAATACAAAGACAGATGCAGCGACTGAGATGCAGCGACTGAGATGCAGCGACTGAGATGCAGCGACTGAGATGCAGCGACTGAGATGCAGCGACTGAGATGCAGCGACTGAGATGCAGCGACTGAGATGCAGCGACTGAGGCTATCGGTCGAACTACCGGTGAAAAAACATAAAAACATCTATTTGGAAATATTTTGGCTTGAAAAGGGCATCAAATGGGAAAATGAAGGACTTCCATGAACATCACCCCAAACAAAAATGAGTTGTAATTCAATTCAATTCAATTCAATTTTATTTATATAGCGCCAAATCACAACAAATGTCGCCTCAAGGCGCTTCATAGATACAGAGAAAAGCCCAACAATCATATGACCCCCTATGAGCAAGCACTTTGGCGACAGTGGGAAGGAAAAACTCCCTTTTAACAGGAAGAAACCTCCGGCAGAACCAGGCTCAGGGAGGGGCGGCCATCTGCTGCGACCGGTTGGGGTGAGAGAAGGAAGACAGGATAAAGACATGCTGTGGAAGAGAGACAGAGATTAATAACAGATACGATTCAATACAGAGAGGTCTGTTAATACATAGTGAGTGAGAAAGGTGACTGGAAAGGAAAAACTCAATGCATCATGGGAATCCCCCGGCAGCCTACATCTATTGCAGCATAACTAAGGGAGGATTCAGGGTCACCTGGTCCAGCCCTAACTATATGCTTTAGCAAAAAGGAAGGTTTTAAGCCTAATCTTAAAAGTAGAGATAGTGTCTGTCTCCTGAATCCAAACTGGAAGCTGGTTCCACAGAAGAGGGGCCTGAAAACTGAAGGCTCTACCTCCCATTCTACTTTTAAATGAAGTAGTACAGAAGTTGTACATGTGAACGGAGACCTCGGCACTTCCACGCTACGACACTTTGACCACACAACACCAAATCTCACTCGATGTCTGTCTGTGAACAAGCACGTCCAGTTGAAACGTGCGTGCATTCTCCGCGTGGTCACTTATACTGATTTGTGAATAAATACATCTTTACTGTCCTGTGAGACTCTTGGGTCTCCGTCTGTCCTCGTGTTTACCTGCCACTTCCTCCTCAGGATGTACTTCTTCATCCTCTCCTTGGAGAGCTTCTTGGCCTTCATGGTGTTCGTGTCCTGTTTCAGCCAGGGGTGATCGAAACACTGCGCGCAGGACAGCCGAGCCCTGGAGATGGATCGGGAACACTTTACATGAGCTAGACTTCAGGATTATTAATACTGGCACACTTTCTCTTACATAACACTTTCAGCTCCTGGTTCTCAGGTTTCATGTAACACACTGATGACACACTAGGTCTTACTTCATGTCTTTTTTCAGCAGTTTGGTAATGAAGTCTTTGGCATTGTCAGAAATTTCATCGAAGGCTTCGTCCTCAAAGTCCCAGGTGGCTGAGGTCACATTGGACAGAGTCTCGTTGTCATTGTCGCCCATAAAGGGAGACAGACCACTCAGCCTGAGAGGACAAACCCACGACAACGTCAGCCAAACTAAATCAAGCCAAAACAAAGCGTGCACAGATTGTAGCGGCAGCTCTGCACTAACAGTATATAACAGATGACTCCTATGCTCCACATGTCGGTGGGATAGCTGATGGGTTCGTAGTTGATGACCTCTGGAGCCACGAACTCTGGAGTCCCGAACAAAACCTTCAGAGTTCCTGCGTTTTCTGTGGGAGGAAGCATCGGCCGTGTGATCACAGACGAACTGTTTATCTGCCGTCGTTCCACCCCCGCCTAACAGAACCCAATGAAAATCAGCGATTAAGTTCAAGGTTACCTAGCCGTCTGGCGAGGCCGAAGTCAATGAGTTTGATTTTGCTGCCCGTCTTGTTGATGCACATGATGTTCTCTGGTTTGAGGTCGAGGTGCACGATGCCCTGTTTGTGGATGAAGTTGACCCCATCAATGATCTGCAGCATGTATTTGATCACCTCTCTCTCCGTCAGCTCAAAGTCCTCGTCGATGATCCGCTCAAACAGCTCCCCGCCTGAGATCCTGTAGACAAAGCAAGGGAGGAGGTCTTTGCTCGAATTACAACAGAACACATGGTGTTAAGTTATTTACCATTTCAAACCTTGTTTTATTTGTCAGTACGTTGCAATACAATCCAAAAAAGTTGCTTTCGTTCATCTGGATGAAGCGTTTATAGTGGGAGGAACGTTTGTCACTCACCCAAGTGACAGGTGAGTCCTTACCTGGAGGACTGAGCATGCACCTGTCATGGTCGGGGTGTGTGGCTGTAAAACTCCACTGAAGGTCTGGACCTCCCTGGTATCCACCCTTGGGCAGGGCCTACAGCCCCCCTCACCTGAAGCTGATTGAGGCAATCAGGTTGGAGATTTAAGCTGCTCGCTGACGGTGCTTCCTCGCCAGTTCCCTATGTTGGTAACCAGGCCTCACGCTTCATGTCTATGAAGCTCAAGTGCTCTGCTAACCTTGTAATCTCGTGTTCTAGTTACTCCAGGAAAACTCCATCACACTGAACCACTCATCTTGGAAATCTGGTTAACCCGCCTGCTCTCAGAATCATCTCCTTGCCTCACCTGCCCTTACACCACCTCGGGACCTTCACCGCTCAGGACAGCTGCCACACATCACCAAACCCACCTGGACCGCACCACCTCTCCCTCAACGCGTCCATCTCCCACCTGCACAGTAAGACGAAGATTTCCACAGCTTCCACGCTCTCCAGAACTCCTCATTGGCTACCGCTCTAACACTCCTCTCTTCCAGTACGTACCTGATCACCAGCAGCTGCCGTTGCTTTCTTGGACCTGTCCCCTTGCTTGTCCCTCTCCCCTGGCCAACACCCTCACGCCCCACATATCAAGCCTTAAATCAAGCACTAACGTGAACGTCATTTTGGTGTTAGTTAATAAACCTTTGTTAAACCCTTTACTCTGCCTCCGCCTTGGGTTTCCTGCACGTGGGTTTGATTTTTGGTGCTCGGCCTCCGGCCGTTTTGTGACAGCATCAGGACATCCACACAGGTATACAGCTGCAGAAACACTGCCCCCACAGGCAAAGATATTAGAGTTTCAATGCTCCGCTCTGTAACTGTGGACAGAAAGCCTCTGATGTCTTCTCTTTACTTCTGGGAGGAACTAAACTTAATAACTGTAACAGCTTTGACATCATTTATTTCTCAGAAGTTTTACTTTATTTAATCACAGTAAACTGAATATATTTACATTAAAAATAAACAACTAAAGAGAGATATTAAACATGGTCCAAAAGCTCGATCTTTCTGTCTACAGCAGGGGTGTCCAACTCCAGGCCTCGAGGGCCGGTGTCCTGCAGGTTTTAGACGTGTCCAGCACAGCTGATTCAAACGGCTAAATGACCTCCTCAACATGTCGTGAAGTTCTCCAGAGGCCTGGGAATAACTAATGATTTGATTCAGGTGTGTTGACACAGGGTGATGTCTAAAACCTGCAGGACGCCGGCACTCGAGGCCTGGGGTTGCCTACAGCCTTTAACAGCGCCACCGTGTGGACATGTATGAAAGATGTTTTTCTTGAGGGTTAGAAGACAAAACCATATTTCTGTAACGAGGCTGTCGCAGTAATGAAGCTGCTGAGAAAACGTTATCAGATCTCAGAGGGCGGATAAAAAACAAAACCTGACGGTAAACGTCTCGTTTCCTGCGCTCCATCAGTTTGGATCATGGCAGCAGATAGTCGCTGTTTACTTCATTTAGATGTTTATCTGAGGAAACACTCTGCAATAAACACTGAACGTTTCCCGTGATTACGACAAATTATGAAGGCCACTACAAATTAGACACTCGTGGAAGAGTTCAGCGAGTTTGCTGCTCCATCAGCTCTAAAATCAACAGAGGAAACAGCTGCTCTCCCTCTCATGTCTGCTCACAAACTTATTTTCTGATACTTTATGAAGCCAAAACATCTCAAGTCCATTTACAGACCGGTCACGTTTAAATCCATGTACCGAACACGTTTACTGCCTCCCATCCGTCAGAGGCTGAACTCATCTGTGACTCCTCACCGCCAGCTGATGTAAGGAGATGTGATGGGTCACTTACATCTCCAGCACCATGACGATGTCAGACTTGCCCTCGAAGGCATCGACACACTGGACCAGTTTGGGGTGATGGAGGCTGTTCATGATGCCGATCTCCTGCCGGACGTTGTCCTTCTCCTTTGCAGAGTAGGCTTTGATGAACTTTCCGGCCCAAACCTTCTTTGACGACTTCTCCACCAGCTTGAAGACCTGACCGAACTTCCCCCTTCCACGCAAACACAACACTGTGAGAATGTCTGCAGAGCTGAAGGTGCATGATGGGAAATGTGAGCGCAGACTTACGTTCCCAGCCTCTCCTCCACGTCGTACAGGTCCTTCACCTTTATGTCTGTTTTGATGGTCACATCTCTGTACTCCGGCTCTTTCTCTGAGTCTGACACACAGGCAACACACAGAGGTCAGAGGTCACAGACACGGGAGGACTGAAGATGTGTGAATGCTGTGTGAAGGTTAACGAACATCCGTGCGGGTATACAGTTAGTCATGTCATACCTTCATCCTCCTCCTCTGGCTCCTCTTGGTTTTCTGTTGGACGAAGCAGAGTTAGTTCAGTCAGTCGGGTTAGTTCATCCCTGATCACTGAGATGCAGTTTAGTTTGATTGGTTTAGTTTGATTGGTTTAGTTTGATTGGTTTAGCTGGTTCTGGTTTAGTTGGTTCTGGTTTAGTTTGATTGGTTTAGTTTGATTGGTTTAGTTGGTTCTGGTTTAGTTGGTTCTGGTTTAGTTTGATTGGTTTAGTTGGTTCTGGTTTAGTTGGTTCTGGTTTAGTTGGTTCTGGTTTAGTTTGATTGGTTTAGTTACAGGTGAACAGCTGGAGATAGTGGTGGACCAGGTCTTTCATTAGGAATCATCATGGAGCAGCAGACGTGTGATGAAATCAGACCAAATGTTTTTTTATCACGACCCTCTCGTTCATCGTCTACCTCAGCAGCTCATGATTATGAAGCTTAGCTCAACGGCACTACCGAGACTTTAGTGGCCTAAAACCAGCAACCACTAGAGTCAGGAACTGGGGTGAGATGATCATGACCACCTCGACCAACAGAAACTCAAATCCATGATGAGTGACCCGACCAATGACCGGAACATTTGGAAACAGTAGATCAGGATTATTGATGCACATATATAAACATAACATGTACCAACTGTCAAACTGGGTGTTTGTTACGGTGAGGCGGTCCTGTCACACGAGGAAAGTACCTCAACTTACATCCTGCATCACTATTTATGTTTCTGTTGTTAACAGTGAGATCTGACTCCTCCTCCCATTGATCAGATTCCTAAACTTGTGTTTCTGGCATTAACATAAACTCAGATTAACTGAGCACAGCAGCTTCACTGGACATGAATTTGTAGCAGCTTCCCAATCTCTACACAGCAGCAGTGGTTCCCAGTACCCACTGGTTTCCCTCCATAACATCCATCTGGAACCAAATGAAGAGAAAACTCGTCTCGGGGTCCATCACTCCAGGTTAAAGGCAGCTGTATCCATCCAGATGTTGTGGTGTGAGCTGCACAGTTCTGTAGCTACGAGCTGTAATGATTTCTGCTCAAAGCATCAAATATTCATTTAAAAATCTGAGCAGGAAGCTTTCAGAAATCCTGAATCCTTCAAAACATGCAGTGAGCTTGGCTAAGGAAGATGTTTATGCGACATCCCACCACAAGCCTCTCATCATGGACACGTCCTTGTTCAGACTCCTTCGTTTGGCAGATAGAAAGTAGTTGCTGTGCTGATGTGATGAATGATCCCTGTAACCATCAGGACTTCAAGAAAGTTCCACATGCATCACCAACAACTCAAGAACCAACTCACCATCAGTGTCCACCAGTCCGACAGTCACAGCTTCAGATTCGGCGCTCGGCTCTCCGACTCCGTAGATGTTCTCTGCCCGGACACGAAACTTGTACTGCCGATCTGGGAGGAGGTTCTAGACACAAACAGACACTTTACCGACCCTTCAAACGGTCCTTTAACTGAGCCGTGCTGCGAGAGAACACTCACCTGTACGTTGTAGGAGGTGCTGTTGCAGGACACCAGGTGTTTCCACTGCTGCTCCACGGAGTCCCAGATCTCCAGTTTATAGGACTGCACGGCGCTACCTCCATCGTAGGTCGGCCCGTACCACGACAGCGTCAGGCAGGACCGACGGATGTCTGAGGCCGCAGGAACCTTTGCTGGGGGGTCGGGTTTATCTGAGGAGGGGCGGGGATAGATGACGATGAACGCAAGCTGAAAATATTAAAGCTGCAAAATAATTTTGTTTTTGCAGCTGATTCTTTCAGGAATCACTAAACAGGAAGTGCAGACGCTGCTGTCTCACCGACGATGGTGAGGTTGAGGGCGGCCTGTCTGAGGCCGTAGCTGTTCTTCAGCTCGATGGTGTAGCAGCCGCAGTGCTCCTGCTGCCCGCTGCCGATGGTCAGCCTGCTGCTGCTGTCGCTACTCTCGATGGAGATGTCGTCTGACCCCTCCTGGATCTGAGCCCGAGACCAGACAGGCAGGAGGACGCTTAGACAAACACTTAGACGTACCACAGCCTCAGCCTTAGTCTCTGTGTGTGTGTGTGTGTGTGTGTGTGTGTGTGTCTCACCGGTTTCCTGAACTTCAGCCAGGTGCAGGTGATGGGCGGAGCTCCAGAAAACTTGCAAAGGATCTCCACTTTCTCCCCCGCCAGAATCTTCATGTCCTCAGGGAACTGCAGGATCTGAGGAGGCAGAGCTACACACACATACCAATAATCTATAATCAATAACAGGAGTCCTGCATTAGAGACCTTTAATAATAATTAAATAATAATAATAATAATAATAATAATTCCTTTAATAATAGTGTGTGAACTGACTGTGATCAACACTCAGCTGTGGAAAGAGGAAGAACAAAGCCGTCAGCAGACTCTGTTCTTTCTATTTAATCTGACAGGAGCTGAATGAAATCAGCAATCAAAGCAACTTCTGAAAATTTCAGCAACAGCAGCTTTACCATCATCACATTGCTCCAAGGCATTTAGGCAGAGTTTCAGTCAGAACTGCAGCGCCCCCTGCTGTCAGTCAGGAATTAGACTTTGTTATACTTCAAATGCAAAGAAAGAAGTTTTACCTTCATGACTTTGCGGTTTTTGTACATCTCTTTCTAAAGTGACACTAAAGGATCAATCAACCTGCTCTTCCCTGCAGGAATAACAGAGACAGATACTAACACATGGGCTGTGTCCCAGTTCAGGGTCTGCAGCCTTAAAGGCCGCATTTTAAGGCCGATTACATCACAGCGACACGACGAAGGCTGTCCCAATTCGAAGGCTGCTCGAAATGCGGCCCTCAAATGCATCCTTCATTTCCCTGAATTTTAAGGATGTGGCGGTGTAGACTTCGTGGCCCAACATATCCCAGAATGCACAGCGGTGGGTGTGGAGTGAACTGTCAAAAGTAAGTACTGAATATGATGTCACTTATTTATGTTGTTTAATAACGAAGAACATTAAAACATTGCTGTTGGCCACATGTCGGCAGAGTTATGTGACATTAGTGATGTTTGTACTTTCAGCATTTACTTTGTTTTAAAGTCTTTACTTTATACGCCGTTCAATAGTCGACCTTAATGTTTCAGAGAATGTGATGATTTTGTGGATAATTAAAGTCAGTCATATATCCACAAACAAGCTGAAAGTCAGTGATGCTGCTCGGTTTGCAGTCCTGAACATCACGGCACAAGCAGGATTCACTGCACTGTTAATGTTAGCTCTGTTATATTGCTGCCTCTGTTCGGTGGTGTCGAGCCAAACGGACTTTAACGTGTGTTTGAACGAGCTGACGGTTCACTCGTTAAGCTGTTATGACATGGTCTGATTTTCTCACCCAATAAAGGAATATTTCATATATCAGTCGACTCTTCATTCTATCAGACACAGTTATCACAGCTCATACATGTTCCTTTTACACATGTATGTAAGCATTGAGCCAAATTTAGTAATGATGCCAACATACTGAAGGAACAACATTTGTCTCTTATATATGATACATCTATATACACTGTCAAAGATACTTGAGTATCTTTGAGTGAAGATTTAAGGTGATAGGACATAAATAACTGCAACTTGAATCTTTACTGAAGCTCAGTGTTTGGCACAGAGTTCATGTTCACTGCTGTAATAACTAATAATGATTAATATAATAACTGTAATATTGTCCATATTATATTTACACTACCAAAGTGAGATGACTCAGATAGCTCATATAGAAACAAACAAACAAATGAACAAAAGATTTTCTCCTTCATTTCTGTCAAACAAAGCTGTATGAAACGTTTCCAGCTGTTAGTATCATGGTTGCTAGGCAACCTGGGCGGCGCGACGGAGGCTAGACCGTCCCATTTCACAAGCCTCGCACTTCCGGCCTTAGCGGTCTTTGAGTACGCGGCCCTTGAGGATCGTTGAGGCTGCAGACCCTGAATTGTGATACAGCCATGTTGTCCAGGAACATGCCCGCCTTTCCCATAATGCACCTGTCTCAGCAGGACCTCCCTGCCTGGTAAACATGATTCACTACAGGTGAGTCTCACCTTGTTTGGGCGGAGTCTTTGGAGTTGGCTTCTTTATTCTGGCTTCACCTGAAACAAGAACACAGCAGGCGGTCAGACGAGCTGTGATGAAGAAACGTGTGGCTGTCATTTCACAGCAGAATCAGATCTCCTGGAAACACGATGACTTATTCATGATGTCTTCTAAGCACCTCGGAGCCTTTTCAAAATCTCTGCAACCATCCAAGCAACGAATATTGTAGCACTGCACAAACTGAGCCCAGGAACAGATGATGCAAAGACCCATGAGGGTGCAACAAATTCAATAACCTCATTATGTTACTCTGGAGCTTCCCAATACTTATACCTCTAATATAAGTATTGTAACTAACTAATACCTAACTAATACTAACTAATACCTCTGCAACTTCCACAGCGACCTCTAAAACCTGCCTTAACCTGTTAAGACCGCATGACACGTGGACAGAGAATTTCAAGGTCTAAACATCCTTAAAACTGTTCAAACAACCTTTCAAGACCCCTGAAACCTCTTTAAGGAACTTTCTTAAACTTGAACTTTAAACAGTAAAACCTCTTCCCACAAAACCACCCTGAGACCTTTAATAGCCCCCAAAGACCACTCTGACAGGACTACTGACATGTTCATTTAGAATATTTTTACCACCTCCACAGGAACCTAAAATGTGTCGGTAAAACAAGAGGATAACTAACTTCACGGAGACCATTAAACACATTCCTGGTACTTCAGGGAAATTAGTAACCATTCTTTCAAGACCTCTACAACCTCACGAAGGAGCTTTAATGAACTTTAAAACCTCCACTGGACCCTCTCCACGGTCCTCTGGAGCGTCTTTAAGACCTTGGCCACCTCCAACTTTAAACCCTCCATAAACTGATTCAGGTCTGAAACAATCTCCTCAGTAATCCTGCAAACTTCCTCTGGAACCTTTAAAAACTCCAGAGATGCCTCATCAAGTTTCTACCACAAGACCTCCGAAAACAACACCTCCCTGCACACACCGTGTCACATTATTCTTCCTACCTTCATTAACACTACGTTTCCCATCAGACACTGCACACAGACCTGGTGACACTGAGACGCATCACACTCACAACAAAGATGAAATGATGACACTGACGTGAGGACAGTCGGTGCAGAAATGTTCCTCATTTAGAAAAATCACACAGACTGAATAAAATATGCAGGAAATAAAAACGTGAATGTGCAACAAGCACATCTGAAACTCAGTGAAGAAGAAGTCATACAAGTACAGACACGGTTTTCCTGACTGCTTTCACACGTGTGTCTCACATCGTCCTGCTTTGTTGTGTTTTTATGGAAGCAGAGCACAGCTTATACAAGCCTCTCTGAGTTTGCTGTTCGTCTTCTCTTTTAAATGCTTCTGTCATCAGCTGCTTTTCTTTTTTAGTTTAAGGAACTTTGTCCTCACAGAACATCTAGCAGAGGCAGGAGGAGGAGGAGAAGAATGTGAGACAGACGAAGAGCGTCTCTGATGACCGTACATGGACAATCTAAAAATAGTTCTGCTGGATGCAGGAAATAGTTCCTGGAGTTTGTTTTTCTTGTGATGGCTGCAGATGAAGAGGATAGAAGAATCTGTTCACGCTGTCTTCTTTCTTTGTTTCCTCCTTCAGATGTTTAAGACTTTCCACCTGACCACACCACAAAGTCTGCTGTTACCATCAGTCTGGAGCTCAGGCTCCGCCCTTGCAGCCTCGCTGCTTCGGCTCTGTTTTCCTTCGGAAACACAAACACGAGGATTTTCCAGCACAAACTTATTTTTGCTCTCACAGAAACTCACAAAACAAACTTGAAGCTGCGACAGTCGAAAAAAGCAGCTGCTCGCTTCACGCCCCAAATAAAAATGGTGGATGTCATCAAGTCGCTCATTAACACCGTCAATCAGGTCCCAGTGACGTAGTGACATCATCAGAAGGTCAGCACAAGTTGCACGCTTGGCTGGTTTTTGTTACTTGTCTGCAGCGAAAACACACACAGACACACACGCACACACACACGCGCGCACACTTACACAAGCATACGTTCACACCTGCTTTGGAAGCACGACGGTTTGTGTCTGCTGTCAGTAAAGCTTTACAACGAACCGCCTGGTGAGCCGAGCCTCCGACACTCCGACTTTCACTTTCATGTGTGAAGCTCTGACCTTTGAACCGCGGTGACTGTCTGAGCTGCAGAATCAGACACTGACCTTTGAACCTTAGTAAGAAGCTGATGAATGTGTCACAGGAAACACATTCAGTCTGAGCACTCGACAGACGTTAACGTGGCCGCTGTGTGCAGACATCAGTGTGTAACCGCTGTGTGCAGACATCAGTGTGTAACCGCTGTGTGCAGACATCAGTGTGTGACCGCTGTGTGCAGACATCAGTGTGTAACCGCTGTGTGCAGACATCAGTGTGTAACCGCTGTGTGCAGACATCAGTGTGTAACCGCTGTGTGCAGACATCAGTGTGTAACCGCTGTGTGCAGACATCAGTGTGTGACCGCTGTGTGCAGACATCAGTGTGTAACCGCTGTGTGCAGACATCAGTGTGTGACCACGCGACGCTTCAGTATGTACAGCAGCCCCCCCTCCCCCTCCCCCCTGTCAGCAGGTTAGTATGAGAAAGCTCATGAATGAGGAAACACAAACAGAAGCTGAGCTCACAAAGACAGTCGAGCACAGGTCTGCAGCTTTGATATTAATCAGCTGACGGTCAGAGCTGCACTCTGATTGGCTCCTTGCTCTGTCAGTCACAGGAAGCACTTCTGTATTTACTTCTGCACTGAAAGTGTTCCTGTACACGCCGTCCCAAAATATCAGCTGCATACCTGCTGACACGCCGCTGCAATAAGAGCCCCTGAAAACATCCCCCCAACCCCCCGACCACATGAGGTTTTAAAAGGTTTTAACAATGTTTAGCCCCGCCCACTCGTAGCTGCAGACTAAACTGACAGGTGAGAGTGAGCAGCACCTGCAGCAGATGGTTAGGACAGGGAGCCGACTGTCCGAACCTCCGTTTGTCTTGTGCTCAGTCTTTACTGTAACGGTGTTTCAGGGTGGAGGCTCACACATGCATGCACGCTGCACCGCACAGCCTCCACCCTGCTGCGTCTCTAAGCTAACGTGGGCCCAGCAGGCGGACGAACGGCTTCACTCGACACTTCCACGCTTTTAATCAGCACGCAAAGTAAAACAAAGTCTGTCAGAGCACGAGAGTCAGAAACCAGGCCTTAAATGGAAGTGGGAGAGGAGCAGCGCCCCCTCCGCCTCCCCGACATCATCGCCCCCGTCCTTCCTCCCTCTGTCTGCTGCTAAAACTCTGAGGTCTCCGAGAAGTGACTGAAACCAAAGCAGGAGCCGAGCCGGTCTGAGCAACTCTCCGCTCATGAAAAGAAAGAAAGAAAGAAACTTTATTGATCCCCGTGGGGAAATTCCTCTCTGCATTTAACCCATTCACCCAGTGAAGCAGTGGGCAGCCATTGGGCGCCCGGGGAGCAGTGTGTGGGGAGGGTACCTTGCTCAGGGGTACCTCAGGGTAGCTGTTCAGGGGAATCGAACCCCCGACCTTCCGATCGTGGGGCCACCACTTTATCTACTGAGCTATCCCTGCCCTGCTTATCCCTGATGTTCAGGTAGATTCAACTCTGAGTCTGTTCGCATACATGTGGACATACAGTTAAAGGTCAGGGGTCAGCGCCGTGGAGAGGCTTTCAGCTTTGAACGCTGTCTGTGGGCAGAGCTGTGGGCCCGACTCCAGAACTGAACCTTGGAGCTGTGATATGAACACAGAACAGGACATCCATCCACAGCAGTGAGCCCACTGAGGCATGCACACACCCACACACACACACACACACACTGAGCAGGAAGGATTTAGAGTTGGATCATAAAGATAAGAGCAGATTTTCCACTGAGGGCTGCAGACAGAAACATGAAGCTGC
This sequence comes from Neolamprologus multifasciatus, assembly GCF_963576455.1. Classification (NCBI taxonomy): domain Eukaryota; kingdom Metazoa; phylum Chordata; class Actinopteri; order Cichliformes; family Cichlidae; genus Neolamprologus; species Neolamprologus multifasciatus. The sequence continues at coordinate 34,904,413 of NC_140454.1, forward strand.
TGCATGTCAGAGTGTTTTTGTGTGAAGTTACTGTTCAAGCACTCACACATCAGCGCTGTGCAGGAGAGCAACAAGAACCGTCTCATCCAATAGGAAATGTTTAACCTTCATTTATTTGTATCTCTATTGTTTCATGAAAGAAACATTTTGGTCACACAACACAATTTACTCAGAGTGAATAATTATTAATCGTAGCTTTGACTTAAACTGTTACAGCCAGGAACTTTTCTACAATATGTTCCTGTTTAAAACCCAAAATCTTTCATTAAGATGAAACTTTTAAAAGAGCAACAACACTTTCTTTTATTCTGAAGAGTGATCTTAGGATTTCTACCAAAGTAAGACTTTATTCTCTTTGCATACAGAAACATTACGACCAATCAGGACACAGCTACAAACCAGCTGACCAATCAGGACACAGCTACAAACCAAACAAAGTTGCTACTTGTAACTTTGTCTACAAAGTTGTTGTTTGTAGCAGACTGTGTGTTTTAGCCCACAGTGTCTGTGTTTGTTTCCAGGTGTGACTCATTCATTCTACAGTGTGTGTGTGTGTGTGTGTGTGCGTGTGTGCGTAAATGTGCGTGTGTGTGTGTGTGTAAATGTGCGTGTGTGTGGGAAGCATCAGGGCTGATGGGAAACGTAGTGTTAATGAAGGTTTACTGCTCTGGAGGTAGGAATAATAATGTGACAGTGATGAAGGAACTGATGTTTCCAGTGATACACAGAGACTCTTTAAAATAGAAACACCCGCCTGAGAGAGTGTGTGTGTGTGTGTGTGTGTGTGTGTGTGTGTGTGTGTGTGTGTGTGTGTGTGTGTGTGTGTGTGTGGGAACCAGTGATCCCAGCCTGCAGCTCCTTATTGGGACAAAAGGAAAGAGGCTGCTGCTGCATATTTTGGAAACTCACTCTCTGAGGTTGGAGTCGCCTTCTTGGACTTCTTGTCGGCCGGAGAGTTTTCAGCCGGGTCTGCAGGACACAGAGAGACAGAGAGGGAGGAGTTAACACGTGCACACACTCAGGTGCTCTGTGCGAGCTCCACAGCCGTGAACCCCAACACAAACATCAGAAACCCTCCGGCAAACACTGAGCGTTCACCTGCAGATATTTTATTCAAACTGAAAAACAAAATGTGTGTTTACAGAGCTCAGACATCTCACATTCTGCTCTCCGACATGACGTACATCACTGAGCACATTCACTGAATGCTGCGTGGACCCAGAGAGGGTGTTTGGTAACACGCCGCTCAGCGAGACTCAGCGAGACGACAGAAGTTCAAGTCAAGTCGTGTGAGTGCAGGAAAATGCCACCGGCTTTTTGTGAGGGAAACCAGCGCGGTGCTGCATTCAGGGACGAACTATCAAAAAAGTCACTGCTCAGACTCAGAGAACCCAGGTACGTAAATAACAACCAGGAGGCATACACATGTAAGCGTGCACGGGACTCAGTCCCGCCTGAGTTAAGGTCCTTTCACATCGGACGCAGCACAGCGCTGAGCTCTCTTTGCCTCGTGCAGTAACGGTTTTCCAGCTGTGCCAAGTAAAGCGCAGCACAAGCACAGCTGCAGCAGAGCGCAGTACTCGCGTGTGTCGCACCTTCGTGCTACCAATAGAAACCAAGCCTACAGCTGTGGTAAGTTCAACTGCACAATGAAGGAAAGCGTTCTGTGCGTGTCTGAGTTCGGTGAACTGTTTGTCACAGGTTTACGTGCACGTACGGGGAACTGCACAGCTCTGCAGAGCGAAAGCAGCGTTCTGGAAACGACGCATTCTTCACTAGTCAGGACAAAGCTTTCTTCTTTAAGGATTTATTAAAGCTTTGGACAGAATACAACACAAACTGTCGTAGAGGACACAAAGTCAAAGACGTTTAGAAGCGACAAGGTGCAGGCGCTTAAAAATGTCACAAAAAATGACGTACAAGCAGAGCGCAGCACAGCACAAATTTTGGATCCTTCGCTCTAGTTTGCAGTGAGACATGCTGCGTCTGATGGGCCGCCAGGCTGCAGTCTCTGGGTGCTGTCTGGACGGACCTGGTGCACAGGCGTGAGACGATCCTGGAGGTCTCAGAACTGAACCACAGCCGGACACTTTCTGTGTTTTCTGGAAGTCACTGCTGTCACTTCCTTGACTTCCTGTCCAAACGCTACATCACAGATTCACAGCACATGGTGGAGCACAGTTCATCGTGTTTCCATCGCGAACTCTGCCTCTGTCCTCGCCACGTTAGCTCAAAGAAAGAGCCGAGTGTCCTCGTGCTGCTTCAGTCTCAGGTGTCCATGAGCACCACAGGACTGAGACACACCTGAAACAGCGGCTGCGTCCGTGCTGTTCTGGACACAGCACGCCGAGTCTGTGGTGTTCGTGAAGCCATCTGTCGTGTTTAAAACCAGCTGACTAAGCCCTTTACAAACAGCTGATGTCCTGACGACCAGCGCTGACCCGTCTGCAAACAGGAGCCGATCTTTGATAAAGTCAAACTGTGTTTGTGTTCGTTGGTTCTAATGACAGGAAACCCAGCTGACCAGCGGACAGCGCTGCAGCTTCTGCTGCATCACTCTTCCAGTCCAAACCACTGCAGCGACCATCAAAGAGTGGGCGGGGCTAACATGACCCATGAATGCTGATGTTTATGTGATCTTTCCAAAGAAGCAGAGCTGCACTGCTGAACAGAGTCGTGTGTTCAGGAGGCTCGACTCATCGGTTGGTGTCGGAGAGTCAGTGCTGATGACGGAGTCAACAAATGTTCGTGGACACGGCAGGAAGTAAACAAGCTCTTTGGTTTAGGACAGATTATGACAAACATATCAGATACATTTCAGATCTTCATTCAGACAACAAAAGTACACTTTAAAGTTTCTCTCACAGTTTGAATGCTTTAAACCTGCGTCTACATCAGGATGCAGGAGGAAGAATAACTGTAGAGGAAAGACCAGAAGAACAAAAACAGCAGAAGAAGAAGAACATGCGGCACTGAAGGAAAGATCTGCGAGAGGACCAAAGCTTTGTTCTCACCGTCTACCAGAACCGTGCAGGAACACTCGGCTTTGCCTGCCGAGTTCTCGGCTCTGCATTTGTACTGGCCTTCATCCTCTGGCAGGGCTTTGTCTATGGTGAGGGAGCACAGGCCGCCTGCAACACACAACACAGCACAATATAACACAACCCACACAGGACACAGATCAGCACGAGGTCAAGTCTCATTTCTTACACTCCACAAAGTTAATCAATAAAAATGAAGGTATGACTCCACGTTTCATTTACTATGAATGAGCTATCAGAGCGTCACGCTCTCCACCCTTTTAGACGTCATGTGAGACTAAAGGCCATCCTCCGCTGCCGGTGCAGCATCCTTCAGAAAGGCTTTCTTCTTCCTTCAACACGTGTTAGGACATTTCTTTGCTTCAGACAGGAGGACAAGCATCACACTCCTCTGCCTCGCCTCTCACTTTGATCAGTGAAAATAAAAGCTTTCCCTGTTAATCCGACTCTGTGACCTGAAAGTTGGTTTTAAAAACTTATGGAAATCTGTCACCGAGCAACTATTCAGCCTCGTTGTTTTGGTCGCCTCCGTCCTGTTTGCTCCAATCAGAACCGAGATGTTTAAAACTCGATCGGCCAGCCGAGAGTTTAGGGGACCTGAAGTTCACAGGACGGGACAAAACTGAAGCGTGAAGTCAAAGAAACCTTCGTAGAGGTCGGCGGGTGATGGACAGTTTCACCAACAACGACACGAGTCTCTAACACTGCCCCCTGGTGACAAAGCACAGCTATCACAGAAACTCACGGATCTGAAGTGACGTTCATACGACCTGCACACGACCAACACTCACCCTAACCCTTTTTATTTGTGCATCGTGATGCTATCGTGGCGCTGAGTTACCATCCATCCATCTTCTTGTCCTTTTCTGGTTAAGAGGAGCAGCAGCCTAGCCAGAGAAGCCCGGACCTCCCTCTGTGAGCCACCTCCTCCAGCTCACCCGGGGGAACAGCGAGGCGTTCCCAGGTCAGCCAAGAGATGCAATCTGACGCAGGGCTTCCTCCCACTAGGACACGAACACCTCGCAGAGGAGGCGTCCAAATTGGATGAACGCCTCAGCCGGCTGCTCCACTCTGATTCCCTCCTCACCACATCAGTAATGACGAGGCCAAACACCATCTGGAGAAAACTCATTTCCACCGCTTGTTTCTACGATCTCATAATCTCATCTGCAAATTTCATAAAAGAGGAGGATGAAAACTAAAGTCAGAGGTCCTTACAGCTGACAGGCTCGGACCTGACCGAGGCAACGTTTTAAACATCTGTGGAGAAAACATCTGTCGTCCCTCCACCCTGCTGGAGCTGAGGGGATCTGCACCAAATCCAACAGAGCATGAAGAGAAGGCAGGAAGCTGCTGCGACTCGTTGAATCAACACTCTGAACACTTTCTGTAAAAGGATCGCTTTGATCTGACGCTTTATCGTCATGACGACCCTTCAGCCAACGATCACGTCGTTTTATAACGACGCCTACAAAACCACAAGAGCAGAAAGTGAAGATCTGAGTGCATCATAAACATGCTGCTGCCTTTAAATCTGTACCGACACATGTATGTGACCTCTGACCTTTAACATGTGACACACAGACTCCTCACTCTGCAGGATAAACACACACAACCAGGGGCTGTCCTCCAGACTGAAATAACACACCGAGGGATTATTACACACACACACACACACACACACACACACACAGGTCTTTACAGGACATCACAGTGTGTGTTTCTATGCTTGTGAGGACCTTCAGGCTTCAGTGAGTCTGCCTATTTTTATAAATGTGAGCCATCAGTCTGATTCTGACGGCTGCTGTATTTATTCCACCATCCATGCTGAAAGCTTCCTGTTAATGAAAGTTTCCTGCTGGAGCCGCTGATAACGGAGAGAAGAAAAGATGGGGACAGCTGCTCCAGCTGCTGAAAGTGAAAGTAAACTCAAAGTGTCCCTCGACCATCAGGAGGAGGAGAAGCAGTGAGGGTGACTTCTGCCGCAGAGCGGCGAGCCCGACAAAATCCAAGCACGGCGTGGATCTACACGACATGCTGCATGCTCATTGGCTAATGACTCAATCATCTCCTGCTTCCTGTTTCTTTGTCGCTATCCGGTCGTTAAGTCTGACGTCACTAGCTGTGTCTGGGCCTTAACTCCGCTGCAGGTCCATAAATCAAACGATCACTGTGGCATCACTGAGAGTTGAAAAACTGTCTAAAGTCTTTCATCTGTAATAAAATGATCAGCGTTCTGCTCTACCAGGTGTAACAATTGAGTTTAACATCCAGGCATCCATGAAAACGGAATTTATGACATTTAACGGAGTTAGAAGTTAGCAGGAAGTTAGCTCGCTAGCTTCTATCTAAATACAATATAGCATGTCCTGACTGCGGGGTTTTAGGAAACAAATTCAAACGTACAGCTCTGTTATCACTTCCAACATAAATGAAGACAGAAAACTAAACAGCAGTGACGTTTGTAGGGTTACTGAAGTTTGGCTAGCTGGTATATAATGATGTGCTACGTGACCGCTAGCGACACAGCTATGTTAGCATAATATAAACAAGCTAACTTTTTTTCCACTCGATAAAAGTTAACGTGAGTGTTCTCGGTGGTCAGGAACAAATGTAATCGCATGGCAGGATGCTGTAAAAGGACCAAACTTCAGCCAGGAGAACAACTGAGATAATCCATCCACAATACGAGGTTAGTCATTCATATACTGCTGCATGGGCTGGGCTGTAGTTACATCCTAAGGTTTTAAAAACTGAGCTTAAATAAATGATTAGCGGTAATAAAAGCCGAGGGAGGTCAACAGTGATCACTGACTGTTTTAGGAGCTTTTTGAGATTAAATAGAAGAAAATGCAAAACATTAAACATGTTAACAACACAAAAGCATATTAAACGCAGACTAGTTTAGGCCCGGAAGTAGGATTTGTCACGTCACCACTTAACGACCGGATAATAAGGTCCTCATTTGCAAAGTAAACATGAGGCGGGCAGCAGGCTCGCGCACTCCGACTTTTATACAAATGCCAGAGGAGTCGCCCCCTACTGGAGATTAGAAAGAATACAGGTTTAAAGTAGCTGAGCACCGGCTGCATCCATCTTTGATAACCACGCCCTCTCTCGTTTTTACTTGATCAGCTGATGTTACATTCATGCAGTGCGGCTAACTCTCACTGCCTTCTTAATGTTACTGCTAGAACAATCACGCTAACTCAATTTTAGCAAAGTCGTGTCTAAAGTAAGTAAAACTATCGCCATCACTGCTAAACACAAAAAAGTCCAGACTGAATTTAAAGTAAACTTTTTTACATTTTTGTCTTCACAATCAAATCCATGAACGGCAGTTCTGCTCCAGCATGTTCAAAGTTACTGAACAGGTTTTAAAGATTAGCTTCGGGAAGACGTAACTAAACATCATGAAGACAGACAGAGTGTCCCTGCAACTGATGAATGAATCCCTGCCGGACCTCACAAGTACAGTAATACGTGTGTGTGTGTGTGTGTGTGTGTGTGTGTGTGTGTGTGTGTGTGTGCAGTGATCTGCTTCCATATGAAATTCCAGTGACGGTCACACATCACATCCTGCTTCTATTGTTTCACATCTGCGTTCTATTATTAGAGTCTCAATCCTCAGACCTCCATCAGCAGCTGCTTCAGCTCCTCCACCGACTCCACCAACGCTGCTCCACAGCTTCACCTCCTCAGCTCCGCCTCCCTGTCTCTCATTCTGTCGTCTTTAATCTGAGGAGTTTTTCTCTGTTTTCTCAGTCTGAATAAATTCAGTGGCTCTAATCGATTCTGATCACTTCCACTGATGATCGATCGCTGCAAACAAACAGTACTGCTAAATAAAGTTTCTTTGAATTCAAAGAGCGTTTGGGGTTGCTGTGAAATGTAAACAAAGCCCTCCTCCTTCCTTTTTAACCAAATCATGTCAGAAAACCTTTCACTTCCTGTTGTGCCGTGTGTGTGACCTCTGACCTTCGTTTGCGAGGATGATGAACTTGGACGCCTTGATGACCTTCCCGTCCAGCGTCCAGGTGACAGTGACATCAGAAGCGGTGGCGAGGCGGCACTGCAGCCGGAGCCGCTGACCGTCCAGCACCGTCATGTCGCTCAGCTTCTCTACAAACTCCGGCGCCGCACCTCCTCCTCCTCCGGTGCTCTTCTTCTCATTAATCCCTCCATCCATGCAGTTGTTCACCTCCGCCTTCTCCCCGTTCTTCTCGGGGGCCGTCGGGTTCTTCTTGTTGGCGAGGACAGAGCGGAAGTCGCCGGCGTTCTTCGTGGGCGTCTCTGCGGCCTTGCTGCTGTTGCTGCTTGCGGCGCCCTTCTTCCCCAGCACGCTGCGGAAGTCGACCTGCGATGGGGAGTTCACCTTCTCCTCGCTCTTGGGTTTGACACCCTTGAGGTTGGCCTTAAAATCCATGTGGTGGCGCTGGTTGTGCTCGGTGGTGGCGGGGCCGGCCTCCCTCTGCTCGTCTCCCTCTTGGATGTTTTTGCCTTGAACGGCTCGGCGTCCAAGCAGCGAGCGGAAGTCCAGCTGCTGCGCCTCCCTCTGCCGCAGCTCCTCTTCACCCCGCTCCCTGGTTTCCACACAGCGTTTGAGGAGGCCTCTGGGAGCAGTGGTCTGGTCCTCCTCTTTCTTCTTCTTCTCTTCCCTGTGCAGGTGCGGGAGCTGCCGGTTCTCCTTCTGCTCCTCGTTGGCCTCCTGCCACTGCCGACTGACACCACTGCTGCTGCTTCTCTGCTCCACGCCTCCTCCTCCTTTGCCACCTCCTCTCAGCACCACGCTCCCACCAGCTGCTCCTCCTCCTGCTGCTGCTGCCAGGCTGGATGAACAAGCACAGAGACAGATGGAGGGACAGAGAGAGAGCAAGAGGACAAGCCCCGCCCCCAGGTCTTAGCTGGTGGGGTGGGAGGTGGGGGGGGGGGGGACCTCGACTCAAATTGTTCATGTTACATCACAAGTGACTCAACTGCCCGAATATGGGCATGAGCAGAGGGAACACACACACACACACACACACACACACACACACACAGATGTAAACAAAGAGAAAGCAGACTGAGGACACACTCCTCCTCCTCCTCCTCCTCCTCCTCCTCCTCCTCCTCCTCCTCCGTTCTGAAGCTGCTCACTCTTTTTCAGTTTCATCAAACTGAAGCAAACAGGGTTTCTTCCAGCAAACACTCGCAGCAGAATAAACACGGAGAGGAAATACTGGCTCTGATTGGTCGGGGTGATATGGATGGATTAGAGAAGCTTTAGGGAATTTCTGGATAAATAACAGAAGGATGGAGGGAATGGTGGGTGGGTGTGAGGAGGGGGTGGAAACAGGAACAGAGAGCTGGGAATAGTGTGGGGGGCTGACGGAGTCAGACTCTATGCTGATGATGCAGAGGTCTGTTTAGGGAGTGAGACGTTTTAAAAATTCATCAGGTTCAACCAATCACGCTCATACGGCACCGAAATCTGACTCCGCCCTGTTCAGCCAGCTGCAGGTGTCCAGGTGAGTGAGGTCTCACCTGCCGCCGTCCCGTCCTCTCCTGTCCTTTTCTCGTCTTTCGGTGACCGACAGCGTGGCCACAGCGCTGCACTCGCCCACGCTGTTCCTGAAACACAAAGTTGATCTTCTACATGCAGCATCTCACAGGCATTAAGACCATCTCCCACTCCCACGCCACTGATTCATCACAGCAGTGTTTTCATTCAGGCACTGCTGCACTGTGCTATTTGCAACGTCAGGCTTCACATGAGAAACTGATCCTGTTATCTCTCATTAATGGCACATTTTCCCTTTAAGAGAGGAAAAGACACCAGGTAGGCTCCACTGGTCCTGATCAACAATGTTCAGAAAAATGTGACTGAAATTACCCTGGAAGTTGTTGTCTTTGTTGCCTTTGTTAGCACTAATCTCATTATGTCTTTAGGCTCAATCATCCAGGTAATAAATCTCCAAAAGTTGATTCTGTTCATCTGGACGTTTTCAGGTTTCAAGGTTTCGTCATCATCCAGGTGACTTTCTCTTCAGTCTCTGAAGAAGTCAGAGATGATGTGGGAAATCTGATATTTACTTTTATAGATCAACTTTTTGTCTTTTTCAGTCTGAAGCTCTCCTGTATTCACATCTGTGGAAAAACGGCCTCTGTGCCATCAGAGACGTCTTCAGTTCATCTGTTCATCTCTGCACTTGATCTGCTCTGCATCAACCTTTGAACGTCTCAGACTTCACAGACAGCAACCCTACACTCGCCCTACAATCTGAAGAAAACAGGGAACGTTTGATGTTTGCTAGAACGATTATGTTATGTTAGCTGTCCCAGCTGAGGACAGGTTTTCAGTAGGTTTCATTCACACATAACGATCCATCCTCCTCTTGCACTGTCAGTCAAAGCTGTTACTGCTCACAGTGTGATGTTTGAAACAAATACTGACTTGGTTTGTAAATGACTTTCGGGACATTCAGAATTTGTTTTTAGTTGAGATCCAACAGTTTTCTGTTTTAGTAAATTGGAAATTATCCATTATTATGAAGTGTGCATTTCAGTAATAATGTTTGATTGACAGTAAATCTTTAGGCTCACAATGGTGTCACTCGTGGCTCAATGAGGTTTAAAGCTGCATTTCCACCGTAGGAACTTTCTACAGGTTCGGGACCATTTGGATAAAATTAGGTCTGAATTAAGTTCTGGGGATATTCTCTTTACCTCCAAGCGTGTCGTACTTCAGAAAGGACAGGAACTTGGTCCAAAATATCTGAACTTTGGAGTTCGTGAAATATCAAAAGATCCTGAACTTTTCAGAGATCTGGAGCTCTGAAGTTTCAGGACCTTGGATGGTCCAGATCAACCATCCCAATACACCTGAACCAGAACTGTTCAGGAACTTTACCAACCAACATGATGAAGTTTTTGATTGGTTAAGCACTTGTTCTCAGTATTACTGTCACTTAAAAACACCCAGAGAACCTCGTCTGTGCGGCACCTTTAAATTCCTTGATGTTGGTTTGTGTTTCGGGTAAAGTGCAGCTTTACCGCCTCTCACAGTTTCTTCATGTTCACCAGCACATCACGTATGATTTTCATGAGCAGAAGGAGATTTCTCTTCTATTCTCATGTTACATAATCATGCTTTGAACATGATGCAGACGGCTGTATGTGCTGGGGTGGATGATGAGGTTATGGATGGATAGATTATGGAGGGGGGAGGGTTGGTGGTTCCTCTGTAATCCTCACTGCAGCTCTGTACTGTAGATCATCTGGGATTATTTTAGCATGTCTGCAGAATCTGTGTCTGTTTATGACATGTGAGTGTTTACAGTATCTGCGCCTGTCGATCCGTTACCTCAGGCTGATCAGGTACTCTCCGCCATGTTCCTTCTTCACCCGTCTGAAGAAGAAAACAAAGTTAGCTGTGTCAGGTGTGGTTAGCTGCAGAGCGTGTGGTTTGTGTGTAACTGTAAACCTTATGAGCAGGGAGACGACGTCCTCTTTCTGCAGGAGTTCATAGTCGCCTCCGGAGGTCAGAGGTCGGCTCGGGTCGGTTCTGGTCCAGGTGTACTGGGGAAACGGATCTCCGGCGATGGCACAGGACAGGAGAACATGCTGACCAACAGCAGCGCTCACCTCTTTGGGCTTGGTGATGAACCAGGGCTGGACGCCGTCCTGAGGCTCTGCAGAAAACCACAATAATAAATCTGGGTTTATATGAAGGTCGTGTGGTTGAGCCTCACATAGGAAACATATACACTGTATATAGTGTCTGAACACAATGACACCAAAGTCGATCGGTCGGTGGTTGAGCTGCAGCACAGACATCCTCAGTTACAGCTGGAGGGTTGATGTCTTCTCCCTCGCAATCCTCATGGACACTAATCAGATCATCCCGGGAGTTTGGATGGATAAACATCGTATCCACACAAACTGAGGATCCACAGACCGTTCAACCTCTGCATGAACTATAAGTTACCATTCAGACTCTGACAATAAAGAAGCATGTAATGCATGAACAAAGCAACAAGCACTGAACACCCGACACCGGCTGACAGGACTTTTCTTTGGCTTTTTTTGTGCAGGCAGGAGCGGTGATATGGACCCAGAGTGCAGACACTCGGAGGCAGAAAGTAAACTCAGATTTATTGCTATATGGCAAACAGAGACCTAGCAAAACTGAGTACAAATACTAAACTGAAAATAACAATAAGCTGAACACACAGCAAGATGAGGGTAGATCGCGACACGGACACAGAGAAACTCAGACAATCGGGGCTGACGAGACAAAGGAAGCAAAACCTGACGCATTAACATGAGACACGGACTTTCAAAGTAAAACAGGAAACAGAGACTGAACTTATAGACACAGACTCATAAGCAGGCACTGCAACAGAGACGTGGGAACAGGGCGGACACAGACACTGACTGGACACAGTATGGAAACCAAAACCTGAGAACTACATAATCAAACACCAAGAATAACGGGGGAAAAAACAGAAACCAAAAGCTTCACAAAAATAAACTAAGAAGAGAACACAAATAAAGGGTACAAAACAGAACGACCCGGGAACCCTAACATATTTGGGTGGATTTGGTATCAGGATCAGAAAGGCTGTGGGTTTGTAATTGTTGTGTTTGTGAACATTGCAAAAATCCCCACATTGGTGTCACTCAGGTCTCAGTGCAACTGCAGCATACCCTCCACAGTGAGCCGGGCCTGGGTCTGGTCCTCTCCATACTGGTTCCAGGCCCGGCAGCTGTAGGTCCCGGTGTCCTCGGGGAAAACCTCGTGGATCAGCAGAGTGCAGCGGGTTCCCTCTCTGAGGAGCTGGAAGTCCTCTGACTCGGTCACCTCCTGCCCATCGTGGAGCCACACCACCTCTGGAGGAGGGTGACCTGAGGACCACACACAGCTTCATTCAAACATCAGGACACATCAGTGATGCAGTACTTTTGAGAATTAAAGGAGTGGCAATATTTTGTTTATTTAATTTACATTTTAGCGTTGTTGAATCAAAAGTACTTTAAAAAAAAAGGCAAACTGGAAGCGCAGTTCCTCTGAAATCCAGCAGAGGCAGCAGTGAGTCAGTCCTCATAGACGTTAGCCTCATACACTAACTGATTGGTCTTTATGGATAATTATCCACCTTCATAACCCCTGGACAGGGGTAGGTGGTCTTTATAACTCACCTGTTTATTTGTTATTAGGGGCGTGGCCTCTTTGACTGACAGGTGGATGGTGACACAGGCGGCTGTAGCTGCTAACTGTTTGCTAGTTTCACCTGAACTGGACCTCTGGGCTGTGTTTGTGCAGTTGGAGCATTATTAATGACATCATCTGACCAATAACATGGCTGCTGTGAGGTCACTGTACTAACAGACCATCCAAGAAGGCGGAGCTTCAGTTTTGATGCACAGTGAAATTCAAGGATTGTGATTGGACGTTGAGCACTGATCAGCAGGTATCTGTGTCTGCACTCCGTCATCTCATCCAGATACGTTTGGCTGCAGGACGTGGACTCATTATGTCAAGTACTGTCACAGCCGCCATTATTTAGATACAGTCAGTGATTTAAAGCTAATTTCACTGTTATTTGATTCATTTCATGGATGCTGCAGTAAAGCTGCTTTAACTCGAGCTGTGGATGTAAAATTAGTTTAAATACTTTTCACATTTAATACAATTATTTATTAATACGTCAGTATGACCTTTAGTGGAGTTCAGTGTAATGATTGGGTAAGAAAAACATCCAGAGGTCAGAGGTCAGAGGTGTGCGTGTCTCCATAAATTTCAGTTTCGTGTGGAAATGAAGCTCGTGCAGAGAAGCAACAGCACCTCTGATCCTCACACAGCTTATATGGAGAAGAAAGCCCAGTGTGGAAAATCATTATGTAACACACACAGACACACACACACACACACACACACACACAGACACACACACACACACACACAGACACAGACACAGACACACACACACACTGCGGGGTTAATAATGTGGGGACTCATGATGAACTCATAATTCAGAAACAATATGTGCTGTCATATCAGAGCAACAACAACACTCAGAGGAAACGAAGAAGTAAATCTGCCCTCATCGCATCTCCTCCATCTCCCCAGAGATCAGACAGGAAATACCACAGCTCGCACACACACACACACACACTTACCGCTCAGCTCCACCGTCATGGCGACTCTGCTGCCGTCCATCACCTTCAGATCGCTCAGGCGACCAATGAAGCGAGGAGCTTCACACGCAGCTCTGACCTCTGTGACCTCTGTGACCTCTGACCTCCCGCCTCTCTGTCTGCCTGCAGGGCGGAAACACACAAAGAAGAAAAAGGAGCAGTTACTAATGTAATCAAGTACATTTACTCCAGTACACGAGAGTACTCCAGTCTACTGATACTTCAAATGTCAAAGGGAAATAATGCACGTTTGACTTCCTGTTTTTATTTACAGCGTAACAGCCAATCACAGTAAACTACCATGATCCAAACTCAGAGCTCAGTGTGTTAGCCTGAGGCAGAGAGAGAGCACAGAGAGCACCAGCCTGAGCCTCACTCGTCCTCTTCCTTATAAGGAGCGAGGGTTTCCTTTTCTCTCTGCCTCCATCACACACACACACACACACACACACACACACACACTAAAGTCCATTAAACATGCCTGTGTATGTGTGTGCGCTCATGTGAGGAGGGACAAATGTGTGTGTGCGTGTTTTGTTCTGTGTACATATCAGAAATACCAGAGAGGACACACACTGCTTCACTGGCTGTGTGTGCGTCACATTAACTGATGAACACACACACACACACAGTAACAACAGTTAGTGTAATCATATTTCCATGCTGGGGTGTTTCCAGGGTTGATGAGACGAGCGGGGGCAGAGGAGGTGAAGAAACAGAAATCTGAATATCTGAAACGCCGGCTTTGGTTTCATCTTTCCTTCTTACACCAGTGACAAATAAATCCATCCACCAGCCCTCCACCCATCCTTCATCCATCCCTCCATTAATCTTTCATCACTCTATCATGCATCCATTCCTTCAGCTCTCCACCCATCAATACTTCATCCATCCATTGCTGGTAAAGTAATTTGGTAATGTTCTGCACAACAGCTGCAGCAGACGCAGCCTCTCTAGTTTGGGAGTTTCAGAATCTTCTACTTTTATAAAGAACATTAAAGTTTGTGAACATTGCTCTCCTTCAGCTGAGGTTATGAACCATGACGCTGTGACCGTCACGTTAAACAGAAAAACATAAAACTGCTGTTTCCAGCGCAGGAATTCAAACTCTGATGGATCGATGCACGCTGTAGTTTGGCAGTTCTTTATTTTGAAAGGATATGAACACTTCCTCCTACACTGTGAGGAGTCATGTGACCTGCAGATACAAACTCGCTGAGTGAAACGACTTCAGCAGCAGAGACAGATTCTTCTCAGACTGCAGATGAGACTTTATTGTCCTCACATGGAAATCTGCTGTCTGTGGGAACCCGCTGGTATTTCACTGTGTGTGTGTGTGTGTGTGTGTGTGTACTGAGTGGGGGATTTCCTGCTGCATGCCTGATTGTCCTTATAAGTCTGCGATGAAGGTTCCTCTCCAACACGCTGATCAGTGATTGGCTGACTGATGCTGCTTTCACTCATCCCTCTAATAAAATTTAATTCTGCACTATTCAGCAAATTACATTCAAATGTTTGGACACAAAACAAAGTCCAGAAACCATCAGGGCAGTAAATCTTCCTGCAGCGGCTTCTTTGATTTCTGCTTTAAGCTCAGTAACTTCACAGAGCTGCTGTTACGACAGCGGTGATTATATTTTATCACGCGGGTCTTAGATTAATGATAAAATTTACACGAGTAGTCCAGGTGGGAGGAAGATATAAAATATTGTGAGTGATGAAAAATAAACATTACCAAATAATTTTCACATTCACAGAGCAGGACCCAGACTGAGGTCTGTGTGCTACATTCATCCACAGGAGCTGTGACACCAGCAGCGTTCTGGTGTCTATTATTTCATCACATCTGATCAGCTAAACAGTCTGAAATCAGAAAGTTAGACTTCCTGATAATAATGAATTGCAGTAGTCCAGCCTGGAAGTAATAAATGCATGAACTAGTTTTTCAGCGTCACTCTGAGACAGGATATTTCTAATTTTAGAGATGTTGCACAAATGGAAGAACGCAGTCTTACATATTTGTTTAATATGTGCGTTGAAGGACATATCCTGGTCAAAAATGACTCCAAGGTTCCTCACAGTGTTACTGGAGGCCAAGGTAATGCCATCCAGAGTAAGAATCTGGTTAGATACCATATTTCTAAGCTTTTCAGCGCCGAGTACAATGACCTCAGTTTTATCTGAGTTAAGAAGCAGAAAGTTAGTGGCCATCCAAGTCTTTATGTCTTTAAGACATTCCTGCAGTTTAACTAATTGGTGTGTGTTATCTGGCTTCATGGACAGATAGAGCTGGGTGTCATCTGCATAGCAGTGAAAATGTATGCTATGTCTTCTAATGATGCTGCCTAGGGGAAGCATGTATAATGTAAACAGAATTGGTCCTAGCACTGAACCCTGTGGAACTCCATAATTAACCTCAGTGTGTGAAGAGGACTCTCCATTTACATGCACAAATTGGAGTCTATTAGATAGATATGATACAAACCACTGCAGTGCAATACCTGTAATACCTACAGCATGTTCTAATCGCTCTAACAGGATATTATGGTCAACAGTATCGAATGCTGCACTAAGGTCAAGAAGGACAAGCACAGAGATGAGTCCACTGTCAGAGGCCATAAGAAGATCATTTGTAACCTTCAATAAAGCTGTTTCTGTGCTGTGATGAACTCTGAAACCTGACTGAAACTCTTCAAATAAACCATTCCTCTGCAGATGATCTGTTAGCTGTTTGACAACTACTCTTTCAAGGATTTTTGATATGAAAGGAAGGTTGGAGATTGGCCTATAATTAGCTAAGACTGCTGGGTCTAGAGATGCTTTTTGAGTAAAGGTTTAACTGCAGCCACCTTGAAGGCCTGTGGTACATAGCTGATTATTAGAGATAGGTTGATCATATTTAAGATCGAAGAATTAATCAATGGCAGGACTTCTTTGAGCAGTTTTGTAGGAATGGGGTCTAAAAGACACGTTGATGGTTTGGAGGAAGTAATTATTGAAGTTAACTCAGAAAGATCGATTGGAAAAAAAGAGTCTAACTTAACATCAATGGTACTAAGAGTAGCTGTAGATAATATTACATCTGTGGGATGATTATTGGTAATTTTTTCTCTAAATGTTATTTGTGAAGAAGTTCATGAAGTCATCACTAGTTAACGTTAAAGGGATGGTTGGCTCAACAGAGCTCTGACTGTTCATGTTTCTACAGTGGAATCACTGGTGACCACTTTAAAGTCACACTGTGCTGGAAACTGTGAGCCTCACCTGCTCCTGACCAGGTGAGATGTTCAGTATCAGTTACCATGGTGACTGAACAAGGCAAGACACTGAAAACTGTGACTTTAAGCTCAGCAGATCTCCTTCTGGTCTGCAAACATTTATCAGAGGCAGGAATTTTATAAGATTTGCTTCCCACGACTGTGTCCACGTTCCTGTTGTTTGCAATAATATCAGTGAAATAAATCAGTTACCGTCACGTGGAACAAAATGTATCAAGAAAAGGAAACGATATGATGAAAGAAACAAAAACAGTCTCATCATAAACAAACTTGTTATGTGGCTGAGCATTGAGTCAGATGAACTGAGAGGTTCAGGCTGCAAACATCAGCACACACGAGTCACTTCCTCACAGGTGGTAATCTGTTTTTAATCATTTTAAATCTGCTGATAGCGGCCGACCTTTCATTTCATCCATCTTCGTGTCCACAGAGCAGTTTAAAGAGGGCCGAGTGTGAACGCGAGAGCAGAAGATCAGGAAAACAGACGACAGGAAGAGGAGAAAGTAACAGTCGGGATGGCGAGTGACAGAAGCACGCTGTCAGTCTCTGGGCTGTGTTTCATATTTCACTGCAGTGTTTACTCAGCACTTATTTATGAAACCATGTTCTTACAAACCTGAGCAGCAAACTAAAGAGCAGCAAATATAACCAGACCAAAGAGTTTCTGAGTCAGCATCACTCTGTAGCTGCTGTCCAGCCGAGGCAGACCTGGGATCAGCTGCAGAGCTGAGAGGAGTCCCCACCGCGTGATGAAGCTGTGGACTCCCTCTGCATGCCCTTCTTGGGTCGGCTTCAGTCTTACTGTGTGTGTGTGTGTGTGTGTGCTGCTGCAGCGTGTTTTGTCTTTATATGGCTCTCTGCTGCCTCTGCTCAGCGGTTCAACGACACGGCGCTGAAAAAGCTGAGCTGTGACTCCAGCTGATCCACGTGGTTACATCAGCTTCATGATCCTGACCAATCGAAACGGCAGGAACAGAGCAGGTAACGAGACGGTGTGAGTAACCTCACCACACACACACGCTCTGATAATCAGTTAATCTGCTTCATGCTGAATGAGTCACGGTGACTGTAGGTGATCTGTATGAGTGGATGGAGGAGGTGGAGGTGTTTGCAGGTCTGCAGGTCTCTGAGAGTCGTGAGATAATAAAACTAAAGCCGCTCGTGGGTTTAACAGCTGAACGCTTTTCCCAGCAGCAGCTCTGCAGGTGGTTTCAACCCTCTTGAAGTCGACCTCTGACCTCTGTGCAGGTGCTGCGTGTTTGCAGGATTCCACACAAACATTTCTGTCCTGTGTGTGTTTGTTTTTCCCTCTCTGATCAGAAGGTCAGGTCAAAGGTCAGGATGGAGTATGTCCTCAGTTTCCTGTTGGACCACGATTGTGTCTCTGTGTGAGAGTCAGTGCTGCCCTCTGCTGGAGGACTCGGTCCATCACACTCTGAGCCTCAGCGTGAAGCTGTTCCTCTGCCCTGCGTTACAACATCTATGCATCCACACAGGAAGTGGACCGACTCTTACACAGCAGCTTTCTGCTCTCCCACAGTACTCGCTGTACACACAACATGCCACATTCACCCAGTCACACTCACTCATACACTTCCTTACTAACATTCATTCTCTGATGGATGCATCTGAGAGCAATTTGGGGTTAGTATCTTGCCCGAGGAAGGAGCCAGGGATCGAACCACTAACCTTCCAAACAGTAGATGGCCACCCCCCCACCCACCCACCCATCCATCCACCCACCCACCCATCCATCAGGAAGCAGCTCTGAGGAGATGGTTTAAATAAAGGTTTCATTTCAGGTCCTTTAGTCTAGGTGGGGAGGAACTCACTGTGCACGAGGAGCGTCCACGCTGCAGAGTCCACCGTCAGCCCGTCAGCGTTGGTCAGCTGACACCTGTACGTGCCCCGGTCCACCCGTCTCACCCTCTCCACGGTGAGAGTGCGACGGGTGCCGTCTCGTCTCTGCCGCAGACCCGATCCCGTCCTCACGGGCCCCCCGTCCTTCAGCCAGGTGACCTCGGCCCCGGCAGCAGAGGAGGACACTGTGAGGAAGAGGAGAGGCGGCTCACACTCACAGGATCTTAAAGTCACAGTAAAGCTGTGGAGGAGCTGAGACCTGAAATGAAACCTTTATTTAAATCATCATTAACCATCTCCTCAGAGCTGCCTCGTGTCAGTGATTCCACCTTCACAGTCTGAGGCGTTTCTCACCTTGGCAGGTGAACGTGACCTGAGCTCCCTCTGTGGCCTCCTGGTCCAGGGGGACGGCCTCGAACCGCAGGTTGGAACCCGCCGTGGACGTCCTCACCGGCCTGAAACACAGGTGATCCTGAACACACCTGAAAGTGGACGTGACTTCACATTTAAATAAAAGTGAATTGATCCAAGGTCTGACCTGCTATCTGAGCCGGGTCCTGGCTGCTGGACTGAGCAGGTCTGATCTGGATCAGGAGCGTCGATGGACCGGACCTGCAGGGGAGCAGGAGCTCTTTCACTTCATGTCATTCTCTTTCATTTATTCTGCTTTAGATGGCATGAGTTTCAGAAACATTATTATTAGTAGTAGTAAAATAACCTGATTAGGTGCAGTTCTCCTCTCAGCCAGCAGAGGGAGCTGTGCAGGTGGTTTGCTCCTCCAGGAGGCGGCCTGTCTGGCCTCTTGCTCCTCGGGCTGGGAGCTGGGAGCAGCTCTGCTCTCCTTCTGGCTCCTGGTTCTGGTCTGTGGGTCGTCAGTGGGCCGGCCGGTCCTGCAGGAGGAACCAGAGTGGATGATCCTGAACATGCCGTCCTCGTTACCGCGGTGACTGTCCCCGTGTGACAGCATGTTTTTAATTCTTTGCAGTCTGGAAATATTTGATTTACTGGTGGATTTATTTTTATGACGTCTCTTTTTTCGGTCAGACAGTAAGAAACCTCAGACGGATTATTTGCAGCAGGTTCTGAAAGGTGAAACCTGCCGGTTAGCGTCCCCACAGGAGTTCAGATTGATGAGGAATCTCCTCTGCTTCCTTCAGCTACCTCTAACCTGCTGCTGTAAACACTCAAGCAGTTTTCCAGGACAAGTTTCCAGCTCGTGAAGCCAAAAGATCTCAAACTCAGCTGGAAAACTTTAGCAGCAGCAAAGGAAAGAGGAGCCACGTTTTCCAGGAGCTGACGAAGCTCTGAGAGGGACGCTGCTGTCCGTCCACCAGAGCTCCAGACAGGAAACAGCTCTGAGGGATTCTTACTGTTAACACCTGCATCAGACAAGCTGATCCGGACATGACAGCACTCACCTGGAGGAGTCGTCAGGAGCACCTGGAGAAGAGAGGGGAGGACATGTGAGAGAGAAAACGTCCACATCATCAGCATCCACACAGTCACACGCTCAGAGCGCCACCAGCTGCTCAACATCAGGCTGTAAACATGTTTGTTTTAACGTGGGGCTGACTCACTGCTGCCTCTGCTGGACAGCAGGGGAACTGCAGCATTTGGTTTGCAGTTTTAAATAATGACAAATGAGTGCGTGCAGCAGCTGAACGACTCTGATTGGCTGCCTCACCCTGGACGGTAAGCTCGGCGCAGGCAGTCGCTGTTCCGGAACCGTTGCTGATCAAACACTTGTAACTTCCTGCATCCTGGACAATCACATCCTTTATCTCCAGGAAGTGAAGGCCTGAGCGCTCGTACATGCTGACCCGCCCACCAGACTGAAGCTCCGCCTCCCCCTGAGAGACAAACAGTAAATACTGAGTAAATCAGTAAAAGCGGACAAAGAATCTGTCCTCCAGCCGCCGCTGCGAGTGAGACTGAGCTTCTCAGCTGTTCCTCTGCAGCTCTGATCTGAAGCTCCTCTTACCTTGTACCAGGTGATCCTGGGCTGTGGGCGTCCTGTGGTTTTGGCGGAGAACTTGGCGCTCTGTCCCGGCTCGGCAAACACTCGGCTGGGTTTGTTGATGAACTTTGGAGGACTCTCACTCCAAATGCTCGGCCTGCTCTCCACAGCAGGAGCTGCAGAGCGACACCTGGAATCATGAGAGATGGAGTTCACGTGACCCGGTCCATATCAGTGCTGAAGTCCAGCACCAGGTTTTACCATCGAGCCTGATGAGTT
This sequence comes from Neolamprologus multifasciatus, assembly GCF_963576455.1. Lineage (NCBI taxonomy): Eukaryota > Metazoa > Chordata > Actinopteri > Cichliformes > Cichlidae > Neolamprologus > Neolamprologus multifasciatus. The sequence continues at coordinate 34,925,010 of NC_140454.1, forward strand.
TTCAAAGTGTTCCTTTCATTTTTGTGAGCAGTGTTTTTTGTTTGGGAGGAAAACGTTTAGCCAAACTCAGAGCTGTGTGAAAGGAGTGTCCTCTGAGACATCTCATAGCTGTTTGCACGGCTCACCCTGCTTTCATGGACGCCGGCGCGACGTATTTCTTCCCAGGATTCTCTGCAGGTGGAAAAACATCAGAGCATCAGATCGAGCTTTCGCTAAACCTTTAAAAAACTTTGAGTGTTTTTATTTGAACCAAAAGGCAGCAAACAGAAATAAAATGAGGGCATAAAGAGTGTGGGTGTCACAGAGGAAAACCAGCCGAACACGTTTTCCTCACAGTGACTGTTTCCTGTCAGAGCTGCTCACGCTCTTACCTTCCAGAAGGATCTCCACGGTAACCTGACGGCTCCCCGCCTGATTGGTTGCCTGACAGGTGTAACTGCCCAGGTCCTCCTCCGTGACCCCTCTCACCAAAAGGCTGAAGTTGCCCCGCCCACCCCGTTCCACGATGTAGTGCTCTCCACCAGTCACGGCCCTTCCCTCTCTGTACCATGTGACCTGTGGCTCAGGATGGCCGCGCACCTGAACGATTCAGACAAGGGAGAAAAGCAATCAGCTGATTTCACACAGACTCGTCCAGCTGAGTCAGCATCATCCGGCATAACGGAGGCTGTGTCCATCTTTTATATACAGTGTGTGTTTGGTTTGAGGTCAGCGTGACAGAAGCAGACAAGTCCAGACCGAATCTGCAGGACTCGAAGAGGACTAAAGACCTCACAGAACTAGGAAAGCAAGCGTGTGTGTGTGTGTGTGCCTGTCTCTGTGAGTGTGTGTGTGTGTGTGTGTGTGTCTCTGTGAGTGTGAGTGTGTGTGTGTGTGCAGCATGTGGTGGACAGATGTGTTTGAGGACTTTCAGCTGCCATCAGGCTTTGCAGATCCATCCATCATGTTTGGGGATTTGTGGTGCATTCAGGTGTCCTGGGATTCTTCACATGCAGTCAGCAGACAGCCAGAGGAGCTGAGGCAGAAATGAAGAGCGCTGCCTTCAGGTGAAACTTGCCAGTTTGGCTGTGATTGGGTCTTTAAGTGGTTAAACTGGTGTAAAACCACAGGGGAAACCAGAGCAGCGTAAGAGCCGCTGATTAAAGTCGGGCCAAACACAGAAAATGACTTCAGAGAGCAAATAAAGCAGAAACAGAGCGTTTGGTGTGCTGGGATTGTTGGGAGGCTTCACATCAGGATGCAGCCGGTCACAAGACTGAAGAAATGTTAATCCGTCCGCTCTCACATCCTTCCAGCCTTCCAGACTCTCAGATACAAACACAGTCTCCTGACCTGTGATGAAGGTTCAGCCTGGTCCTCCTCACTCTTATTTCTGTGGCTGGCAGCGAACCGCCTTAAACGTGTTCTTTAAAGTTGGGATGTTTGTTCTGTCTCAGTCCTGCTTTTATGATCTGCTGCTGTGAGCTTTGTTTTTATGGTCTCTCAGATCGGTGAAGCACTTTATTCTGGAAAAAGATCCAGACACAAATCGTGTCATTCCTCCCACACCGAGTGTCTGTCCTCAAGTCCTGCTTCAGTGTTATGTTTAAGAATAGAATAGAATAGAATAGAATAGAATAAAATAGCCCTTTATTGTTATTGTACATGTGCAACAGAATTGTAGGTGCTCCACACCAACTGTGCAGGAACAAGTCTGTGAAGGTTCTCAGTCATCCAGGTCATCGTAGTCAAAGAAGCTTGCAAAGAAAAGCGTCTGGACTTCTTTAAGTTACTTGAAGACGTTTCACCTTCATCCGAGAAGCTTCTTCAGTTCTACGACACCAACTCTCTGCCATCTATAATCCAGTTTTGAGTTCCCTCCCCAGACGCCTTAACGCCCACTCACATCCTGGGCCATCTGACCTCAGGAAATCACATGATAAGGTGGGGCCAGGTTTCACAATGAACTCACCCGAAACTCTGGCTGATTGGGACCCACACCCAGTTCCACACCTTGGCTCAGGCGATTAGAGGATCATCAGGGGGTCCTTTTGTCCCTCTGTGGGGGGAAACTCCCACTAGGTTTATATCTGGGACTCTCCACCATTTGACCTTAGAACTGAAGAAGCTTCTCGGATGAAGGTGAAACGTCTTCAAGCAACTTAAAGAAGTCCAGACGCTTTTCTTTGCAAGCTCCTTTGACTGTGCAGGAATAAATAATAATGAAGAGGAATACATATACAAAAATAAGAGGAAGGCACACAGGTTGCAAAGTGCTCAGAAAAGAGGAAATGATCAATATTAACACGTATAAATCATCATGAAGTTTTAACAATTAATTGTCTGCATTAAAGTGAGTCGTTTAAAAATGAGCCAGTCTGACTTTGATCTTCAGTCCGTTGTGAGTCTGTGAGGGCGTCGGCGTCTCCTGAGGCTTTCCTCATACACAGGGCCTCATTTCTAGCCTCCATGTTTATATTTGGGCAAACTGTGGTGATTACAGCTTCCTGATGCACGCTGGCACCGCTCGCTCGGGCCACAGGAACACAACTATTTATACAAAGCCAGAGTTTAAAGTGGGCTGAAACCTCCGTCTGATAAGAAAGGCTGCATGTCTGAACAGCTCAGCTGCTGCTGACATCGGCTCTGATGAACCTCCAGAGACTGAAGGTCGGCTTCATCCAGAGTTCAGAGTGTCGGGACGTCTCATTCTCAGCTCGTCCCAACTCAGAGCAGGTGGAAATATCTCACATCTTAGTTATCTGTGTCGAGTCCACCTTAAACAACCTCAGAGGTGTAAACGCTGTTCACTGTTTCAGGTTTAGAGGTAAACAGAACCAATCAGAGTCTCACCTTGCCCTCCAGTCGAGCTTCTCCCCCCAGCGTGACCCGGGCATTACGGGGAGGAAGGACGAAAGCTGGAGGCTCGTTGCCGTGGGAACCGCATCCTTGTGACAGGCTTGTAACCTTGGAGACGGTGGAAACTGAAGCCAACCGCACGTCAGTCATTCTCCTATCAGAGGAAACAGAAACAACCATCAGAGAGTGACATCACAAACATGCTCTGAGCATGTGCACACCTCAGAGTCACATGATCAGCTGATCATGTGACTCTGAGGAAACTGAGGAAAACGTATTTTCATCATCAGTCCTTGTTCTGATGAGCTGTAACAGCCGACATGGCTGTGAGTATCAGTAGCATCTGTAGTTGTTCAGCATCAGATGAGTGCGGTGGATCCTGACACACCTACCTGTGAATCACCTTATCATGGTGGTGGTTACCACACCAGCATGAACCCAGGAGCTCCTGCTGGGGTCTCCCAAGGCAAACTGGTGCTGGGTGAGGACAGAGCAGCATACATGCCTGCCCTCCAGTGGGCTCCGGTGGGCCTTCACTTGCAAGAGGGGCTGTGGGATGGTTACTGCTGTGATGTCAGCTCAGAGCGTGCTCACTGCTGGCTTCACAGTTGTTGTATGTTGGTGATATTTTTGGCTTTTGGCTGGACGTTGGCTCGGTGTTTGCCGGCTGGTCGCTGTGTGTCTGCTGGATGTTTTGTGTTTTCAGAGCAAACAGCAGCAGTCTGCAGCTCTGACCCTCTCTCTGCTGCTGCCTTATAAGGTCTAATAGTTACGAAACACACTCAACTCTGTTTGAAATAACAGTTTTATCAACATGTCAGCTTTTGTTTCCTGTCTCGTCCTGATCGTGTGTTTTTCTCTCCAGCTCAGAGCTCAGACACAAACCTCCATCTGACCGAACACGAGCTGCACCTCAGCCTGAAGGAAAAACACTGAGAACAGGTTCAAAGTTCATGCTAAGCTTCTGACAGCACGTCGGTGCTCGTTCTCTCAAGGAGTGAACACAGGTTAGACGCTGCAGTTTCTGGATACATCGATCAGGAACAAGAACGTGAAGATGAAAGATCAGTGAGACTGCTGTGTGACGATATTTGGGTTTGAGTTGATAATGAAGGTTAAAGATGTCCAATGAGCCGCCACAGTCCCACGAACGGGATTAAAACGTGCTGGAAATGCTGCAGAGCACCAACAACCAGAGATGGGCAGTAACGTGTTACTTGTAATCTGATTACTTTTTTCAAGTAATGAGTAAAGTAAGGGATTACTATTGCAAAAACGGTAATTAGATTACCGTTACTTTCCCGTAGGAACGCTGCGTTACTGCGTTACTAAAACCGTGATTTTTTGCGAGAATGTCTCATGACAGTGACGTAAGCGAGTGCGACGTTCGTGACAACAGCTGTGTGCAGATCAACAATGGATCATATATCGAGTGCAGAGAGAGTATGAGCGTGCAGCGTTTAAAGCGTGGAAGTACTGACCTTACTTTGAGTTTGATTCCATAAAAAGTGACAAAAACATTAGTGTCCGTTGTGCGTGGGAAGAAAACTTCTTTTTACAGCGAAAAAACCCCTAAACTTCCAAACAAGCACCGAGTAGCTACGACGTAATGGGAAACTCACTGACCGCGGCACACCTGCACCAGGATAAACCTCCGCCTGCCCCACTCCTGCTTTACAGGTGAAAATAGAGCAACAGGACCGCTAGTCTTTGACTTTATTTATTTTCTGCTGTGTTTTACTTGCATCTATTTGAAAGACTGAGTGTAAACACACAAAATATTTTATTTTATGTGCTGGAATGTGCAGAAAATAGGTTTAAATGTTAAACAAATTTCTTCCAGTCAGAGAATGTTGCAGATAATTAAATGTTTGCTTGATGCATAAAGTTAAAAGATTAAAACTAATAAAACAAGTTTTAAAAAGAGACTTTTCCATTTGATTACATTTTGTATGATGATTATGCAGAAAAAGTAGAATTGGGCTGAAAGATCTATCACTTTATCACCTATTCAGGTTGTAAATCGTGTTTTTAAAAAGTAACTAAGTAATTAATTACTTTTGAAAATAAGTAATCAGTAAAGTAACCGGATTACTTTTTGGGGAAGTAATCAGTAATTAGTTACTGATTACTTTTTTCAAGTAACTTGACCAACACTACCAACAAAGATACAGAAGAAGAAGACAGCATTCAAACAGGAAGGCCTGCGAGAGCTCTGAAGGTCACAGAGAGCCTGAGTGAAGCTTTTCTCACAGATGGTGTCACGTCGGTGGAGCGACACAAACACAGGAAAACAAAGAGAAGCTGACAGAAGATCAATAACACAGAGATAACAGAGATAACAGAGATAACAGAGATAACATAGAGCAGCGACACATGAATGTTTGCAGTCAGCAGCTCAGCTCCACCCTGAGTGGCAGAGAGAGAGAAAGACTGAGTGGAGCTCACTCGCCCATCTGCGCTTGTCATTAGCGGAGTTCATTATCAGGAGGAAAAACTGTTTCCTGTTTGTCACGCTGAACCAACGCAGCCAAATAACACAGAAGCCTCCCCTCAGTCGGAGCTGCTAACTCACTTTCTAAAGTTCAAAGTTCAAACTCTGACTTTCAACAGCTGCACTCTGCTGCTGGGTCACATGACCTGATGCAACATCAGCTCTACCAACAGAGCAGAGCTGTGAGGAGGAAGTCCTGAGACCTCGCAGCTGAATACCAGCTCTGTGACTGTCAGCAGGTCAGCCCTCACTACCTGTGAGCAGCTTGTTTTACACAAAGCCTGCAAATATTTCACTAAATATGGAGAACATGATCCAAACTGCAGATATTTTCACCGAGTAGAAATGTTTTCACAGTCTGACCCCGCCCACCCCACCATGACCTCATCAATTCAAATCCAAACATTTCCCGGAGTGATCTGTAAATAAGCTTCAAGTCTTTTCTCACTGTGTGTGTGTGTGTGTGTGTGTGTGTGTGTGTGTGTGTGTGTGTGTGTGTGTGTGTGTAACTTTGATTTTGCTGTTTCTGTGTAGCAGACGATGAAGCCTGAAAGCATTTGTGGTGATGAACGTGTGAACAGACAGGTGAGCTGCAGCGTTTACAGCCAGCGTGCACTCAGAGACAGGAATCAGCTGCTCACTGCGATCACGCAGACTTCTTCTCACAGTGAAAACCTTTATGAACAGTCAGAGAGTTAGCACTCATCCCAGACCTGCTGCAGGAAGACAGCTGCTACCATCGGTCATATTTAAAGTCAGTTTGCATTTAATGTGAGGAACGAGATGAGTGAGGCTCAGACACGATGAGACGTCAGCCTGAGACAGGAAGCAGCAGAAGATAAGAGGAGATCAGATCAGTCATCAGGCTGTGAAATCAGAGCTGCAGGTGAGTTCACGGTGCTCTGAAACTTCCCAGCAAACTCGGGTCGGTCTGAGGTCGGCTTTTTAATCAGAGGAGATTCCTTCACGTCAGTCGACCGTTTCACAAACATCCTCTACAACTAAGCAGCAGCAGGCCGAGCTTCTGTTTCCCACATTCACCCTGTAATATCACACACTGTGCAGCAGCATCAGCACTGCATCTCCACTGAGACACAGAGGCGTGAAACATCAAGCAAACACCAGACATACATCAACAGTAGAGGTGGGAATCATCATACATCCCACGATACAATATTATCACAATACTTAACGCACGATACGATATTATTGTAATTTTTTTAAATATTTTGCGATATTCAGATTCTGTACATAAAGGTAAACTTTATCAATATTCATTTTCTCTAATATCAAAGTCTCACACTCAGTCTTTCTCTCATTTCAGTTTTATTGTTGACAAACTGAACGGTTTGTATTACAGTCTAGTCCAACTTAACTGAAGCAACCATCTGGTACAATTATAGCTATTCTGAACTATGCAGTTTATGAAAACTATGCAGCCCCTTCAGCAACTGAAGAATTTGAAAGTAAATTAAAACAAAATATAATTTTACATTAAATAAAAAAGTTTTAAACTTAATTAAAATAAAACATGTCTTAAATTAAAATAAGTAAACTGTCATGTTTATTGCTGCCAAAAACAAGTTAAACACATTTGGACAGTGAAGGAATGTCAGGATTCTTGCTCAGAAAAAGGATCAACATGCTCTGAAGTCAGAGCACAAAAACCTTTTTGTAACAAAATATCGATTTCTGCTGTCCCTGTATCGATACATTATTACAAACAACGTCCCAACAACATCCCAACAACATCCAAACAACGTCCTGACAACGTCCCAACAACATGCAAACAACATCCCAACAACATGCAAACAACATCCCAACAACATGCAAACAACATCCCAACAACATGCCAACAACATCCCAACAACATCTAAACAACATCCCAACAACATCCCAACAACATGCAAACAACATCCCAACAACATGTAAACAACATCCCAACAACATGCAAACAACATCCCAACAACATCCCAACAACATCCCAACAACATGCAAACAACATCCCAACAACATGCAAACAACATCCCAATAACATGCAAACAACATCCCAACAACATGCAAACAACATCTAAACAACATCCCAACAACATGCAAACAACATCCCAACAACATGCAAACAACATCCCAACAACATCCCAACAACATGCAAACAACATCCCAACAACATGCAAACAACATCCCAACAACATGTAAACAACATCCCAACAACATGCAAACAACATCCCAACAACATCTAAACAACATGCAAACAACATCCCAACAACATGCAAACAACATCCCAACAACATCCCAACAACATCTAAACAACATCCCAACAACATCCAAACAACATCCTGACAACGTCCCAACAACATGCAAACAACATCCCAACAACATCTAAACAACAACCCAACAACATCCAAACAACGTCCTGACAACGTCCCAACAACATCCCAACAACATGCAAACAACATCCCAACAACATGCAAACAACATCCCAACAACATGCAAACAACATCCCAACAACATCCCAACAACATGCAAACAACATCCCAACAACATGTAAACAACATCCCAACAACATCCCAACAACATCCCAACAACATGCCAACAACATGCAAACAACATCTAAACAACATCCCAACAACATCCCAACAACATCTAAACAACATGCAAACAACATCCCAACAACATGCCAACAACATGCAAACAACATCTAAACAACATCCCAACAACATCCCAACAACATCTAAACAACATGCAAACAACATGCAAACAACATGCAAACAACATGCAAACAACATCCCAACAACATGCAAACAACATCCCAACAACATCTAAACAACATCCCAACAACATCCAAACAACATCCTGACAACGTCCCAACAACATGCAAACAACATCCCAACAACATCTAAACAACAACCCAACAACATCCCAACAACATCCAAACAACGTCCTGACAACGTCCCAACAACATGCAAACAACATCCCAACAACATGCAAACAACATCCCAACAACATGCAAACAACATCCCAACAACATCCCAACAACATCTAAACAACATCCCAACAACATCCAAACAACATCCCGACAACATCTCAACAACAACCCAACAACATGCAAACAACATCCCAACAACATGCAAACAACATCCCAACAACATCTAAACAACATCCCAACAAACATCCCAATAACATCCTGACAACGTCCCAACAACATCTCAACAACAACCCAACGACAACGTCCCAAAAGCATGCAGCCATCGATCTGTGCCTGGAATTTAGATACTCTGAAAGGCAGGAAGTCTCATAGTGACTGAGTCCGAAATCCTTCATGGAGCTTTAAAAAGACGTCCGAGTTTGATGGTGAGGATTAACTGATGATTTTTAGGTCGTGTTCAGTTTTGATTGTGTGAAAGAAACCTCCACCAGTGCTGAGGAACATCTACAGGTGGAGGAGCAACACCTGCTGACCCGAGCTGCTGGCAGCTCCCTGCTTGAAGAGGCTTCAGCGTCTTTACTGGATTTTCTCTCAGATTTGATTTTGTTCTTGTTTAAACTCTGCTCGAGGTTCAGACAGACGCAGGCTCTACTCTGATCTGATATCCTTTTGTTATTGACACTCTGATATTCATTAACATTAAAAACCTGCAGCATGAGGTCTGAAGGGTTCGAGAGGTCCTTACAGTCGCATCAAGCTGGCTTCATTCTGTAGGACTCAGTGCTGGAGTGACACCACATCAGTAACACAGCACTGTAAAGTATAAAAGTCTGTGACTATGATGAAGTATTTCTTACATCAGAGGGTAAAATGATTATTACTGCAGGATTAATGTGGAGCTGCTTGGTTTCATCATCAGTCTGTGGCTGAGGGGTCGTTCACCTGCTCATCGTCTTCATAAGCGACCGCTTTGTATAAATTCAGAGATCATAGCCCACCACACTAACTGCACTTTGATTCATCTTAAAACGCTGTGCACAGAGATATCACAGAGGTCAGAGGTCACCACACTGATGATACAGACAGAAGAAAGCAGAGACTCAACAACACAAGGAGTGAAAATAAGATGAGACAATAACTGAGGTCAACTTTAGTGCCAAACTCTGACGCAGCTCCACTGAACTGATTTAGTTTACAAAGTAAAAACATTAAAATTATCAAAGAGAAAAACATCAAAGCGTCACATCTGCACAGAGTTTAACATCTGGCCTGAAACATGTTTGCAAACCTCAAACTAATCGCTCTGATTGATCGACTGATCATTAAACTGTTGTTTGATTCTGTGACGCGTGCAGCAGGAGAGAGCAGAGAAGAAGAAGCAGCTCTTCAGCTGCTCTTTATAAACACTAATAAACTGATCTGGGCTCAGTGTTTGTTTAACCAGCAGGAGCCTGGTGCAGCGCTGACCCCGCCCACCCCAGAGTCTGGGTGCGTTTGATTAAAACACAGGAAAAAGTCACATTTGAGTCTGAAGAACCACAGAGAGAAGAAGGAGAAGCAGTGAACTCACAGCTCTGATGTTCCTCTGATGGTTCTCCTCCTCTGATGGTTCTCCTCCTCTGATGGTTCTCCTCCTCTGATGGTTCTCCTCCTCTGTGACTCCTGGAAAACGAACCAGACTGAGGAGCTCGTGTTCCTCTGCAGCAGCTTCACCTGAATAATCCGCTCATTCAGCACCGGGACTCCTCCTCTTCCTCCGGGGCGGTCACTGCTCTGTGCTGCTGTGGGTGGGGGTCTCTGTGGGTTCAGGCTGTGGAGCTCAGGCTGCTGATTTGTGTCAATGTGGCGCCATCTGCAGGCCAGTCTCAGTGCTGCACTCTGTAGCATGTGTGGGATGAGTCCTGCTCCTCAGCTGCCACCCCCCGACATCATCCAGGAGTTCGTCATACAGACGTGTCTGAACATGAGCACTCCTCTCAGGTTCTTTACAAACCTCCAAAGAACCGAGCTGTCTGTGCTTCATCAGAGGAACTTCATCATCCTCAGACTTGTTCACATAATGATGTGATGAGAGAACAGTTTGATTGGTTATCCACAGATTTAGGAATCATCCATCATCTTCTTCCACTTACCCAGGGCCGGGTCGCAGGGGCAGCAGCCTCAGCAGAGAAACACAGACTCCCCCAGCTTGTCCATGAGACCACCAAGGTGTTCCCAGGCCAGCCGAGAGATATAATCTCTCCAGCGTGTCCTGGGTCTGCCCCGGGGCCTCCTCCCCTGATTTAGGAATCATTTTAACTCTGTATGAAACAATACACAGAAAGGAGCACTTTTTAATTAGAGTTCAGCATCAAGTCAGTTACACTGTTGGGACACTTTTTGTGGATACGTTTATTTCCCATCATTCAGCAGTGGCAGCAGGGCTGTAGTAATGTTAATAAGGTGGAACCTGACTGTATAAAAGAGAATAATGGGCGTTATATTATTGTCAAAGGAAGCCTACAGAGTTTGTGATAATGAATGTTTACCCACCAGAGCATCCCTCTGATTTTCTGATTCACATGTAAAATCAATTTCTTGTTCCTTTTTCTTTCATCTAAAGAGTGCAGCG
>NC_140454.1:34940878-35335878 GCF_963576455.1 Neolamprologus multifasciatus
ATTAAAGTCAGTCATATATCCACAAACACAACAAGCTGGAAGTCAGTGATGCTGCTCAGTTTGCAGTCCTGAATATCACGGCACAAGCAGGATTCACTGCACTGTTAATGTTAGCTCTGTTATATTGCTGCCTCTGTTCGGTGGTGTCGAGCCAAACGGACTTTAACGTGTGTTTGAACGAGCTGACGGTTCACTCGTTAAGCTGAAAGAAAGATGCTTTAATCACAGCAGTCACACATGTGTCCACTGTACCATCTGGGACTCTTCTTGTTTAGCACTCGTAGTAACACAAACACTAAATCCTCCTGTTTGTAGCAGTGTGTACACCTGAGACTGTCACCTGTCTGTCTGTCCTGCACTCTCTCTCTGTTTCTTTCTCTCTGATTGTGGAATAAAAGTATGAACATGTGTTTATAAGTTACACTTGTGTTTGAATCCTGCAGCTTATCACACATTTGATTTCCATGTGTGACAACTGCAAGTGTCCAGAGTGAGGACAGACTGAGGGACCCACTGCTGCACATCATCTGTGAGGCTTTGCACCCCTGATGATCCACCAGGACAAACTCAGCAGTGTGTGAGGAAGAGGAGGAGGAAGAGGAGGAGAGGGACAGGTGCTGCTAGGGCGAGACAGACGTCTCTTATGGAGTCCTTTAGTGCTGCAGGCAGGCAACGTGTTCAAATAGTGCACAACTTCTGGTTTTTATTTCTATATGATAATTACACAGTTTGCATGAGCATTTATTCTAAGCACTGTGAACAAAACATAGAATAGATCATTAACAGCACGCTGATACAGAGCTCCTGCCCACAGTGCTTGACACACTTCAAGAAGGTTCCTGGTTTGAATCCCAGCTGGTTCTGTCTGTGTGGAGTTTGAATTAGACAAAGTATGAACGTACAGGAGGTCAGATGTGTAAGAACACGTCACCAGTTCTCTAGTACTTGAAATGGTACCACTAGTATCTCCATACAGGTGTCTTGAAGCTGAATCACCAACAAAGACTTTTGTAGGAAATATTAAATAAATTTCAGTTCAACAAATTTTCCCTGTGTCATTTTTCATTATCACACATATCACACCTGTTTCACTTACACATTATATCAGTAATATGAGATTCTCCAGAAAACCAGACTTTTCTTCCTCTTCAGGTCTGATCAGTCAGCAGGCTGTGACTGCAAGGCCATTTCTTCTTCACTCACCCACAGAGGTTTCTCCAAGCCAGCTGGGTGGGTCAGTGGCTCAGAGGCTGCAGGATGGAGGAACAAAAGAATCGTTAGAATTGGAAACAACCAGAGACGAGACAGAAGGAGGCTGTCACCATGTCTTCAGTCATTGTCCAGAATTTATCAGGACAGAAACAGATCATCTGCAGAGGAATGGTTTATTTGAAGAGTTTCAGTCAGGTTTCAGAGCTCATCACAGCACAGAAACAGCTTTAGTGAAGGTTACAAATGATCTTCTTATGGCCTCTGACAGTGGACTCATCTCTGTGCTTGTCCTTCTTGACCTCAGTGCAGCGTTCGATACTGTCGACCATAATATCCTATTAGAGCGATTAGAACATGCTGTAGGTATTACAGGTACTGTGCTGCAGTGGTTTGTATCATGTCAGCTCTGTTCTGGGATGGACTGGGACGGCAGTGCCATGTGAGGACGCTGGTTTGTGAGCTCTGCACTCGAACCCTTGTATTTACCATATTACTCTTCAAAAATGACGTGATATTACTTCACATACAAGAGCAACAACATATTAGAAAACAACCATCCCGGTCTATGGACAACATGCCCAAAAATTTCAAGCCAACAAGATGGAGCAGGACACGAGGGCCTCTCAAGCAACTGCTGGCCCAGCTAGCCTAGCATGCCCAAATGCCACGGAGACAACTGTGGACGAGCAGCAGGCAATCCTGAAGGAGCTGCAATTAATGAAGCAAGAATTGCTGCAGAGACACAAACGGAGCTGCGTAACATCACTGACAGGCTCAATAAAAGACGGGATAAGGTTGAAAGCCACACATCTGAGTTGGAAAAGGGAGTCACTGCTAATTCCGACTCTATTGCAGCGATGGAATCTAACATGAAGAAAGGGTTACCAGCGTGATGCAGCGTGAAAAAAGAGCTTGCCCTGCTAAAGGCCCGGTGCGAGGATTTGGAGGCTAGGTCACGGCGCTGCAACGTCCGCGTTATGGGGTAAAGGAGGGACGAGAGCAGGGAAAACACCCATCTGAATATGTGTCGGAAATGCTGAAAAAGGCTCTTGGTCTGGAAAAAATGCCGACTCTGGATAGGGTGCACCGGACCCTCCGCACCAAGCCAACTCAAGATGACCAGCCATCGAGGGCATTTGTAGTGAAATGTCATTACCTCAGAGAAAAGGAATACTTCTCAGGAAGGCAGCCGAGGCTGCAAATGGTTAGTCTGCCGTACTTCAACCAAGCTGTGAGGGAACAGCGTGCCGCCTTTACCGAGGTGAGGAATCTACTTCGCAGTTGCAACGGAGTCGCTATGGGCTGAGGTATCCAGCGACGCTGAGGATTACTACCGCGGACGACAAGAAATGCTAAATGGTAAATGGCCTGTATTTGTATAGCGCTTTTAATAGTCCCCCCTAGGGACCCCAAAGCGCTTTACACACCCAGTCATCCACCCATTCACACACACATTCACACACTGGTGGAGGCAGCTACAGTTGTAGCCACAGCTGCCCTGGGGCAGACTGACAGAGGCGAGTCTTTAAAGTCTTTAAGCGTCTTTAAAAGTCAGAAATGACTTTTAAAGACCCAAAACGTGCAAAGGAGTTTGTTCTGAAGAAGTTAACGAGCGCTTGATATATGTCTGGGCCAGGACTCGCTCACACCTGTGACTGCTCTGATTTTGCATTATGTAAATAAAACTGAACTGAATGGACTCTGTTGGACGCTTTGGAGACATCTCACTGTGTCTCCACTATATTTCTACGTGCAACCAGAAGTAGGCAAAAGTGCATTTGCTTTATTGAAGAAGACATCAAAAAGTTGTGAATCTGGTGTTTTTAACTCTATAAAGTTACTAAAACATGCAGGTGGAAAGGTGCGCTGATGTCTACCTTCATACTGACCTCTGACTTTGAGCAGCACGGTCTTCTCCCTCCAGATGTTCCTGCTGTCGACTCTGCAGCGGTATCTTCCCGTGTCGCTGACTGTTGGATGTTTAAGGGTCAGGCTGAGGTTTCCTGTCTCCAGCAGCTTTTTGCTCGTCTCTGTTCGGTCTCTGTACTCCTCGTCCGCTTTGTCAGGCTGATCTGATTTGTTCTGATACACGTGGACCATCATCATTGGATCAGGGTCATCTCGCCACCACTTCACTCTGATGTCATCGGGGAGGTCACCTGTGGATTTGAAGGGCAGCTGGATTGACTCCTCCCCATCTTTCACCTCCATCTGACAGACTGAGGACAATGCAGCATGAAATCAGGCATGAAGAGCAAAGACACTTTAACAGCAAACAGACCAGTTTAAACAGACCAGTTTAAACAGACCAGTTTAAACACAACACAGTACAACTGTCACTGTCAGGGTGCTGGGTCATTGAGTTTATTTAGTATTTTTATGTTTCTGAGATCATTTGTAATTCCTGATTAATGTTCTCCTCTGTTAGGTTCCATTCATGCCGTTGTCTTCATCTGTGTGTCTCACTCTCCAGGTCTTAGTCACGTCCTTGTGTCTTGTCTCCCTTTTTTGTTCCCATGTTCTCCTCCTTGTGTTTCATCCTTTCTCCTCTGTCTGTCTTCTACATCCTTGTGTTTCTCCCCAGCCCGTCATGTGTCTTAGTCTGCATCTTAGTGTGTTTCCTGTTTTATTTTGACAGTCTCTCGTCCCGTGTTCAGTGTGTTTGGTTTCGCTTCCCTGTCTCGTCATGTCTGTTCGTCCCAGCTGTGTTCCCGTGTGTTTCCACTTCCCTCATCAGCCTTCTGTGTATAAACTGTCTCTGCTTTTTCTTTGTCCCTCGTTAGTTTGTCTGTTCTTCTCCAATCATGTTCCACCAATAAACAGCTTGCTTTTCATTAGAAGTTAGTTTTCCCTCCCTGCACCTGCTTTTGGGCACTAATCACTCCACAGTGTGTGATTTCATTATCACAGCATAAAGAGTTCTTCCTGATGTATTTAAACAGCACCAGACAGCAGCAGCAGTCGTGAAGCGACTCGTGTTTATCACACGTATGAGGTTAACAGTGTTTGGACCTGATCACAAAGGAACAGCTGATTATTTAATAGTGAGTAAATTTGAGGCCTGATAATGATCCTCATGCACATAACTCACATCATTTCCTGTGCTGCTAACACTATCAGCATGTCTCACTCATCCTGGTGTTTACACTGACAGGAACGTGTCTTTGGTATCGTGTACAGTCCTGACCTTTGACATGGAGCTGTACTTGTTTCTTCATCAGGATGTTTCCCTGCCTGCTGCGGGCGGTGCAGGTGTAGGTGTCTGTGTCTGAATCTGTGGGATATTTCAGGGTCAGACTGAGGTCTCCAGCCTTCAGCGGGCGTTTCTTCATCTCTGTCCGCTGTCTGTAAAACCAGTGCTGCTCGTCATGCTGGTCGGAGGAGTTCTCAAACAGGTGGATTGTCTTGTCTTTACTGTTGCTCCACTCCACTTTAGCATCTTCAGGCAGGTGAGTTATAGTTTTGCATGGCAGTTGGACAGCATTCACCTCTGCATCCACCTCCACCTGGTACACTGACAGAAAAGCAAACCACAGAATCAGCTTTGCAGGCAGCAGATGGTATCATGAGCCCCCATCAATCAGCTCTATAGTCTTCAAAGGCTTTACCCCTGAACTCAGGATGTCAAATGGTTCCTCATAGCCACACAGCAGTGCCATGATAAACCAGGTAACAGCAGTCACATATAGAAGCTTTCAACATACCCCGAGTATTACATTTAAAAGCACTGGGTGGACATCATTGTACTGGGAGTTAAGGGGCCAATTTTAAAACTAACCTACACCAAGGTCGTTTTTAGCACCAATGCTAAGCAGCAAGTGAAAACTAATAGAAATGATGTTTGTTTGTTAACATTTTTACTGCTACCACACCTTTAATGATTAAAGCAAAAAGCCCTGCGACAGGCTGGAGATCTGTCCAGGCGTGCCCCCCCCCTCACCCTGCAGTACAGGCAGAACAGACTGAACGGGCCCCTTTGCAGTTTTCACCTCAACCAGACCCTTTGTTTGGCATCAACCAGCTTCAGGCTGACCCCTCTTTTTATGCTACCTGGGTGTTAAAGCATTGTTTTGGACTTTGGACCCTGTTTATTATCGTAGTAACCTACGTCTCTTAGTCTTTATCTGATGTTGCTTCGTTTTCCTGTGGCTGGTCTCTGTCTGTTTCCTGTTTTATTGTGATAGTGTCGTGTCCCGTGTACGGTATGTTTAGTTTTGCTTCCCTGTTTCATTATGGTAAATGGTAAATCGACTTTTTGGTGACGGCTACATTGTAGCCACAGCTGCCTGGTGCGCACTGAGTCACATTCATTCCAGTTGTGTGTTCACCTGTCACCCAGCCTCTCCTTATCCTGCATATTTCTGTCTTCTACAGCTTTCAGCTCTGTCTCAGTTGTTCTGAACTCTTCACGTTTCTGTTTTTGGTGAGCCGCAGTCATGTTGAGCGTCAGCACACGATCAGTGTTGTGGTCTGGCAGGTTCTGCTGGGCTGTTTTTCTCGTTTGTTTTCTTTCCCTTTTTCTAACTCTTTACAGTCATTATCAGGTGGAGCTGCTGAGCTGGCATGAAGCTTTGGGTGGAGGTTTCCTGACAGTTCCTTCTTTCCCTCCTGCACCTGTTCCTGATCACAGTTAAGTGAGCAGGTATTATTGAGTGGAGCTGCAGCTCTCTCCTAGTTCATCTTTGCTGCACTGGTGACAGTCAGGTCCCTCATCTTTCTGTTTGACCTTAGTCACTGCCTCTTACTTGACATTTCTGTTTTCCTGCAGTATCCTGTTTGAACCTTCTGTGGAAGTTTGATTTGCTCCAGTCTCGACCCTTTTGTGGACTTTGAACGCTGCTGAAATCTGCAAAGGAACTCATTCACCTACCAGCCCTCAGCCAGCTCCAACCTGGCATCCCTGAACAGCTGCTTGTTGGACTAGTAACCCTCCCAAGTTCTCATTCGACTTTCCAACATAACTCCTACACTCTGCATCATGCTCCAGTCATCTTGAGACCTTTATTAACATTCGCTCTCCTCTCTGGCAGAGCCACCGTTTGCCCAGCAGCTGCTTTCTCGCTCCTCTCCACAGTTGCCTTCTCCCAGTGGTTCCCAAACTTTTTTGTTAGCCCCCCTTTGTTTTACAAGAAAAATCTAACATGAGATGAATTTCTACAATGACAGAGAGACAAAATACTGTTAATCTGAATATCTTCAGGTTTTACACGCTTACATACACAAACACAGTTACTGTCCCTCCATTTACAAAGGCAGAGGCTTCACGGTGTGATTATTTTACTGTAGTTGTTTTTTCCTGTGTAATAATGTTCAACATTGCATCAATGCATTTTTCAAAAATGTCTCTCTGTGCAAAATGGGTTTAAAAACATAAACAGCTGTGGGATCCTGTTTGTCCGTGATTTAAACAGCCCAGCGCTGCTCCCGATGCAGGGAAAACTAATCCTGCAGGGAGACCTACCTCTGCACCTGTGCAGGTGAAGCCAAAGGGAAGATTTACTTCATTATATTTTCTAGTCTTTGGTTTAGAATGAAGTTGGTTTGGAAACATTGGGCGATGCTTCATCTCCTGCTTTGCGTTTGTGTGGGTGCCGTGCCAGCAGTGTCCAAGCGTTTTCTTTTTTTCTTTTCATACCGCGCGCCCCCTGCAATGGCTCTATACCCCCACTAGGGGGCGGGCCCCACACTCATCCTTGACCTTCAGTAACACATTTAAACCTGCCAACAACAATCTGAGTCCACTCCTTGAATTGGATTTGAATCACACTATGACAGTTGGAGAATTGGTGAGACTCACCTGACATTAAATAGAGACGGAAATAAAATAAGAGACCCGCAGAAACAATGACAGTGGTGAGAACCAGGAGAACCAGCAGAACCTTAGACCAAGCTGGGAATCGTTCTGTGGAGAAACAGAAAGAACGTCATGACCTCTGACCTCTGACCTGTATCTATAGAGGATTGTTTCTGACCTTTGACCTGCAGCTGTATGTTATTCAGTGTCAGGTCTTGTGTCCCATCACTGATGGTGCAGGTGTAGGTGCCGCTGTCAGTGAGCTGGGGCTTTCTCAGTGTGAGGCTGTAGTCTCCAGTATCCAGGGCATCAGGCCTCATCGACGTCCGCCCGCTGTACTGCTGGTTTTGGCCTTGGAGGTCATCTTCTTCTCTTCTCCGGTGGACAGTTTTGGGATTGAGGTCAAAGCGGCTCCAGATCACTGTGGGATCGTCCTCAGGTATGATACCAAAGTACTGGCAGGGCAGCACGACAGCCTCCACCTCCTCGTATACCTCCAACACTGCAGCACCCTGGGAAACTGCACACCAACACAAATCAATCGTATGATGTAGGTTTCTGTCAGTCTGCCCCAGCTGTGGCTACACCTGTAGCTGCCTCCACCAGTGTGTGAATGTGAGAGTGAATGAATAGTGGTTGTAAAGCGCTTTGAGGAAAAGCGCTATATGATGTTGGTCCATCACAGTTCACCTGAGAAACTACAAAACACCCACAGTGATGTTTGGACAACGTGATAGCGTGTGGCTGTTTTTCAGAACATTTCATATCATTGAAGGAAGGATGAATGAAAAATGTTCTGAGACATTCTTGATAAAAACCTGCTGCCAACTACCAGGATGATAAAGAGGAAACGAGGGTGGAGTTTCGGTAAGAAGATGATCCCAAACACAGCAGAGGAAACATTCAGCTGGTTTCAGAGAACGAAATTAAAGCTGCTGGAACGGCCCAGCCAGTCGCCTGACCCAACTCTTGGACGCTGGTCACTTTGGGTTATTGGCCCCCTCGACAATCCACCGAACCGTCAGACTGTTTGTGTGGGAGATTGGGTCAAAATCACACCTGAGCAACACATGTGGCGAGTTTCTCCATACAGGATGTGTCATGAAGCTGAAACACAGACCAAGGCTTTTGTATGAAGTATTAAATTCATTTAAGTATGTGTGAGTGATACTTTCCCCCGTGTCATTTCTTATTATCACACATAACTTTATTTTATGGACATCTATGGTTTGATTTCTTTGAATGTAGACTGGATGGACTGTTACCAACATCTGGAGAGAATTTCATGTCAACTGCACCTTTATAAATATATTTACTTAGAAAATTGGTGGCATATTCAATACTTTTACCCGCTGTAGTTCATCATGGCCTCAGTCGTTCAAACAAGGTAACTGTTGCTGTGTCACTAATCAGGGGGAAACAGTTGACTAGGGAGGAAAACCTGACCAGCAGGTGAGCTGGACAGGTTTATACAGCTAAATATCATCGACATAAAATTATAGGAAATGATAAATGGACTGATTCCTTTGTACTGCTTTTCTACTGTGACACTCAAAGTCATCATCAGGTCTCATTACTTCATTCACACGAGCATGTTTTTGTACATGTAAGTACTTTCTATCATTCACATCCTGATAAACAGTCTAATGAAGGCATTGGGGGAAAGTTGGGGTTTCCTGGACATCTTGCCCAAAGATGCTGGCATGGAGGGCAGCCAGGGGTCGGACCCCACTGAGGTCAACCAGAATGAGTACAGAGCTGTCTTACATCAGTAGCCACGTGTTAATACTGTCAATAATACCCTTCTCCTTACAATTCTTGAGATTGTTGATGTCTATAAATGGTTTCCATATTTGTATTGACATTTTTGTTTATAACTCTTCAAAATAAAGCCTGAAAAGGTTACAGCAGCATTATTTTAATGTGTTGAGTCCTCTTTGCTACAAAAGTGCAAGGGTGTGTGAGAAGTGAGTGAAGAATTTGAGGATCATAAATATTTAAAAAGCAAGGACTAAAGTAATGACATGTGACTGAGGTCAGGTGGAGGGAGGACAGCTTACCCTGCAGCAGGATCACAAACACAGCAAACATCTTCATCTTCCTCTCAGCTTCTTACGAGCTCACTCTTCTAAAGCACGTCGACAGCAGGAGCTCACGGACGTTTCTCTGGATGAATCTGCTCAAACTCATGTAGTTTCACTTTGAACTGTTTCCAGTGAAGCAGCAGCTGGAATGCAAAGAAACCAGCTGAGCAGCTTTGTTCACTGCTGAATAACACAAGTGACGTTTCATTGATCTTCTCTGCACTAGACTGAATCATTAGTAACACAGAGGTGTGGAGTACGTCTCTGTGCTCAGGTACACTTAGTTCATGTATGGCTATAACTCTGGTGTTTGAGGTACAGTATACTGAAGTATGTTCAGACAAACAAACTGTCGTGATGAGCTGTGTGGCTGGACCCAAGTGCAGGACTCCGAGACAAAACATTAACTTAAGACGGCAGCTTCATTTGCTGGCAAGACAAACTTGTAGTGATGTGTCCTGTGTGTCGAAGCCTCGAATCGTGTGTCGGGTAATCTCGGGGGCGTTTTTGTGAAGCGCGTATCGAGGCTTGCTTTGATTACGTATGCAGTGACGTTCGAGGCCTCGCGGGCAGTCCGTACCACGTGACTGATTCAGGGACTGATTCACCGGTTCGCACCAGATTCGAAATAAAATGGGCAGAAAAACACAGCTGATTTCCCATCACAGTGTTGTGGAATTGGATTACGTACGTGCTACATAGTTACTTGAGCATTTCTTCTTCGATGGAAGCAGCAAGGAAGAGATTTTTTTTATTTAATCTCCTAATAAAGTATGCACACAGTAATAAATATCACAAATGATAAGCACCATAATATAAATAAACAACACTACAGATCCTATAATCTGATTTCTGTCTTTTAGTTTATTAAAAAGTGAAGCACCAAACACTAGTTTGTGTCATTATCCAGATGTACATAAGCATGATTACACTGGGAGCAGCTTTTGATTATCGATTAAAATCGATTCTAGCTTGGATAATGTGATATCGATTCATTAAAATCCTGAATCGATTTTTGATATAAATATTACCACATTTCAACAACCACCAAACAGCTAAAACAGTAAATGAGAGCAGGTACACCGATTCTGCACAAAGACTTAAACACAAAGCGCGGACCGCTGACTCATCAGAATCAGTGAGATGTTGCCTTTCTCACCAGACAGCACGGACACGGTCGGGGCTGAAAGCCGACAGCTCACTGATTCTGATCCGTCGGTGGGTCCGTGCTTCGTGTTTACGCCTTTTTTGCGCTGATTCTGAAGCTGCAGGTTTTATTTCTCTTCAAACAATATTGACTGAACCAGCAGCAAAAGAAGATCCAAACTACACTTCACATAAACATCGTCATGAATTTCCTCTGACTTTTGCTGTTTTGCTTTCACCAGGATAAAAATCACACTTCATGCACAGCTTTCTCTCTCTCTCACACACACACTCTCTCTCTCTCTCTCACACACACACACACACACACACACACACACACACACAGTATACTTCAAGAACAGTTTCCCGTCTAAAAATCTGTTTTCTGCATTATTCGCTTGTTTGTTACGCATAAGACCTCCGTTGTTTACAGCGCTGTCAGCCGCTGTTTTTCCCTTTTAAATACTTCCGAAAAGAAAACCTAATTTCTGCCGTTCAATAGGCTACTAAAATAATTTAAACTTTTTAACATTATGCAAAATTGCAAAACGCTAAGGTGTGTCTCTAATAAAACCTCTGTAATTTGCTCTGCTTCAATTCAGCAGCATCAGGTAATGTTCATTTGTTGATTAATGGTTTTCTTTCGGTTTTGATCTACTGCTGAATATTTTTATAAAAACGTTTTTCTGTTTTAGCCTCAGCTACGTTGACACAAAGGCATCTGCTGTGATGCTTACACCTTAGATAAAGTCTCGAAAGTGTCAGCTTTTTTTTTAATAGTTATACAAATATGCAAATGTACTGATCTATGATCTGAATTATACTATTGACTGTCTGAGGCTAACAGTTACACAATCATACCAAAACTCTGTCCTGATAGTTTCCACTTTCTCTTTTGTATCACACATACTGAGAGTATTCGGGATAAATGACCATGAAAACAATTTATTTATTCAGTTTAGAGGTTTACACATCATTATAATCACAGAGCCTGCTTCACTTGAATTGTCCACTTGATGGCGCAGTAGGGCAAATGAATCATCACAATGCTTCGAACCATGAGTCGACCAATTGGGTGGAAAGCTTCAGTTCATCATGAGGCTTCATCTCACCATCACTACAAACTTGACAATAGAACAAACAAAAACTCGAACTAGGATAGTTTAACTAGACCAGGATTCACACACAACTAACGTGGACGCAACAACTGGCAGAGACAAAACACAGGGCTTAGATACATACAGAGGTGATTAGGGAATGAGAAACAGGAGGAGAGCACAGCTGGGACTCATCTGACATGACAAGACAAAGGGGAGGCAAAACTCAACACACTGACATAGACACAGACTTTCAAAGTAAAACAGGAAACAGACGCGGACTTGACTAGAGGATACAGTTAACAGAGAACAAAGGGACACACTGGCACAAGACATGCTAAGGAACGAAGGAGCTGGGAATGCTAGAGACGGAAATCAAAACCAAGAGAATCAAAACACATCATGAAATCAAGGATAACAAATACAAACAGAAAAACACTGAGTCCACAGACCGTGACACAAACACTCCATGACAGGGAAGGCATCGTCTAAAGCAGGGGTGGGCAACTCCAGGCCTCGAGTGCCGGTGTCCTGCAGGTTTTAGATCGCACCCTGGGTTAACACACCTGAATCACATGATTAGTTCATTACCAGCCTCTGGAGAACTTCAAGAAATGCTGAGGAGTCATTTAGCCATTTAAATCAGCTGTGATGGATCAAGGACACATCTAAAACCTGCAGGACACCGGCCCTCGAGGCCTGGAGTTGGACACCCCTGTTCTAAAGAAAGGAGATGGTGATGTGAAGAATAGATCTAAGTACGTTACACTGTGACTGGATCAGGTCGCACACAGTCATTCAAACACACCTCTGTGTGTGTTATTAATGAGTCAGAGAATCTGGATTAATACACTGAGTCTAGTAGAGTGAAGATCAATGACACGTGTGCTGCAAGCAGGTGAAATACAGTTACTGGTGTTTTTATTAGAAGAATCAAGGAAGAATTCAAGCCGACACATTTTGTCCTTATTTTATTTTTATCTTTATTTGGTCCACATTTTCTACATGTTGTATATTAATACACTGTGTGAATAAACAACATGTATTGTCCTCATATGATGGATTACAAGCTTGTGTGTGTACAAAGATAACAAAGTTATTCTAAGAACTCAGAGCTGAGGTTCCTCTTTTCTAAATCTGTTTGTTCTCAGGAAAGACGAAGCTGTTAGTTGCTAAACAAGTTTATCACACAAGAGTTTATGTGAAATGTCACGTAGACATTCGCTTAGTGATCAATAAAAGACTGCTAAAAATCACACATCCTATCACTACACAATCGATTATACACCTCTAAGCATAGATGGTTAAATATTTCCCAATACAATAATAATAAAATCTAACCCCATCATAGGGTGATGGGATAGGCTGCAGTTACTGGATGAGAGGCCGGGTTGTTGGTCCATAGCAGGACGAACACAGAGACACAAGCTGCTGGTTTCTCAGTGTTTGTACAAATCTTCATGATCTGGTCATGAAGTCAATCATGGCTGATTGTTTAGACCCATAAACTAACCCTGTGCCTGTGACCGTTATCTCAGTGGAGCCAAATGTGATGTTCAGCTTGACTTCATGCTTCCTGCCTCGTGTAGTGGGCATTCTTACAATGAGTGAACCGACTTCCTCCACTCCCTCTTCATCCACATACAGAGGATTTCTTCTTTGTGTGCGATAAAACCTGATTCTTACGTGTGTGTGATATTCTTCCAGTACATTAAAGATGAGCTCTCTGGTTTCATTCCAGCCAACATCTTCACCTTTCTCCACAAGTTTCCTGAAAATATCTCCACAAAACTCCTCCCCTTGGACTACAGATTTCTTTTCTTTCTTATGTTTGGACAGATCAAACTTCTCTGAATCTGCAAACCCGTACGTAAAGTCCTCAAAACATCCTCAAAACTACTAAATTCTCATATTTATGACATGTGGTTGTAAAAAGTTTCTAATCCCAAAGAAATCAAATGTCCTGATAAACATGGAGAGGAAGCTGCTGCATTCTGGATGTTTCTAAAACATTTTCATTATCTGGTGATGAAGTCAAGCTTTACTGATTGCTTTAACCCAGAAACCAAATCAGTGGCTGTGGATGTTATCTCTGTGGAGCCAAACCTGAGCTGTAGTTTGACTTTCCGACTGATTCCTCTTGAAATATCAGGCATGTCAACAATGAGCGAACCAATTTTTTCCACTCCCTCTTCATCCACATACTTTGGATTTTTCCTCTCTGTACAATAAAGACTGATTTTCATGCTTGTTTGATTTGCTTCGGATGGATTTAACATGACCTCTCTGGTTTCATCCCAGCCAATATCTTCACCTTCTTCCACCAGTTTCCTAAAAATATTACAAGAAACCTGTTCCCCATAAACTCTGAATTCCTCATCTGCTCTGTGTTGGAAACTGTCAGCTACAGCAAACCCGTACGTAAAGGCAGATTTTCGAGATGCCACCACTGCTGGGTTTCTTCCAAACATCACAGCTCCCATCACGATCACTTCCTGGGGCCTACAAGGACACAGGACTTTACACCGATCACCAAACTGATCAATAACATGTTGCCGTAGAATCTTGCTTTCAGCGTAGCCCCCCACTAACAGAATGTACTCGATGTGTAGATGTTTCTTCAGGATTTCTCTGAGACTGTCAGTGATGCCCTTCAGACTCTCAGCAAAGAAAGACCTCAGTTTCTCTTTGGAGATTTTGATGGATCCGTAATCCCAGGAAGCACCTCGCACTGATTCAAAGAACTTTTCTATCGTCTGTCTTTCCCGAGCCAGTTCTCCCAGATTATATGGGCAGCTGATTTCCACATCACCATCTATTTTTTTAAAAAGTTTGAACTCATACATTATCCTCTGAACCTCACTGGGATAATTTCTCTCATATTCATCCCAGACACCATCACTGAAGATTTCTCTGAGGAACTCTTTGAATTTCCTGTCCACACTTTGTCCCCCCAAATCATTTCCTGAGGCCTTGTGCAGCTCCTTCAGGGCTCCTCCATCCAGGACTTCATGAACTGTGATGTCGATGGTTCCACCTGCACAGTGGTGATTAACAATGTCAATACAACATTAACCAAATGTCCTGATGCATGCTCAATCACCCAGGTAAGTAAATCCCAAAAGGTTGATTCTGTTCATCTGGATGTAGCATTTTCAGTGGGAGAAATGTTCCATCACTCATCCAAGTGACTTCTTCAGTGTTAGCTGACTGCAGGTTTTCCCAACCTTATAAACACTAAAAGTCTGCAAATGAGCTCTTCAGTTAAGAGCTTCTGGGCAACAAAAATCATCCAGAAGGCACAGCATTGGCTGCTCAATGAGTGAGTGAGACAAACAAATTTTACCGTCTATGTACTAAAATCTCAAAAGGAGCGGATCCGACAGAGACTTACGATGCTTCTAGATGAGAATACTCTTAAAAAGGTTTTTGAATTCACTAAGAAGGCTTGTCTAGCACAGCATGAGAAGTCTAAGACCAGGCAACACAGGAAGTTTGACTTACTTGTTGTACATTAGAAACCACAGTAAAATACGGAGGGTGTCCTCAGCGCCAGAAGAGACAAGGAGGCGACACCGAGGATGTGGACAAGTGGGTGAAGAATCTGTCTGACAGACAGCTCACCCAAACAGAGGAAAACATCCTTTGCTGTCACACCGAGACAAATCCTGTTAGTGGAGCTGATCACAGCCACAGAAACAGCAATTCAAAACAACAATATTGCAGAAGTGGAAGCAGAACAACTACGGACGAAAGTTTCAGCCTGTCTCAGCAATGCAAAGCCCCCAGCATCCAACATCACCATGGAGGAGAGGAAGGCAGACAAGGGTAGGTGCACAGTTTTGCTAAACCAGAAAGACTATCATGAGAAGATTTTGTCACTACTCAGTGATGAAAATACTTATGAGCCCCTGAAACGAGACCCAGGAAGCGGCTACAGGAAGAGGGTGATAGACTGTCACAGACCGGACCTCATACCACAGGCTATACACAGGGGAATCTACACCAAGACTGTATGGTTTACCAAAAATACACAAACAGGGAGCACCTTTAAGACCGATTGTCTGCATGATCAACTCCGTTACCTATAACATCTCCAAGTTTCTGGCTTCGATCCTCAACCCGCTGGTGGACTACTTGCTTATTACTGATTACTGATGGAGATCTCACAGTCTAAGAAGGCTAACCTGCCACTGTTCATATCCTCCCTGGTGAATTTGATGTGTCGGTCCACCGAGTTAATGTGATCTGTGAAATGTGGAACGTCCTGAGATTTGATTTTCACCCAGGTGTCATCCACATACCTGAACCAGTGACTTTGACCTCTCAGCCCATCGTTCCTGCAGTGGGCTGGTTTCAGTCATTATGCAAATGTCCTGTTTATAGGATTGAAACCTGCAGTCAGCTGAGACTGAAGACGTCACCTGATGATGACGAAACTTTTCTCCCACTGAAAACGTCCAGATGAACAGAATCAACTTTTGGAGATTTACTTACCTGGATGACTGCATGCATCAAGACATTCAGTGTTGTAGTGTGACTAAAACATGAAGTGTGTGGATCATGATTTTAAATTATGTGTAAAGCTTTATAGAGGTTGAACAGTGCCACATAAATTACCTTTACAATTCACAACAATGTGTTTCTTTCCTGGAGTCTGCTCTAGTGTGCGTGCACCATGACTTTCTGCTATGAATCCATCAGCTGGGAGCTTCATGAACCACACTGAGGCTGCCTGAGCCTCTGATAATAACAACAGTCTGTCGTCCTCTCCTTTGGTCACAATACCAGCCTGACAGTAAAAGAAACATCAGTCCTCCCACATGAGGAAACCTGTAATTAACTTTCAGACCTCTTTATAGTATCAGGGTTACCCGAGCTGCAGCTTCTCTCATGAACTGCTTTGCTGAAGGATCCCAGCTCACAGGTACAGTCAGCACCCAGGCGAAGTCAGAGGCTGTGAACTTCTTCCCTGCTGTGGTCTCTGCGATGGTTCTCAGAGCGTCGTCCTTCAGGTATCTCAGAGCTTCTGTGAACACCTTCAGTGCCTGCATGGACTTCCCATTTGCAGCTTTAATAGTTTTACTCCTGTTCAGGTTCTGGAGATCAGCATCAGACATTCAGACAAGTTTTAAGGTGGAAATGTGTTTCTAACAGACTTCCTTAAATCAAACTAAACCAACATTTAACATGGCAGTTCTCATGTTTATCTCATGTTAAGCTCTGTGTCAGTGAAACCACCTAACCTTCTTTAAATCTACAGCTGATCAAACCAGTGTGACGGGAACAGGTGATCCTGACACACATTTACAGCTTTTAAATAAAATAATTTAACATATATGTAAGAATCTTGTTTTAAAAACAATTTGTCTACATATGTACCCTACCCTCCTCCTCAATATAGGAGGTAGGGTACTTAGGGTAACTAGCTTTTTCTGGTAAAAGGTCCTACATCACTTTTGTCAATCTTTGGAAACCGTCTCTATTGGTTAGCCTGTTTCCTCTTTTAAAAATGTACTCCTGGGTTCTTCGCCCCCTGTAACGGGTTCTTTTACATAGAAATCCTACAAACTATTACTAAAGCTAATCCTCCCATTACTCTCCATTACTTTGTGCTCGCCCTGTAACCTCTGTGTAACAAGCTTTTAAACAACAAATTTTCAGAGAGGTTTCTCTGTGCGTCTTTTGAGTCCCCCTTTCTCGTGGTTTTTCCTGGATTCTCGCCAACCCCTCCGTGGTTTTGCTCTGGTTCTGCAATCTTCTCCTGTAAAGGCAGAAAACAAAACGCCTCTCCCTGCTACGCCTCAATAATCTAATATGTTCATCAATTGTTCTCTTAATTATTCAAAGTTGGTTCAAATATCATGTTCTGGGCTCTATCTTTTATATGTACTTAATCTCAATGTTCTTTATGTGTGTAAGCAACACTTTTGACAACCTTTAACAAAGAGACATTTTCACCGTCTCCGCTCCAAGTGTTTCCTGTCATTGCTCTCTTCCCCCTTATCTCTGGAACATCTCGAGCACATCTTGTACAAAACTGTTACTTTTGCAGGCACAAATGCAGTTACAAGCTCATTTTGCCCTATATGTTTGTCTCACTCTCCAGATGTTTCCTGTCGACTTATTCACGGCCTGCTTATCTTTAACACCTCCTGCATCACCAGTTGCTAAGCAAAGACAAAGCAAAATGTGTTTCACCTCTACCCTAGAAATGAATCTATGTAATATGTGTGTGTTTAAGCGTGTTGGCGTTGACCTTATTACACTCTAAGTCACCTCTCACCATGTATCATCTGGACAGTCCTGCCAGATGAAGCTTCTGACCCTCGAAGACTGAATGCTTAACTCTTTATGAGCACACTTTGCAATATGTATAAGAAAATGATTATAACCGCTTATTCTAATAAAAAGATCAAACAGAAAACAAACATTTTCAAGAGCCAATCTGAACAAAACATCATCACATGGACAACAGTTATTAAGACTGCTATGTTATTACAAAGGACTTATTATAAATCCCAATTCCTTTTATTCTCCTATACATTATATTTATTTTATAATCCCACTGTGATGCAATGTTACATTATTAAACAGTAATAATAACAATATTTATATTTATAACAAGGTGCAATAATAACTAATGTGCAATAATAACAGTGTGCAATACAAATACACTTATTCTTCTTTTTTATTACTAAGTTACTTTACTGTGTTGTGTTGTTTGTGTTGCGTTACATGTAGTGCCGACGTAGGACAGTTTTCCAATTTCATTGTACTATGTATGACTGTGCAATGACAATAAAAAGTTATCTTATCTTAAGGTTTGTTCTCTACCCCACCATCCCCACCCCCTCTCTCACCCTCTACTCTCTCCCAATTCTGCCTTTCTCTGTGCTGAGCTGGTATTCATTAAGCATTCCTGGCTTTGGCTCCACACCTGCGTACCACCAACTCACCTGTGAGCTCTTCGAGTTACCACCACTTAGTGCACTGACTGGCCTGCAGTCTTTGCTTCACTCTGTAGTTAGTGCGCCAGGCTTTGTGACTACCTTTGCTCTTGTTATTCATGTCTATGTTCCCCCTCTCCCTTGTGCAGACCTCCCTGGTTTCTCCTCCCTTGGACTGCTGTGAGCCTGATTACCTGTGAGCGACTGTTCAGTGAAGACTTAGTGAAAAATGGATGCAAGTAAACGCACACCTAACTGTGATAACCTTGAGTCCTGCGTTTGAGGCCTCTCCAGCGTTCATGACACTGAGACAGCTGTTAGAGCCTCCTCATGAGTATGTTTTATTTTCTGGTCCACTTAAATTTAATCTCCACAAACAGATGTTTAAATATTAATGAACTATTAACAGGATCTTTAATCAGTGATCACTGTACAGTTCGGGTTCACGTCATCTGATTTCTAATGCATCTAATTTTGAAAACATTATTTTTATTCTTTGCCAGGACATTGCAACTTTCAGCTGCCTGTCTGTCATTTCAGCTCCACTCACTAACAGACTCTGTCTGGATTAAACGACTTCAGCAGAACTTTTTTAAGACATAGTGAAGCAGATTCTTTACCTGCACATTAATTCATGTTCTTCACATTACAAGCTGTGTAATTTAAAAATCAGTATGTATGGAACATTTAAGTTTAAACATTTTTACGTACTTTGCTGCAGAGGGTCATTGTGAAATTTTCAAAGAAGTAGTTCCTCTTTGCTTCTTGTCCTTGCATTCTGAGATATGCTGCTTTGGCTCCATATCCAAAATCCAAAAATTCTTCATGTTCGTTGAAGAGAATGCATGTTGGAGTCTTTGGAGTCTTCAGTCCAACTTCTTTACCCCAATGCTTGATGCAGGGATCAATTTCTGCTTCTCTGGTCGTTAAACTAAAGGCATATCTACTGTGTGCATTGCCAAACTGCATGGCTATGATGAACGAATCATTGTAGAATCTGCTCCATCTAGTTAAGGAGAGGAAAACCAATGTGGGTGCCAAATGAAAAACAGCCACAGTGGATTAAAATTTATTGATGCACGTTTAATCATCCATGTAAGTAAATCCCAAAAGGTTGATTCTATTCCTCTGGATGTAGTGACAGGACCGCTCTCAGCATCCACCAAGTGTGTTTGAACTGTGTCTTAACTCCACCTGTTTCACATACAAGGGTCAGGCAGACACATGGGTGTGCCATGGGCTCCCCAGTTTCACCCATTGTGGCCAATTTGTACATGGAAGAAGTGGAAAACAGGGCTTTGCTATCCTACCCTGGAACAACACCAAGCCATTGGTTCAGGTATGTGGATGACACCTGGGTGAAAATCAACATCTAAAAGCTGTTGTGTACCGAGTGAAGGAGGCCATTTACGTGAAAAGGGAAAGACCATCTCTGAATGGAGGAGGGGGCCTAAGGGTCCATCTGTCACTATCTTACAATGCTGTGATTGCAGCTGTTCCCCAACTCTCTGTGAATGGTACTCATGGACATAGATCAGTGGGCTTTGATCAGTGGTCATGAGAATTTACACAATAATGATCCTAAACTAGTGTTGGGGAGTAACAGAATACATGTACTGGCGTTACGTACTTAAAATACAAAATATGAGGAACTGTATTCCGTTACAGTTACCGTTTAAAAAAGTGGCATTCAGAATACAGTTACTTTGTTGAAATGGTGGAGGCTATTGATGTTACGAAGT
Organism: Neolamprologus multifasciatus; assembly: GCF_963576455.1. Lineage (NCBI taxonomy): Eukaryota > Metazoa > Chordata > Actinopteri > Cichliformes > Cichlidae > Neolamprologus > Neolamprologus multifasciatus. The sequence continues at coordinate 34,960,904 of NC_140454.1, forward strand.
TGGAAATATGCTGAGCAAGTGATATTATTGATGTGAGAGTTAAAGGATAATGTTCCGGCAAGAATGACGCCCAAACTTTTCACAGAGGGAGAGGTAGAAACCGACGAGTTGTTGATAGTAACAGAAAAGGTGTTAGTCCTTGATAGCAATGATTTGGAGCCAACCAGGAGAAGTTCGGATTTGTTGCTGTTGAGTTTACGAAAGTTGGAGGAAAACCATGAATTACGTTCGGCTATGCAGAGGGTGAGGAAGGGTGAAGGGAGAGTAGAGTCGGGTTTGGTGGCCGAGTAAAGCTGGGTGTCGTCGGCATAATAGTGGAACTGAATATTGTATTTACGGAAAAAGTGTCCAAGTGTGAGGAGGTAAATAATGAAAAGGAGGGGTCCAAGGACAGATCCCTGGGGCTCCCCAGTAGACAGAGGAAAAGGCTGAGAGTTGAAGGATTTTATTGAATGAACTGAGAGCAGTCAGACAGGTATGATTTGAACCAGGCTGGTGGGGTATGAGAAAGGCCAATAGAAGCTAATCTGCTAAGAAGGATGGGGTGAGAGATGGTGTCAAAGGCTGCACTCAAATCGAGGAGAATAAGGATGGAGAGGAGACCAGAGTCAGCTGCCATAAGAAGGTCATTCGTTATTTTTATAAGAGCATTTCGGTGCAATGAGAGAGACGGAAACCAGACTGGAACTGTTGGTAAAGGTTATTGTTGGTTAGGCGTAGATGAACTTGTGAAGCAACTAATTTTTTAAGATTTTTTGAGAGAAATGGTCGTTTGGAGATAAGACGAAAGTTATTAAGGTTGTTGGGATCTAGACCTTTTTTTTTTCAGAATTGGGGTGATAGCGGCAACTTTGAAAGAGCACTTTCCTGCGTTCTCAAGATGGCGTCAGTGTCTATGGCTGGCCGTCTTTGCTCTCGCTCTTGCCCCTGTCTGCATCCGCCCCTCTGTTCTCTACCCTCTCTACCTCGCCTTCTGGACCTTAGCATTGTACTTTTTATTTTCTTCATATTGTGCTCATCAGGTGGCTGCACATTATTGACCTACGACTGGCAAACACTCCTAGATCTCCATTTCTCTTATTCACATCGCTTTGACCGATGCTGGACTCTGGGAGATGCCGCCCCACTACGACCAGACTCCCCCACTAGCCTTCCCTTCCCTGTATAAGAAATGATACAGGAGATCTGGTAAAAGGAGTGGCTTTCGTGTTCATATGAAGGCTTACCTTGAAGCACAGGCTTCGGTCTACGCATATGCCTCTGGGGACTTATTACGCGCTTCCCCTTTCTCCAGTGACCGCCCCGTTGCTAAACTGCTTAGCCACCAGTGGATCTGCTTCGTCTCACAGCAAGCTTACCCAGCCCTTCCAGTGGCACGCCTCCCTGCTCAGACCTGGATAGCCTCGTACAGACGTGGTGTCAACCACAACAACCTCAGTGCTTTGCGACGTGCTACTCACCCTGGACATTAATGGCTCTTTTCAACGTCAGGTTGCTGGTAAATAAGACCTTTGTGTTAAACAACTTTTTTTTCTGCCACAAGCCTGAACTTTCTTTTTTTGAAGGAGACTTGGATTCGCCCTGGGGAGGCCTTAGCCTCGGTCTCTAAATGTAAATACAAAGTCCGACAGCTACCCTCTACTTCCTACCTCAGCTATGAGGCTCAACTTTGAGAGGTGACCGCCCCTCGAACTACTCTGTTTGTTGTGGTTTACCGGCCAGCTTAATATAATAAGACTTCTATTCATGAATTTACTGACCTTCTTAGTTCTGTTATTTTTAAATATGACTGTGTGCTTATTGTTGGTGAGTCCGTTAGCTAAAGACTTCCTGAAATGCCACTGGCGTGCTCTCCTGCTCTGTGACAACAATTTCTAACTCACTATATTGATAAACTTTCATATCTTAAGTACTCGCTTCCTTCACTGTTGAGTTCTGTTCCAAACCCCTGGTTGTTCATCATCATCCCAACAGTTTGAGCTGGTGTCACTCCACACTCTCAAGTGACTTATTGATCAATCTAAGAACACCTCTCCTGCTTATGATATCCTTCCATCTCGTATAGTTAAGGATTGCTTCAGCGTAATTGGACCCAGATCTTAATCTTACCGTGGTACAGTGGTCTTTGTAGAGCTTTCACAAAGTTTCTTTCCTGACAGTCCCAGACTGTTCCCTGTCAGGTCCATCTCTTTCAAACTGCAGGACGGGGAGTTGAGAACCGAGGACAGGTAATCACAGCTTCTCACACACACACACACACACACACACACACACACACACACACACACACACACACACACACACACACAGATGTTCAGATCCTCATCACACAGACAACACAGATGGAATGTAAATGAAATATAAATAATTTAAAAGCAAAGATTCTCAAATCATTTACTGCTTATATTAAATTTAAAATCGTAAAACTGCATATGAAATATTAAAGCCACTTTATTATTTTTTGAAGACAGGTGCTTTGCATTAACGTCCAATTATGGATGATAGTGACTTAAACAATCTGTAGAGTCAGCAGAGACTGACTCTACAGATTGTTTAAGTCACTATCATCCATAATGAATGAAGTCTGTTGTTGTTAATGTGAGAACACATGAAAACTGGGTTGGAAAACTGTGGCCGTCTGTCATGTGGAGGTTGATAAAGAGTCCGTAGGATCACAACAAAGGTAAAAATAAAATGCACATAAACACACACATGCAAAGAAGATCAGCTTGTTATCTCTCATCAGTGTTAAATAGTGTAAATTTAACAGACACTTGTTATCAAATGCTGAGTGTGTCCACTGCTGACAATTAACTCTTAAGGTTGCAGGACAACAGTTTAACTTTTGTACAAGAAAAAAAAGAGATTGTGGTTTGAACAACCAGTGATCAGACAATAAATTTAGTTGTTAATATAGTAAATTATGAGGTGCTTTCTGCTTGATTGGAGCAGCACAAGTAATTTACTGTATGAACCAAATTCTCCTTTGTGATAATATTTTGAACATGCATCTCTATTGGCCTGTCAACTTAATGGGTTATGAGCTGATATGCAAATCAGTTGATTGTTACTGGATCAGGGAAAATGACTGGATTATAAAACAAGTGAATAAGATGTAGCAGAGGGTTGAGTTTCCTGTTTCTGATGTATGGGTGAAGCTTGCTCCCAGATAAACTCTGATTACTGAGAACAAACTTGTTTTGTGAAATACATGATGACATGTTACATTTATTTTTGGGGAAAAAAAGAAAAGTTAAATAAAATGATTGGGTCTGTGAAAATGAAAAATAAGTGAAAAAAGGAAGAAAGAAATTCACATTCCAGCGATAAAACATTGATATAGAATAGAATAGAATAGAATAGAATAGAATAGAATAATCCTTTAATTGTCCCACAAGGGGAAATTTGGTTGTAACAGCAGCCAAAAAGACAAATATACAAACAAACAGTACACAGGACACAGAACAGAAACATACACAATTTTTCTTACATATTTACATTAAGGACAATGGTTACTATAAACAGAGAGGACTGTACAGTTATTAAATTAAATAAAAATAATTACAGGTAAGAGGCAAACCAGGTTGTAGTGCGAATTGGTTAATTAACTAACTTATTGCAGTTACAGGAAGCTTTTAGTGTTGTGTGAACTGAGCAGCTGCTAATAAAAAAGGGGGAAATTTCTCTGTGGATTTAGCAGGTGGATCTATGTTGGTTGGCCCCAGACTTTCCAGAACTGTGTGATATTCTGGAGCACTTGTGAGGAACCAGTAAATATGATGTGGGGAAAATGAACAGAAGCATGGCAGGTTCTAATCCCTACAGCATGTTGTGTCACCAGAAAGCAAAACTTTTCCTGTGATTTCTGGCAGATTTGGGGGGTTTTGTTTTAGTGCCAGGCTGATTCTGCCAGTTAGGTTAGAGTTGTTTTCTTTTTGTAAGAGAAACACAGGTTTATATATATATATATATATATATAGATAGATAGACATGTCCTGACAAAAACACTGGAGAACACTGAAACTGGGAAAACTAAAAAGACTATGACACTCTGTGAAAGAACTATGAAGAAACTATGAACACAGAGTAACTAGGCAGGCTATGAAACAGTGACACAATAACGGAAACTATGAAAAGATGAGGATAACAGACGATCTGACCCCGACTGAGCAGAAACACACGGATTAAGTACACATAAGGAATGATCAGGGGAATCACATGGGGAAAACAGCTGACAACAATTAACATAATGACAGGACAGGGACGTGAAGCTAAATACAATAAACAAAAAACACAAGGATCCTTCAAAACAAAACGGGAAACATAACGAGACCCAGACATGACTCGAACTAGACAAACAACGAAAACTTGGACATGAAACATGACAGATAAACACACAGAAAACTTCACACAGGGATGAGACCAATGGGGAGCTCGATAAATCATGAATTAAAACTGTAACCCAGGCATGACAGAATGTAACTAGATAAACTGAAATGAAACTAGACTGAAAGGAATAACAAAAACATCAAGAAACTCAGAATACTGGGTCACATGACCCAGGACCATGACACTAATATGTTTGGGTTTTTTCTAACAGTGTATTTAGGAAAAAACCTGCCAGGTATCATCCCTCTGGGGGTGATATTTTATGTGTTGATGATTTAAAAGCAGGCCTGCAAGATTGGGAGTAAAAGCGATTTTTATCGCTTTTTTCCTCCAACAGGGGCGTGCCAAGCTCCAACTCGGCGAGCTTGGCAAATGAAAATGAAAAACAAAGGCTGTTTCCTTTCTGTGTATGATCTCATATTGTGTTTTCTTTTATGATATAACTGCCATCCTTTGAACAAAGGGTGGAGACTCAGACGGAGAGAAGTTGACTATAAAATGTAAATTTGTTGTTTCCTTCTGACTATAGGGAGGATGCACGTTGTGAATTCTTTGAGTACACATGGTGCTGATGTACAGTAGTTAGAAAAGAAATCTCCATGTGTTTTTATGTGATTCTTGATTAATTATTTTTACTTCTTAATTGTGGTATCACAAAGGATGGGAATGTGGTGGCAGATTTCTTTTCTCATGTATTAATCACATATTTAATCATATCAAATTAGTTATAGTAACATCACTTTCTCACTTTACTATAGTAAGAGCACTCCTGTCACTACTTTACATGCATCTGTCAGTGCGCCCCAGGGTGGCTGTGGCTACAATGTAGCTTCATCACCAGTGTGTAAATGTGTGTGTGGATGGGTGGATGACTGTGTGTAAAGCGCTTCAGGGTCCTTAGGGTCAGTTTGACCCAGTATTTTGAGTTGAATGATGGATTGTTCTTTGTTTCTCTGGTGCTTTGTTGGGTTTTATGAATCTATGTTTCAGTTATTCTTGTTTAGGGATTAGTTCGTAGGTTTTGTGTTCTCATGTTTATTGCAGGTTTAGTTCTAGTTCCATGTGTCATTTTCTGTCTGTCTCTCAGTGTCGTGTCTGCGTCCTTATTTAGTGTTTTCTTGTTTCCTGTTTTATTGTGAAGGTCTGCGTCTCATGTGAGTGTGTTCAGTTTTACCGCCCTTGTCTCGTCTTGTTAATCACTCCCAGCTAGTTGCTGGTCCGTCTGTGTATCCACCGTGCTCCTTCTGTGTGTTCTCCCTGCTGTCACCTGTCGTCATTCTCCGCTGCTCATCTTCCTTCATGTTCATGTCCTGGTTTGTGTTCACTAGTTTAGTTGTTCTCAGTTTAGATAGCCTTCTGTTCCTTTTGCCGTTTACCCATTTTCATTTTGTGTTTATTAAACTACCCTCACACCTTTACAAGTGCCTGCGTTTCGATCCTCCTTTTTTTCTTCCACACGGCCCATCTCACTCGCCGTGACAGGACTAGTAAAGCGCTATACAAATACAGGCCATATACTACTTTACATGCATGTGGAATGTTAACACAGTGAGGCCATTGTGGGAGACGTTAAACAGATAGTGGGACGACTCCTGCTTATCACGGATGTAAATCCTTAGGTGATGGCCGAGCAAAACACAAGGTCATAATTCTCTCTGTGAGGGAGGAGGCATAGCCCCCCCGTGAGAGGGGCCAACGTGTAAGAGTTTGAGGATGTTCTTTGTCTGTGTGTCTGCATATAAGATGTAAGGGCGGTGACCACAAGGCAGAGATGGTCCTGGTGTTTCACTGGGATGCTCTCTCCACAGTGCAATGTGTTTATTAAACCCACTTCGAATCAAGCTCACTGGGTGTGTTGCAGGTTATTGTTAAATTTTCCACAACAGTATTTAGGGGTGTTTCTAGGCAATGCAACTGTTTTGCAGAAAAACTGTGAAAATATGTTAGATAAAGTTAACGGTTGGCTTTCAAAATGGAGGTGGATTTTACCTAAAATGTCATACAGAGGTCAGGTTCTGGTTTCCTTTGCTCTGTGGCACCGGTTGACTTGTGTTGAGCCCCCAGTTCCTCTTTTATGCAACATTCAAAGGATCCTGGTGGATATTTGGGGGGATAAGCTGCACTGGATTCCTCAAAGTGTCCTTTTTCTCCCTAGGGAGGAAGGTGGACAGGCCCTGGTCCATTTGGCCAGTAGGGGTGCTGCTTTTTGTTTTCAGTTTAATCAAAGGCTACTTACAGGACCCCCAGATATAGTATGGAGATGGGCATCGTGCAGTATTCTTCAGCAGCTTGGTGGCATGGGTTTAGATTTATGTCTGTTTCTGATGGACTTGAGCAAGCTGAGCTCTTCACTTCAGCTTTTTATAAGAGTGTTTTTCCTGTGTGGTCTCTGCTGAGGAAGGGGAGACAATGGCAGGGTGATTCTCTGCACTGGTTTGGAAAAACCTGTACTGTTTGGCAGCATGCTGGATTGCCCTGTCTGGGGCAGGACTACTTTATCCAGACAGCTCCAGGCTGCATGAGTTTTTTATCTGAAGAGGGTGGTGGAGCTGACTGGACCCTGACTGGATAATCCTGATGGACTTCTGAGAACTATCTTCAGTGAATGTGGGGAAGTTTAAACATTGCATGGCTTTATTTGTAATTTCAAATTTGCTAAAAACCTGCCTATTCATCTATGTCCTCAGTAGTGGACATTAGTTGTTCATCTATATCTTTTGACTTATTTGAGCTGCCCTACTAATTGATGATGTTGGTAATAGAGGACATCCTGGGCTTTCCATTGATGTCTCATGTGTTAATGTGGGCTACTTTAGCCATAAAGAGGCAGGAAATCACAAAAAAAAGTTCAGCACGAAAATACTTTTTTCCTCGATTCCCAGAAGGAAGGCTAGAGCAGCGGCCCCCAACCCCGGGGCAACAAGAGTTGACGCATAGGTGCGAAATTTATGGTTTTCAGGGATTTTATCAGGGTTTTTTTTAGTGTTTTTATCATTAACTCAGTTTCACTGGGTCTTTTCCCATGTGTTATGAATAAATCTTCGTTGTTGTTTTTTTTGGTACTGGTACTGCTTTTATTTTGTTGTATTTATCCGCGACACCTTAAATGCCGGTCTGTGAAAATATTGTCGGACATAAACTGGTCCATGGTGCAAAAAAAGTTGGGGACCGCTGGGCTAGAGCACACAAAACTCTCAATCACGATAAAGTGGTGATTCATTGTAGTCAAAATCTATCAATTTAAAATCACTTTCTTGATCATTGTGGTCATTGTTGAGTTGCAGACAGGAGAAGTGGAGCTGCATGGTTAAGGAAGTAGCGTGAGGTGACATGAGTGGCACAGCTGCTGTAAGTCGACAAATAATTGTCGTGCACTGTTTCAGTAGCTAGCTGGGACATGAAAAGAGTCGCTGTCATACAAGCAGCAACCAACCAATGGGTTAGTCAGGAGAAATTGGAGTGCAAAATCTTATGTGCTACAGAGGTGTAAAAGCTTAAAGCGAAAATTAAGCTTTTGTGAGGCTCAGCAAACTGTGTGGAAATTCTGTGCTGGAGGGAGAGAAACAAGAGCTTCTTTCAACACTGCTAAAAAAAAAACCAGACTTACCTTGTCTCATCAAGTTTTGGCTTGTAAATCGTCTCCATCTCTGTCAATCTGTGTTAAAACAACATGATTAGTTTGGTAAATGCTTTTAGCATACTCAATATTACAATCTCCAGCTCTGTGAACATTTGTGAGTCATTGGTCCATTGATCTTTAAACAGTCTTTCAGGTCAACAAGTTCAGTGAACAAACCTTTGTTGATGTTCGCGTTCTTATGCTATGAGCCGGTTTATGGGTGAAATCCGGTGGAATGACAGTCCTGCTAATACATGTTCTAGCCATGTATTCCAGCCCTAACCTAACCCTATCCCTAATCTTATCCATTACTTTAATGCTGTTAAATAGCGATTTAAAAAAAGCAATTTAAGTAAAATGGTGTGTTGGGTACCGGGAAGCGTAATATGTTGACGATTTGTCACCTAGTGTAAAATATTACGCTTTGGGAGTGAGAACGTGTTGAGTTTCAAGACCATCCATATGTTAAATAAGAATATGTTATAGATCTCTACATATGCATTACCTGTGTTTCAATGACTTCACTTCTTCATCTTTCTGGTTCAGAGCAGACCTGTGGGGGGGAGCAATATGTGAAAAACTTCTTTATTTTCTGAGAATCTATTAAATGTCTTGTACGATTTAGTAAAACTTTCAGAGAAGCAATTACCTTGTCTTATCAAGTTTTTGGTTGTAAAACGTCTCCATCTCTGTCAATCTGTGTTAAAACAACATGATTAGTTTGGTAAATGCCTTTAGCATACTCAATATTACAATCTCCAGCTCTGTGAACATTTGTGAGTCATTGGTCCATTGACCTTTAAACAGTCTTTCAGGTCAACAAGTTCAGTGAACAAACCTTTGTTGATGTTCGCGTTCTTTTTGTGCACATTTCACATCTGCTTCTTTCTCAAGTCTGCTTCTGCACATGAGAAACATTTTTTTCATTAGATTTTGGGATATAGAAGTCATCAAGTACAGAAACAATCTTTTAGCATGTCATAGGGAAAAAAACATGCTTTCATTGTAGAGGGAATCCCATTACTTCATAAAAAATAATATAAAGACACTGCAAGGTTAAATGTAGACAAAAAAATAGATTTGGAAATTTTCAAAATCACTAATATATTAAACAAAAACATATTGTTTATATTCTCTGCAGATTCATTAACTTTTTTTGTTTGATTTCATCGTCATTTTTTTCCACAGCTGAGCTGTGGGTGAAAGTCATTGTGTAAAAAAGTTTCATGGTTGCACTAAAGAAATATTGTATCTTTTTTATAGTGTAGTTAAAGTTTGAGAAAAATGCCTCATTTCAGAAAGTTTTTTCTTGTAAAATGTTTCCATCTGATTAAATCTGTGTAAAAACATTTGTAGTTTACTAAAATTCTTCTGAACATGCTATTTAAAGATTATCAATGTTCAGACAACTAAAGGTTTTAGTATTCAGTCTTTCAGGTCAACAAATACAAACATTTTATGAACCAACTCTGATTGGTGGATCTGAATGTGACTCTGAGTGGCCATGAAGTTGAAGAGCTAGTCCCTTCACGCAGACAATGTACCCTTATAGGAGATGATGCAGCCAAGAAGTAATATAACAAACCATTTACAAGTATACATATTAGCATGTCAACCAGGGCTAGGCCCTGCCAGATCCAAACACCCTTCTTGAAGACAGAACAATTGTTCACTACGTACGACTCTGGATACTGTAGATACTGTAGCTTTAAAAAAGAAAAAACAGACTTACCTTGTCTCATCAAGTTTTTGCTTGCAAACCGTCTCCATCTCTGTCAATCTGTGTTAAAACAACATGATTAGTTTGGTAAATGCCTTTAGCATACTCAATATTACAATCTCCAGCTCTGTGAACATTTGTGAGTCATTGGTCCACTGATCTTTAAACAGTCTTTCAGGTCAACAAGTTCAGTGAACAAACCTTTGTTGATGTTTGCGTTCTTATGCTATGAGCCGGTTTATGGGTGAAATCCGGTGGAATGACAGTCCTGCTAATACATGTTCTAGCCATGTATTCCAGCCCTAACCTAACCCTATCCCCAATCTTATCCATTACTTTAATGCTGTTAAATAGTGATTTAAAAAAAAGTGATTTAAGTAAAATGAACAAACATGTGTAGACTGATTCCAAACGGTTCTCATGTTTCCTCATTTTACTGATCTTGTCATTTAGGGACGTGTTGGGTACCGGGAAGCGTAATATGTTGACGATTTGTCACCTAGTGTAAAATATTACGCTTTGGGAGTGAGAACGTGTTGAGTTTCAGGACCATCCATATGTTAAATAAGAATATGTTATAGATCTCTACATATGCATTACCTGTGTTTCAATGACTTCACTTCTTCATCTTTCTGTTTCAGAGCAGACCTGTGGGGGGGGGGGCAATATGTGAAAAAGTTCTTTATTTTCTGAGAATCTATTAAATGTCTTGTACGATGTAGTAAAACTTTCAGAGAAGCAATTACCTTGTCTCATGAAGTTTTTGCTTGTAAAACATCTCCATCTCTGTCATTCTGTGTTAAAACAACATGATTAGTTTGGTAAATGCCTTTAGCATACTCAATATTACAATCTCCAGCTCTGTGAACATTTGTGAGTCATTGGTCCACTGATCTTTAAACAGTCTTTCAGGTGAAAAAGTTCAGTGAACAAACCTTTGTTGATGTTTGCGTTCTTATGCTATGAGCCGGTTTATGGGTGAAATCCGATGGAATGACAGTCCTGCTAATACATGTTCTAGCCATGTATTCCAGCCCTAACCTAACCCTATCCCTAATCTTATCCATTACTTTAATGATGTTAAATAGCAATTTAAAAAAAAGTGATTTAAGTAAAATGAACGAACATGTGTAGACTGATTCCAAACGGTTCTCATGTTTCCTCATTTTACGGGCGACTGTGGCTCAGTGGGGTAGGGAAGCGTATCTGTAACCGGAAGGTCACCAGTTCGATCCCCGGGCTCTCTGTCCTGCTTGTTGTGTCCTTGGGCAAGACACTTCACCTACCGCCTACTGGTGATGGTCAGAGGGGCCGATGGTGCGATATGGCAGCCTCGCTTCTGTCAGTCTGCCCCAGGGCAGCTGTGGCTACACCTGTAGCTGCCTCCACCAGTGTGTGAATGTGAGAGTGAATGAATAGTGGTATTGTAAAGCGCTTTGGGTGCCTTGAAAAGCTCTATATAAATCCAATCCACTATTATTATTATTTTACTGAGCTTGTCATTTAGGGACGTGTTGGGTACCGGGAAGCGTAATATGTTGACGATTTGTCACCTAGTGTAAAATATTACGCTTTGGGAGTGAGAACGTGTTGAGTTTCAAGACCATCCATATGTTAAATAAGAATATGTTATAGATCTCTACATATGAATTACATGTGTATCAATGACTTCACTTCTTCATCTTTCTGGTTCAGAGCAGACCTGTGGGGGGGGGCAATATGTGAAAAAGTTCTTTATTTTCTGAGAATCTATTAAATGTCTTGTACGATGTAGTAAAACTTTCAGAGAAGCAATTACCTTGTCTTATCAAGTTTTTGGTTGTAAAACGTCTCCATCTCTGTCAATCTGTGTTAAAACAACATGATTAGTTTGGTAAATGCCTTTAGCATACTCAATATTACAATCTCCAGCTCTGTGAACATTTGTGAGTCATTGGTCCATTGATCTTTAAACAGTCTTTCAGGTCAACAAGTTCAGTGAACAAACCTTTGCTGATGTTCGCGTTCTTTTTGTGCACATCTCACATCTGCTTCTTTCTCAAGTCTGCTTCTGCACATGAGAAACATTTTTTTCATTAGATTTTGGGATATAGAAGTCATCAAGTACAGAAACAATCTTTTAGCATGTCATAGGGAAAAAAACATGCTTTCATTGTAGAGGGAATCCCATTACTTCATAAAAAATAATATAAAGACACTGCAAGGTTAAATGTAGACAAAAAAATAGATTTGGAAATTTTCAAAATCACTAATATATTAAACAAAAACATATTGTTTATATTCTCTGCAGATTCATTAACTTTTTTTGTTTGATTTCATCGTCATTTTTTTCACAGCTGAGCTGTGGGTGAAAGTCATTGTGTAAAAAAGTTTCATGGTTGCACTAAAGAAATATTGTATCTTTTTTATAGTGTAGTTAAAGTTTGAGAAAAATGCCTCATTTCAGAAAGTTTTTTCTTGTAAAGTGTTTCCATCTCATTAAATCTGTGTAAAAACATTTGTAGTTTACTAAAATTCTTCTGAACATGCTATTTAAAGATTATCAATGTTCAGGCAACTAAAGGTTTTAGTATTGACAGACTTTCATACGGTGGCCCCTATTATTATTATATATAAGAGTTTGGTTCCCCAAGGTGATCTTACCCACGGCTATTCCCCGCTTTCTTAAATCCTTGGCAGCTTGGGTCGCAGTATTATATAGGACATTGCCTGACGCATAAAACACTCGCATCTTACTTAGTGGTGTCTGGAAGCGGATCCCGCTGTCCTTCAAAGCCTTCTTAACTGGGATATATTCCCGTCTCCTTTTCTGCACTTCCAGGGAGTAGTCATGATCGAAATACACCCGTTTGTTTTGGATATGTACCCTTTTGTTCAATGTCGTGCGGAGAATCTCTTCTTTAACGGAGAACCGGAGGAAGTGCGTGGTGGGGCGTTCGGGGGTGGTTTTGGTCCCAACACGCGGTGTGCACGCTCAATGCCGAGGGCACTGAGTGGCCGAAATCTTCGCCTAGGTGTTCTTTGATCAGATTTTCAACAAAGGTAGTCACCGACGAGCCCTCCGAGTTTTCCGGTACGCCGTAAATCCGGATGTTTTTGTGCCTAGCGCGGCCCTCCATATCGGACACCTTTTCCTGAAGCGCCCGTTGATTTTCCAACAGCTGCACAAGTGTATCCCTAACACCAATGTCCCAGCGTTCCGAGTCAGCCATGTTGTCCTCGACGTGCTTTAGCCGACCAGTCATCTCCTCTACCTGATCCGCCATCTCGTGTAATCTTTGATTCAATTCCTTAGAGAGTTCGGCCATTTGCTTCTTTATATCCTCCCCAAATTCCGTACCGAATGCTTTGAAGTCACTTTTCAATTCGGTTTGCAATGTAGCCATTTCGGCCACCAGTACGCTGATCACAGCATCCCGAAACCAACCCAGACCTTCACCTCGGTCGCCATCTTGTCCCGATGCGAGGCTTGCCTCTCTAGCCGCGGCGTCCTTCTCCATTTCACAGTCAAGAATGTTTCGTAGCCCGTATCCTCCCTTTTTAGATTTATCCCCACTCATTCTTGCGTCGAAAAATGGCAATGTAGCCCTAATACAGCTCTCGAGTCCGGGGAAACACACGGTTGGTGCCGGAGGTCACTCTCTATGCGGTGCTACGTTCTGCGCTGTTTCTAACAGACACACACAGAATTCTCTACAGTCTCTTTATTATATAATACCTCTTCATGGTTCTTGGAAAGTTTACGATTGATTTTTAAGATATGAAATAAACTTATTTTACTGAATAAACAAAAGTTCATATACAAAATGAGACAGAGAAAATCAGCTGAGCGTGTGGAGATGGAGTGACCTCATTGTGATCCAAGGAGAATCCGTATCTGGACCAAGTCATCAAAACATTCAGATCATACCTGTGTTGTTGTTTCCCATCTCTGAAGTTGATCTCACGCAGCGTGCTGACTTCTTCTCTGACTGCCGTCTCCAGCTCGGCCAGGATCTCCTGAATCATAAAGTGGTCACTGGTTACAGTCACAGCAGACCAGTCCTTCAGCTGGGGTTTGTTGTTGGTAAGAGGGAGGATGTTCTCCAGGAAGCTGAAGGGGTCTGTGATGAGCGAAGCTTCATGAAGCTGCAGCTTCTTCTTCTTCATGTGTGTAATCTCTCCCTGCAGCTCATCAATAAAGCTTTCTGCCTCCGTCTCATTTATTTTCTGCTTCGTCTCGATCGCCTCAGACAGTCTGGTGAACTCTGTCTTTATGTGCTGCACCAAAGCGGTCATCACCTTCCTGCTGCACGATAACGCCTCCTCAGCTTTTCTTCTGCTGGTCTTCACTGACTGTTGAGCCTTCTGGATTTTCTGCTCATGCTCCTGGATCATCTGATCCATGCTGTTATTTTCTGATCCCAGCTGGGTTTTCCTCATTTCAGCCTCGTCCTCCAGACTCACTGTTTCATGTGTTTTATGGTCACCACATTTACAGGACTGACACAGGAACATTTGATCCAGTCTGCAGATCAGCTCCAAAGGTTCACCGTGATGCTGACACACTCTGCTCTCCAGGTCCTGAACTGGATCGATCAGCTTGTGTTTCTTCAAAGCTGAAATCCTCTGATGAGGCTCCAGATGTGTTTGACAGTAGGACACTAAACACGTTAAACAGGACTTCAGGGCTCTGACCTTTGACCCTGCACACATGCTGCAGAGCACGCCTTCATTTCTTGTTTCTTCAGCTGAACTCATTTCCTGAGACTTTTTTAACTTTTCAGCCATTTCAGCAATGACAGGGTTAACCCGAAGCAATGGCCTGGTGTAAAACGTCTCTTTGCACAGCGGACATTGGAGTACAGACTGATAGCTCCAGTACTTTGTGATACAGTCCAAACAGAAGTTGTGTCCACAGGGAATCGACACAGGTTTAGTGAACACACTCAGACAGACGGAACAACAAAGGCTGTCCTCAGACAGCGACGCAGCAGCAGCCATGTCTGCAACATACAAGGAGAGCTAATATTAGCACAGTATAAAGTCAATATAATCCTCATTTATCATTGTCAGAGTTCAATATATCAAAAAGCAACAATGATACTGAAAAAAATGTAACTGTACCTTTTGTATGAAGGCTTCACCAACACTGAGCTGGTAAATGAAAGTCAGAAACAGGCTCTTCTTCTTTTTAGTTCTTACTGAAACACTGAGCACATTGTCTCCTCCCACTTCCTCATTTGAGTCAAACGAGTCAACTTTTTAGAAACAGACCATAAACCCTCACAGGTTAAACAGGTTCAGTGGGGATCTCAGATGAACTCCTGGAGTCACACCTCTGCCTTTCAGGTTCAAGAAAAACAAAGTGGATAAAAGGTTGAACATTCTCAGAGGAACGAGTTTAGAGAAATGAACAAAGGTGAGTTCTGACTCCGCCCACTGAGACTGAGAATGAAGATCTTCCAGTTTGTTCCCAAATCTCTGACATCAAGCTCTGACCCCAGGAACAGACGTGAGTGCACTCCTGTAATGATATCAGCTACATTTCAAATACTTAGCATAATATAGCATCTTTATTTATAACACACTTTAATAATATTAATAATAATAATAATAATTGCATTTATATAGCGCTTTTCGAGAACCTCAAAGCGCTTTACAATGCCACTATTCATTCACTCTCACATTCACACACTGGTGGAGGCAGCTACAGTTGTAGCCACAGCTGCCCTGGGGCAGACTGACAGAAGCGAGGCTGCCATATCGCACCATCGGCCCCTCTGACCATCACCAGTAGGCGGTAGGTGAAGTGTCTTGCCCAAGGACACAACGACCAGGACAATGTTGGCCAAAGTGCTACAAATATAAAACAAAGAGAAAACAGTTTAAATTACATACAGAATATCTTAAAAGTAAAAGTAATATAATTAATAACAAACATATTAAGAGACATCAACAAGTCCTGTAAATAAATATGTTTTAAGACGTGATTTAAAAACAGATAAGGAAGGTGTCTGTCTAACATGTAAAGGCAACTCATTCCACAATTTTGGTGCTGCCACAGCAAACGCCTGATCCCCTCTGAGCTTACGATTAGTCCTGGGCACGCTATTAAATCCGGTTCTTTTGGATTCCTTACAGCCAAAAAAGACACGGCTCATAGTGGTCTTTTACTTTAAAAATCATCTTTAATTTTACATATTCTGGAATATGGAGACCTGAGCAGGCACACAGACACGCCAGCCAAAGTCTGAAGCACAAACAGGAAGCCTAGTTATATTTATATTAGTGATGGCCAAATGAAGCGTTGAAGCTTGATATTTAAAAACGGTTCATTACTCGAAGCTTCTCAACACAGTCCTCTCTGGTGACATCTGGTGGCCAAAAATATGAAGAGCAGCTTGAATCCACAAAATAAAACCAACTGCTTCGTAATGATTGCCCACTCTACAGAGTGGAGTTCTGTCTGATATTGGGCTGTTGTGTTGCTTTGAACGTGTATTTTTTTGGTGGTTAAAAAAAATGTGGTTTATTTGTTTAATAAATAATCTTGACCAGTAAACTCTCCTTGTTCAAACAAGCACCATGGTGTGGTCTTTCTTTGCTTGTGACTTCTTGATGTTGGGAAATACAATAATTGAAAAATACCACATTACATATAATATACATATAATAATGTACAACACATTATGGAGTATGCTTCTGCTCTGAGGTCTTGCCTCCATGCACTTATGCAATTAACCGCTAGACAGGTGTATTTATAAATAATATTATATTAGGGAAACAATCCTATACATATTTTTGACCTGGGGGTAGAATTGATTGTTAACTGGAAAGGGAAAATGCTTATGAACTTTGCATTTAAGGTAACCCTTTTTCATTTTTATTTAAGAAGAGAATTTGTTCCACTGTGCGATGGCTGAACCTGTTCCTTTTCTCCTGCCTTAAGGAAAATCCCTTCACATGGCACAGAGGAGGCTGGAGTGCAGAGAAACTGGTAGAGATGCAGTTATACAGTCTACCTGAGCCCCACAAACTATCAGATAAAGAGAATAAATACATTAAATTGCTGCACATTTTGCAGACTAACAGTTTCAGATTAATTAAACAATAAAATATATATTTTTACAACATTACATGTAAAGAGTCAAGTGTATGTTTTTCTAAAGTTATTCAATTATATTTATATTAATAAAAGCAGATTTGACATTTTAAGTTTTTCCCGTTGTCAGATAAAATAAATGCACAAAACAAAAGCAAACAACAAGAACACAAAGCTGGAAAACCCTCCCGACTGACCAAAATCAACTCAAAATCCTCCCACACAACAGAACCTCCTCTCTTCCTCGCTGGCTCCAAATCTCTCAGTGGAAATATCAGTGGTTCGCTATGTGTCACCATCAAAACTCCACAAATCCCACGAATGATTCATTTCCTTATAAACTATTGAATCAGACACCGAAGCAGTTAGGCTCTAAATGAAGCTCCGGACGTCACTGATAAATCTGATTTATAAATAAAACTTTCGCATGTGGACATAAACCCTCAATACTTGGTGAATATTTGAGTTTTGGAACATTTGAACTATGGACACAAATGAAGCTGCTGACAGGCCCCCGGAGCCTGCTGCAGAATCAGCTGTGCAAAGTAGCAACGCCAGCAAGGCTGGGGTGTATTCAGAAAAGGAAAAACGAGTGGTGAAATTGACTGCTAAGGCACCTGCAGAGAGACTGGACAGACTGCTACATGATAGAAAAGCTAAATTAAATAAAGCTAATAATTTAAAAGAGAGTATAAGGGTCTCACTGGAAAATAATGAAACTTCTATGGTTCAAGCATCATTCAATGATTTTGTTGGTTTGTGTAATGAAGCAAAAACAGTTCATGGTTCATTGATGTGTTTGTTACCAGATGATGAAAAAGAAAAGCATGAAACATGGTTTAAAGCAAAAAACAATGCATTATGATGAGTTCTCTTATGAAGTGAAAGAATGGTTATCGGGTTGCGAACATTTACATTTAAAGGGTGATCATGGTGTTGATGATGGTGTTAAGCCAGAGGACGGTGTTTCAAATGTTGTTGGTAAATCTTCAGTCGCTAAAAGCTCATCTAGTGGTAAAGTACAATCAAAATTAATCAAAACAAGTCAATACTAAAAAATTAGTACAATCCCACAGTCGCAGCAGACTCACACTTACTATAGCTGGGAAACTGACGGGTAGTCACGTGTACGATCAAGCGACGAGGAGCTCTCTGCTACGCTCCTATGTAGCTCCCCCGACGAGCCACATGAACTGCAGGTGTGTGTAATTTTCCTCCGCAGGTGTGGCCAGGCTCTTGGCTGACACACCCGCACACAGCCATCTAGATACAAGAACAAGGAAACAGGGCACAGCAGCAACCAAAACACACATGTCTAACCTCTTACCGGACCTGGGTCACCCAGACCAGAGAACAGGAGAACACAGAAACAGGAGATTATGACTGACAGTAGCAATATACAAGAGCCAAACTCAGAGTCATCGCGGGAACAGAGAACACACAGGAACCAAAGACCTAATGTTACAAGAACCATAGCAAACACATCAACTCTGTAATATTACACAGGTCCTCAAAACATCCTCAAAACTACAAAATACACATATTCATGATGTGTTGTGGTAAAAAGTGTTGGGTCTTAAAGCGATAGACCCCGCTGACTCATGGACCAATCACTGAGAAGAAAGCAAGATGACCACAGGGCTTTTGTCTTTTACTTGCTGCAAGGGGAGTCGTCAGGGTCTTAGAGTTGTGAACTCTTCACCTGATCTCAACCAACTCCAAACTCCAGCCTCCCCTCACAGTCCTTTTATTAACAACAGTAGTTACACAAACATCTCATTAATCATGTGACAGATAAGACACTCACATGTGAGCATGTGAAATGTGAGTGTCTGTGTATGTGTCATTTTCTGTTACACTGCATATCACTGTGACCTTTCATTCTGGATGTTTCCCATCATTCAGCATGTATTATTGTAGAGTCTATCTTACAATATAAAGCCACTTGGCGACTGTTCTTGTGATTTGGTGCTATATAAATAAAATTGAACTCTAAAACATTTTCATTATCTGGTCATGAAGTCAAGCTTTACTGATCGCTTTAACCCAGAAACCAAATCAGTGGCTGTGGATGTTATCTCTGTGGAGCCAAACCTGAGCTGTAGTTTGACTTTCTGACTGATTCCTCTTGAAGTATAAGGCATGTCAACATCGAACAAACCAGTTTCCTCCACTCCCACTTCATCCACATACTTTGGATTTTTCCTCTCTGTACGATAAAGACTGATTTTCATTCTTGTCTGATTTGCTTCTGAGGGAATTAAGATGTGCTCTCTGGTTTCATTCCAGCCCACATCTTCACCTTCTTCCACCAGTTTCCTGAAAATATCACAACAAAACTCCCCCCAACGTCCTGTGAACTTCTTGTCTGCCCTGTGTTTGGACGGGTCAAACTCCTCAGCTACTGCAAACCCGTACGTAAAGGCAGATTTTCGAGATGCCACCACTGCTGGGTTTCTTCCAAACTCCACAGCTCCCCTCACGATCACTTCCTGGGGCCTACAAGGACACAGGACTTTACACTGATCAGCAAACTGATCAATAACATGTTGCCGTAGAATCTGGCTTTCAGCGTAGCCCCCCACTAACAGAATGTACTCGATGTGTAGATGTTTCTTCAGGATTTCTCTGAGACTGTCAGTGATGCCCTTCAGACTCTCAGCAAAGAAAGACCTCAGTCTCTCTTTGGAGATTTTGATGGATCCGTCATCCCAGGAAGCACCTCGCACTGATTCAAAGAACTTTTCTATTTCCTGTCTTTGCTGAGCCAGTTTTACCAGATTATATGGACATGCCATCTGAACATCATCCTCTACCTGTTTGAGAAACATAAAATCATACATTATTTTCTGAACCTCACTGGGAAAGTTTTCTTCATATTCATCCCAGACACCATCACTGAAGATTTCTCTGAGGAACTCTTTGAATTTCCTGTCCACACTTTGTCCCCCCAAATCATTTCCTGAGGCCTTGTGCAGCTCCTTCAGGGCTCCTCCATCCAGGACTTCATGAACTGTGATGTCGATGGTTCCACCTGAAACACACAGGAAGTGATGAAAGCTGACTTCCTGCAGCAGCAGACAGATGTTTCCAGCGTGTCTGTGGACAAATGTTTGTGAGTGTAACAGAGTCACATACAGTACCTCCACAGTCCACCACCATGAACTGTGTTCCTGGACACTGATCCAGTGATCGTCCATCATGGTTCTGAGTGATGAAGCCATCAGCTGGCAGCTTCATGCACCAGGCTGAGGCTGCCTCTGGTTCCAGTGCGATGATCAGGTGGTGTTGAGTTCCTCCTGTAACGATTCCTGCCTGCAAGTGAAAGAAAACTGAATCCTCTGAACATTTCAGGTTCTCAGAGCTCTCTTAATAAATGATGTTACCTGAGTCGCAGCTTCTCTCATGAACTGCTTTGCTGAAGGATCCCAGATGGCAGGTACAGTCAGCACCCAGGTGAAGTCAGAGGCTATGAATGTCATCCCTTCTGTGCTCTCTGCGATGGTTCTCAGAGCGTCGTCCTTCAGGTATCTCAGAGCTTCTGTGAACACCTTCAAGGCCTTCATTGACCTCCCGTTTGCAGCTTTTATCTCCACATCTCTGCTGAGTTTCTGTAGATGATGGTAGTGTGGATACACACAGTTATCAGTTTAGTGTTATTAACCTTAAACCTTTGTGGACTAATGTGAGGTCGCAAACACAGATGTTTATCTGATGTCCCACAGAGCAGACAGGCTTCATTAGTTCAAAGTGTGAGACGCTCGTTAGAGATCTTCATGAGTCTGTTTGTTCCTCTGGTTCATTAAGTTTCGTCTCCACTGACGTTTGTATGAATAACACAACCTATAATAACCTTTATGGGGTCGCTGCAGGCTGAATTCAAACGTTAACACATCTGTGAGTCTTTTTCTTGCTGCACGAAACTTTTACTGCAGCTTTCTAACATTTATCTGCTGAATCGGTGTTTTCAGCTCAGACGGTCTCTGTGTGGACTGAATGGACTCTTCAGTGGAGTTTTTATAACAGACATGTTCAACCGTCTCATTCACATGAGTGTAATCTTAGCAGAATATTAAGGTTCAGTGATTTTTACTTACTTTTCCATAGAGCGCCATCTTGAAGTTTCCAAAGAAGTAGCTTTTCCTTGCTTCTTCTCCTCGCATCCTGATATAATCTGTTTTAGCTTCATAACCAAACCTGATAAATTCTTTGTCTTCATTGAACAGAATGCAGGTTGGAGTCTTTGGAGTCTCCAGTCCAAACTCTCTACCCCACCTTCTCATCTGGGGATTTATTTCTTTCCCTTTGGGTGTCAAACTGAAGACATATCCAGTGTATGTGGTGCCAAAGTCTATGGCTATGATAAAGTCATGCATTGTAGAAACTGGTCCAACAAGTCAAGGAGAGCAGTCAGAATGAGCAACAGTCACTGTGGATTTATTGTTTTTCTTCCTGTAAGCCCCGCCCCCTGTTCTTGTTTCACTTTGTTTTTCTTCACTCAGTTTGTCTTTGTATAAAACGTCAAACGATCGAATGTGTAAAACTGACATTTCTGATTATTTGTTGTGAAAATTCATACGAGAGCATCGGAGATGTTTGGAAGTGAAATCTCTTCATCCTTCAGTGTCTTTAATGGTGCATTTGTGGTTTCACTGTGAAAAACAAAGCTACTGCACTCTGACCATGTTTGTCTGAACTGAAACAGGCTGTGAACTAAAACTTGGCAAAGACAACGTTTAAGGAAAAAGTGCTCAGATAATCTGACCTTAATCTAAAGGCTCTGACTTTTACATCAAGAGATTAGATTCAGTCGTGTAGAAAGTTACATATGTAAAAACATCTGCTCCTCTCTGGTTACTCTGGTGTGAATGACTCTGAATTACTTTATGATAAATAACACACTAAGAATTCAGATCAGAAGCTTTAGTTCAACATACAAGTGACGACCTTTGACCTTCAGGTTTTATTTACTTGTGTCAGAGAAAACATCATGTGCTCTTCATGCAGCTGAAGCTGTGCAGGTCTGAGATCAGCAGCTTTCTGAAACCCCAAACTGAGGTGCTGTTTCTGCCCCTGAGTGTAACGAGCAGCAGGTGGATGAGGATCTATATACTCGAGTACCTGGGCTGGCTGAGCTTTTGACTCTGACCTTCATTGATAGCATCGTCAGAACTTTCTTTCTTTGAGCTCTTTAAACAGAATTTCTTTAATACAACATTATTGCCTGGGTACCTGGGTCGTTGACCCGGTGTTTCCAGTTTTGTTACTGTTTAGTTTACCATGTATATTTCCTGCTTTATCCGGTCTTTAAGTCTGACGTCATTAGCCATGCCTGGGCCCAAACTCTGCCTCAGGTCCCAAAGTCAAACGAACACTGCGTCATCACTGAGAGTTACAAACTGTCTAAAATCTTTCATCTTTAATGAAATGATCAGCGTTGCTGCTTTACCAGGTGTAACAATTAAGTTTAACATCCATAAAAACAGGATTGATTTATTAAATTTAACAGAGTTAGAAATTAGCAGGAGGTTAGCTCGCTAGCTTCCACCTAAACCTGATATAGCATGTTCTGACTGAGAACATGGCATATCATGTGTCCTGTTCTTGTGTTTGGGAGTGCGTCAGGTCTGGAGCCAGTCTCCTTCTTTCTTCTACTTTGCATTACTGTCTGAATTACCACTGAAGTAAAGTCCTACAATTTACTTGTGTGTTATTCTGTGTCAGTGAGAATCTGGATAAGACTTGATGGTCCAGACCAGCTCGGCCTCTCAGTGCAGTCGGACTCTCCTTACTACCTTGGTGGCCTTTTCTATTACAGCTCAGTAATAATGTGGTAATAGTGCAGTAATAAAGTGGAAACAAGAAGGTAATAATTTGGACAACAGCATGGTATTATCGTTACATAAATAATGTCCTAGTAAAACGACAGCTGGGTAATATTACATTCATATAACCAAGTAATAATAGAGCAGAAACTGTAGTAATAATGTAGGATCAAGTGTATCCATATGAGGAAAAACCAATGATCAACAGTATAGAAATGTATTAATAACAATATAAAAACCTAGTGGCAATAAAATGTTGACATCTGTGCATTAGAAGTGCTACACACTAACTTTTAGTGTGTGACTGACGCCTGTTATGACATTAAACCTTATGTTCCTCCAACCTTCTTTACGTCCTACAGTTTAAACCTAATGTTCATAAATCAAATACAGGTGTGTTTGATTTATGAACCTTTGCTAAGGGTCTGCTCTGTGACGTCGCTCTTTCTCACTTTGTTTCCTTTTTTACATTATTTGTGTATTTTTTTATTTATTGATGTTTATTTTGTCAACAACATGTCCATAAAATATTTCTGATGTCTACAGAAACAAAACAGATGTTAAACCAGGACAAACAAGCAGAGCAGGGACGAGCAGAGGGAACTGGATCAGGAGCAGAAGTTCAGGAAACACCTGCAGGTCTCACCTTCATCCTCGGTCTGTAATAACCTGAGCAGCCGGCAGGGGGCAGCAGTAGCTCAGAAGCTGCCGGTGTTGGTGGATGCTCATCTGCAGACTGAAGTTACAGCAGCGGACCAGCAGTGGGCGCACTAACCTCAGATCAGATGGTGGGGGAAACAGGAAGTGCAGAACAGGTTTATTTTGAAGGGTACGAACGGTTCTCTTGAGGCTGGGTCCGGTTTTTCCTCAGGGTGTGAAACCTCCCTGAGAATCAGACAGGTCTTATTTTTAGAGCACATCAATGCCTCATCAACGGGTTCAAAGAAGTGGATTAAGAGTCAGTCAGACATTTGTTGAACAATTTCAGTAACTTCCTGTTGTGTTTTTGTAACAGTTTAACTTTATTAGAGACACACATGGGTAGCAAATAAAAAAAATAAATACATGACAAAGAAAAGACAATTTAAAACATATTCCACAGTGTCACACATTTACATAGAGGCTAGAACACCAGTGGCTCCATAACTGTGCAGGGTCAGTCAGAGATGCAATTATACTGTTTCTGGAGTGCTTTGCCCTACACACATACAACAGTGCACGTTAGCTCCTTTCATTTTATTATTTTTTTTAATAAATTCTTTCTGCGGATTTTCAGTCAAATTTTAAAGGTTTTCTCATTTAGTGGAGGTTAAACTGAAAATAGAGGTTGTATTTATTTCATATAAGTATAAGCAGTTAAGATTTTGAATCTGATGATTATATCTGTTAAATTTACGTTGGTATTAATGTCAGACCACGTGGTTTGTACTGGGAGGTGTCGGTGCTTTTATTTCGAAGGCTGTGACCGGATGTTTCGGGTGTGTGTTTTAGTTTGACAGTCTGACTGAGGCCGCAGAAAAACTGAGCGCAGCTTCGTCTCTGCGGATTTTCGCCTTCTGCGGCACAAACCTGCGGCTGCACCCGGACAGACACCCGAGATCACAGTCCGAACCGGACCGAGCCGAACAGAGCCGAGCCGGGACCGAACACAGACAGACGGCCTCGTCTCCTCCCGCAGAGCCGAGCCAGCCTCCGTCACCGGTAAGAACCGTTTTATTTGACCGACCGCTGTGTATGTGCGTGTGTATGTGCGTGTGTGTGTGTGTGTGTGTGTGCGTGTGTGCGTGCGTGTGTAAGAGAGAGAGAGAGCGTGTGTGCGCGCGCCACTCCCCTCCAGTCTCAGCTGTAAAAGCGCCGTTAAACGTACCTGCGGACAAACATACAGGTGATGTACAGCGGCGGCCACGTGACCTCTGTATGACGTGATGGTATATATGCCGTGTGTGACCTTCATGATGCGTGTATAACGCACCTGTCATGACCTGCCACGCACACGCACACAGCTCAGTGTGTGTGTGTGTGGTTTACTGTGAGCTGATGCAGATGTTACAGATGTGTGTGTGTGTGTGTGTGTGTGTGTGTGCGTGCACTGTGGAACATCTCCTGCAG
The DNA here is from genome assembly GCF_963576455.1 of Neolamprologus multifasciatus. Taxonomy (NCBI): domain Eukaryota; kingdom Metazoa; phylum Chordata; class Actinopteri; order Cichliformes; family Cichlidae; genus Neolamprologus; species Neolamprologus multifasciatus. Next base: position 34,985,650 of record NC_140454.1, read on the forward strand.
GTTTTTGTATGAATGATAAAGCTGCTGCACACACTCATGTGCCACTTCATTAGGTACACCTGGCTGGCTGTCAGGGCGGAGCCTTTCTCCTTCAGAGCTGCTCTAATTCTGTGGCTCAGATTCATGAAGCTGACATCATCACACAGCTGTTGCTCCCATGATGACATCTCCCACTCCACCACCTGAGCTCTGTGACAGTGGAGTGAACCAGTTTAACCCCACAGTGTCACAGCAGCAGCCTGGTGGAGCCGTGCTTTCATGTTTACTCCAAACTGTCAGTCTGAAACAGTTTGACCTCTGACCTCAGCAGGACATGTCTGCTGCTCTGTGATTGGCTGATTAGATATTTGTGTTAATAAGCAGGTGTACCTAATGAAGAGGCAGATGAGTGTACATTTGAAATTATGAATAAAGTTTTTTTTACAGAAAAGTAAAAAGACAGAAACAGTGCACAGCAGAGACGTTACACACGTGTTATTTAGTTGATGGAAATCATCGTCACTGTAACAGCAGCAGTGATGATATTACAGTATTTAGTTGCAGTACTGCCATAAATGCACTGAGGTACAGTGTAGGGACTAACAACAGAAACTATCGATGCAGGAACAGGAAACCAGTAACCGTGTTCAGCGTGTATGAGCGGTGCCACAGCTGCAGCTCCACCCCGGGTGGATAACACTGACGGAGCTGTTTAAAGGCTGTTTCTGTGTGCTCCTCTGGCAGCTCCTCCTTAATCTTCAACTGTAAAAGGACGAGCTGCACACTGGCTCGGGGGGGGGGGTCAGCATGTCTTTGTGCAACTCTCACAACCAATCAGCTGTCAGACCTGCAGGATGGTGCTGCTGTCGGAGCGAGCTGGAGGAGAGAGGTGGAGTGTGTGATGGATGAGTGTGCGTCTCGTCTGCTGAGAACAAACCGAGCTCCTGTCTGTGTTTCAGCGGGGGAGGGGTGCAGCGAGCCCAGGATCAGTGATGCCCATCACCCTGTGAGGTGGATCCAACATGGCGTCCCCGGCGCTGAAGGTGTGCCTGTGTGTGCTGCTGCTGCCTGCTGTCACCGGTCAGTATCAAACACATCATCGTTTAGGCTGGGGGGAGGGGGGGGCAGCTGTGGGTCTCCTGTTTCTGAACTTCTCTGTCAGCATTACATCATTCTGACGTTTCAGCCAATCAGGACAGCAGAGGAAGAGATTTTAAACGCTGTGACATCATCACCTCACTTCCTGTAGCTGCCTGATGATGGTGGACGACCTCAGCTGTGCTTGATGATGTCAGCAGGGAGGGGTCAGCAGATATGGCGTTATTTTTGTGCCGCTATTCTGAGCGCACGTAAAAAAATTGCAGGTGCAAGTGTTGCATTTTAGGAGAAATTTATTTTGAGCGAAGAAAAGCTGAATTTGAGAGAACAGAATTTATTCCTGCGTGCAAAAACTGTATTTCAGTGTTTGCTATTATCCACACACACACACACACACACACACACACCAGCAGCCCCTCTCGCTCAGTTTTTGCATTTGCGCTCGCTCGTAATGTGTCGCTCGTGCTCTCAACATTTCTGCCCGTGCGCGCTTAACTCTTTCTCTACACCGTTATATTTGTGCCACAAAACCAGCCAATCACAGACTTGGATGCAAAAAAAAAATCTGATCGGCTGTTTTGGTCTCCAATCAGCTCGAAATGACAAAATGCAATATCCCAGAATGCATTTCATCCAAAACTCAAACGAGGCAGTGGCGGAAGAACACAGAGTGGCAGAGTTTGAAATATTACTCTTTCTGGGTCACAAAATAAACTTTTAAGATATTTTCATGTCAGAATGGTGCTGCGCAAACTTCAAATATCTGCTCGATTCATCAAGACATCACATATTTGCATAAATGCTCTAACGTTTTCGGAGATGCCTGTTACCCACCAGCTGACTGGGTGGTCACTCGGGTTAAACATAATATAAAAGGCTGAACTGACAAAAAATCACCGACTACACCACCAGGTGTTACAGGAAAAACCATAAAGCCTTTGAACTAAAACAAAGCTGTTGTGATTAGGGCTGCCACAATTAGTCGACTAGTCACGATTACGTCGACTATCAAAATCGTCGACGGCTGATTTAATAGTCGACGTGTCGTTTGAAGCTTTGTAAGATCCTGAAAGACGCAGGAATAAGTAGTAGGATTTAAGAGTGTAATAACGGACTGAAACAGAAGAGGGCAGCACTGCATGTACAAGGATCAGTGTTGCCACCTTAGCGACTTTGTCGCTATATTTAGCGAGTTTTCAGACCCCCTTAGCGACTTTTTTTCTAAAAAGCGACCAGCGACAAATCTGGCGACTTTTTCTGGTGTTATTGGAGACTTATTTATGACGACTTTTTGACGTGAAAGTGCGAGTTGCTCTTAAGACACCTGTGCGTCCAAACTGCAAATGAACCGCGCATGAGCGAAGCCGCCGCTGCCGCACTGACTGTAACGCTGTCAGTTCTTCTTTTACTGTTATGCTGTTTTGTGGATCAGGTTTAAAACTACTTATAAACACACAGAGAGTAACTCCACCAGAGTGCCTATTTCGGGTCACTTTTGCACAGGTCCAAGCCCGGATAAAGGAGCAGGGTTGGAATTGTGACATTAAAAAACAATAATTGCTAAAATAAATTTAATTTGTAGTCCTAATAAATAACATCGTTCCACGATGTTATTTCTCTCTCCAACACCGTAGGTTACTACGGAGCCCCACAGGGGACATGGGAGAAAAAAAAATTAAGACGGACTTTTGCGAGATCTCGCAAAAGTTTTAGCCGCATTCTTCCCGTTAGCTCGAAGCTAACGGGAGGTCGAGACCTACTACAGCCGGGAGGAACACCGCTTTCCCGGCACATCGTGCCTCGACCTCCCGGTCGGCTTCGAGCCAGCGTCCGAAGAATGCGGCTAAAAGTTTTGCGAGATCCCGAGTTTATTTTGCGATATCTCGCAAAAGTGCATCTTAATTTTTTTTCTCCCATGTCCCCCGCGGGGCTCCGTAGGTTACAATTACATTAGCATGACCAATTATGCAAATTAGATGATGACGTCATTTAGCGACTTATAGCAACTTGTAGGACAGCCAATAGCGATTTTCCTAACTGAGGAGTTGGCAACACTGACAAGGATGCCAGCTGCCGTTAAACCCCGAAGAAGAAGAAGCTGTGTCCCAGAATTCATAGCGCAGCCCAGCTCAGTTTCCAACAATGGCGGCAGGTAGTTAGTTTTAATATTACTCTTATTATTCTTTCTGGGTCACAAAATAAACGTTTAACATATTTTCAGGCGAGAATGTAGCTGTGTAAACCTCAAATATCTGCTCAGCTTATCAAGACACCACATATTTTCAAAAGCGCTCCGACGTTTTCGGAGACGTCTGTTAGCCACTAGCTCGATAGCTAGCCGGGGGCTAGGCTAACTAGAGCCGTGAGAACACCGGACTCCCGGCTAATCGTTTTCAAACCCACCGCAGTCTTTCGCTACTCAGGTTAAACATGATATATAAGTCACTTAGATAACTTAAAAATGTTATTGTTTGGCTTTTTTCAGTATTTTATTTGTTCCTGAGTAAATCGGTTTGGCTGAGATTAAAGTTATAGTTTTTACACAGCTGAATAAACATCAAGCAGACAGCTGATTATCAGAAGTGTGAGATGCTCCAGAATTTACTCCGGTGTCCTGTTATATTTTAGATAGCAAGGAGTTTATTAAACTTCACCGAAACAATCTGCAAATTTCATTAAAATTTAATAAACTATCATCTTGTCTTTATTTTTAGTTAGCACATACCTGAAACACTTAAAGCTGTAAGCTAATGATAGTTATATAAGAGCAGATGCTGCTGGTGCAATAAGCTGTACGTTTCACGTCCAATGGATGATGATCTGATTAGTCGACTAATCGCAAAAATAATCGGTGACTAGTCGACTATCAAAACAATCGTTTGTGGCAGCCCTACCTGTGACAGTGATGTACACTGTTGTTGGTATATATGTATGATTTGTATCACTTTCATGTTTCCCTCTCACCACATATCCAAACCATCATGACCAGCAGCTTTACAGCTGTGGCTCCAGCAAACATCAGCTGATACTAGAAATTAATATTAAATAAATTCTAACAACAGCTGATCAAGCTTAAACGTGCTGCTGTTGTTTAACGCGACATCCGCTGGTTTCCTCTTTCTGGCAAAGTGGGCAATAAACAAACAAGAGAGACGATCAGCTGATCATTGATCAGTTTCATGATTGCAGTAGCAACAGGAGAGGGAAGGGAGAGAATGAGAGGAGAAAAGACAGCAAAGACACAGAATAACTCCAGCTTTGTGTCTTTTTCATTGTAGCTGAAGTACGGGACGAATCGCGTTCGTTTCCCCCTCGACACAGATGTATTGTAATTGGTCCAGCCCAGAGTTGATCATGACCAATTGGCTAATCCACCACCTTTCATTGTTTATACCGTTACAAAAACAAACAAACAAACATAAAAATGAAAAATCATCAGTCCAGTCCAGCTATGCGGTCAGCTGGTGGGTAACAGGCATCTCCGAAATGGACGAAATGGACTCTGGGATATTGCATTTCGTCATTTCGAGCTGATTGGAGACCAAAACAGACAATCAGATTTTTTTTGCATCCAAGTCTGTGATTGGCTGGATTTGTGGCACAAATATAACGGTGTAGAGAAAGAGTTGAGCGCGCACAGGCAGAAATGTTGAGAGCGCGAGCAACACTTTGCGAGTGAGCACAAATGTAAAAACTGAGCGAGAGGGGCTGCTGGTGTGTGTGTGTGTGTGTGTGTGTGTGTGTGTGTGTGTGTGGATAATAGCAAACACTGAAATACATTTTGAATTTTGTTCACTCAAATTTAGCTTTTCTTCGAAAATAAATTCAAAATAAATTTCTCCTCAAAATGCAACACCTGCACCTGCAATTTTTTTTACGTGCGCTCAGAATAGCGGCACAAACATAAGGCCATGAGCAGCTGGATATGATAATAATGACAATAATAATAATAATAATGGTGTATTGTCAGTGAGACAAAAACATTGATAAAAATCAGTGAGAGTAAATAAGGATTCGTGATGAACATTTAGGGCGGGACTGACCTGAAGCTGATGATGCTACAAACACACAGTGATGATGTCACACATCTGCTGTCCAGGTTGGAGATGTCCTCCGAGAGGGTGGAGGCTGCTGAACAGGCTGCCCGTGTGCCGTCGAGCAGCGAGCGTGCCCGATTGTGTGGGTGTAATTCCTGTGCAGCTCTCGGGGGGTGTGGCCTCTGATGGCTCTTTAACCAGAGGCGGTGTGTTTGAAGACAATCTTGATGGAGACTCCGCCCCTCCTGTAGTCAGTAACCATCTCCTTGGTTTTACTGCAGTGTCAGGTTGGAGCAGAGCCCCACCCTGACAGGTCAGGTCTATAAGCTTAGTCCAACCACAGGTGGAGTGGATTGGGTGGAGTCATGTGTATAAGGACAGGAGAGGACTGAGTGTGAGGGTGGAGGAGCAGCGGGTGGAGCCTGGGTCCGTTGTTCTCAGTAACACACACATGAACGGTGTGTCTGACCTACTCAGTGATCTGTGATAGGGTTCCTCACTGATCTCAGATCAGGCACAATTATTAACTGACCTCATTTTATAACCAAAGGGTCAAAGTTCAGCTTAACTGTGAAAGCGTGCATGTTTCTCAGTTTGTGGACCGAGACCGAAGACGTGAGTGAAGGACGGCGTGAGACACACGGAGCAGATTTATGTCCATGAAGAGTGACTGTGATGCTCCACACAGAGTTCACTGTCGGCCTTAAACAGCTGATGGCGAGCTGTCGTCGCCCCGCCGGGCAGGAAGCACCCACACAGTCTCAGTGAAATCAGTGTGTGTGGCCTTGAAGCCGCCCTGTTGTGTGTTCACATTCCTGCATTTTCACTTCACGACTGTGCATCCACACACAGACACACACACACAGACACACACACACACACACGCACACAGACACACACACACACACACGCACACACACAGACACACACACACACAGACACACACACACACACACACACCCTCTGGTCCCGACTGGGACACACACGCTGTCGTCAGGCAGTCTGAGCGTGCTCTGTGTTTGTGCTGCGATGTGGTTGATAAGGCTACACACACACACACAGACTCACACACACAGACTCACACACACACACCTTCCTCCGGCTGTGAGTGTGTTCGGTGCAGACTAAACACAGCGCTGTGCTGGCTCCACGCCGCCCGGGTGGAGACGGCAGACTCCGTTCAGGAATGCAGCTCCTCATTCACATGTAAACCAAAATAACACACACACACACACACACACACACACTCACACACAGACACACACACACTCACACACACACACACACTCACACACACACACACACAGTCAGATCCTGCTCTCGCTGTGTGTGCAAACGTTTGACTTTCTTCTTGAAAACACAGAAACATCCAGATGTGCATCCAGGCGATTCTGTTGTCGTTGTTCAAAAGACGCGTGGGCTGAACAGCTGCTGCTGTTGCCACGGCAACCCGAGACATGCGCTGTCTTATGAAGCTTGACATGAGAAACAGTTAAAAGTTTTATTTCTGGGCTTCAGTTTGATGTAAAAACACAGACACACAACATCTGGAAATGACAACAGTCCAGCTGTGTGAGCGCGTTAATCCATCACTCTGGAAACACCTGCGTCCAATCAGAAAGAGCCAGCAGCTCAGGTTTCAGGTACACAGGTGTGTTTGTGTGACCAGGCTTTGCTCAGCCTCACTGTGGAGCCCCTCAGGTGGAGTGACCCGGCGAGCTGCGTGACATCAGCAGGAACTCTGCTGTACCTCCAGCAGTTCTCTGATGTCACGGCGAGCGGCACAGGACGGCGTCCCCGCTGCTGCTGTCACACCTCCTGTAGCAAACAGTGATGATACCTGTAGCAGAGACATCAGTGTGAGTGCTGCTGTCCTCTGATGTCCTCTGATGTCGTCTGTCTCTGCACTTCATACGAGGGCTTTGTGGTCTGTCATGTTTGTTGCCATGACGACTCAGTTTCCCTCTGGCGTTAGTAAAGTGTCCGATGATGATGATGATGATGATGATGATGCCTGCGGCTGCTGCACTCTCACATTACACCAGGTCCTAATTATTAATCAGACTGATATTAAAAACAAAGCGCCGTGCTTCGTTCCTCAGTGATGACTCGATCCCCGAGACCGCCGTCACCCTGCGCGACCCCCCGACCTGACGACGATCAGGCGGACAGCGGGAGCTGACCTCAGTGTTTTTCTCACCCGTGTTCTTGTTGAGCCTCGGGCTTCTTCAGCTGTAGCTCTGACAGCACGAGCGAGCAAACATCACCGTTTAATATCAAACTTTGCTGGTTTTCAGATTCTCGCTTCCTTCCAGCGTTCCTCGGTCGCTGCGGCGTCCGAAGCTGCGCGTGGGCTGATGGGATGCGTGTAGACGAGCTGCTGGGACATCACATTAATGGTTTTTGTTGTAAAGGCGGCTGAGCGGCCCGAGGCGAGAACGCCGCTCTGACGTTCCCGCGGCGCTCTCGGAGCGCCACACTGCGTGTTAATTTGTTGCTGTCAGAGTTTTCCTTCAGGCTGACGTGGACGCCAATCACAGAGATCCGTGTAATGATGTCACCGAGCCCAACCTCCAACCACAAACAACCCGAGACAAACAAGAACAAAGATCGTTTCTGACCTCCGTCACTGCTCGCCGCTCGCTCTGAGGCGACGATGATGGAGGACAGTAACTGTCAGAAGTGTTTATGTGAGGCTTCGCTGCAGTTTCACGACCTCACAGCTCGATCTCTGTGAAGGCTGAGGTCAGAGGTCAGTCTAGCTGTGGACGCGTCACACAGTGCGGGGACAAGAACACTTCCTGTTCCTCTGCGACTCTGACCATCAGTTCCAAACTAAACTTCCTGTTTTGTTCAGTCAGACCTGAAACGGGTCAAAGGTCACTGAGCTCAGACATCGCCCCCTGCTGGCTGTTAGACAGGGTTTGACCCTCTTTAATATACAGTCTGTTAGCTGACAGGTGAGTCTGTGTTTTCAGGTCTGCAGTCCAGTGATGCTGAGGACAGACTGTGTGCTTTCACCAGTAACCCCCAGGGGGTGGAGCCTGTTCCTGCCAATGAGCAGCGAGGAGTGGTGCTGGAGAACGGCACGATCCGCTGCAGCCACGGCTCCCGCTGCTATGGATTGTGGGAAAAAAAAGCAGATGGAGAAATGCACCTGCTGAACCAAGGTGAGCTCATCGGGGTTTGTTACTCCCTGACCTTTGACCTCTGTTCCGTTCTTCTTCTACTGTGTCTGGTTACAGTTTGGCCTCGGTTTGCTTTCAGGCTGTTGGACTCACCTGCACGAGTGTCAAGCCGACCGCTGTATCCTGGTAACAGAGAAGCCGTCCTCCACGCAGAAAGGCAGCTATCGCTTCTGCTGCTGCAGCCACGACCTCTGCAATGCCAACTACACAGAGGCCCCGCCCACCGCCGACACACCCGCTCTGAAACCAATGAGGACGGACGGCCGGGCGGAACAGACAGGTGAGAAGCACTGACACCAATCAGTGGTCCCCGCTCCATAATAACTCATCATGTGACCCAGCAGTGTAACCGTTAGCAACGCCTCCACTGAGCAGCAGCAAGAAGAGACAAAAGATAAGCATCTATTTATTCTGTTTCGCTATGACGCTGCTGTTTGTTGGAAGCTAACTTCCTGTTAGCCTCTCTTAGCAGCGAACTCATCATTAGCACCAAACGCCCTGTGAGCCAGAGCACACGCCGTTCTCTGTTTTAGAAAACACTTTCCTCTCTCTGCTTCGTTCACCTGGACGTGTCGAGGGAACAGCAGCTGTATGTAAAAATTAGAGATGGACCGATCCCATATACAGTATCGGTCCCGACCTAAATTACTGGATATCGGGGAGAAATTAAAAATGTAACCCGATCCATCCATCCACCGATTTACTCAGGAACAAATTCAACACTGAAAAAAGACAAACAGTAACATTTTTAAGTTATCTGAGTGACTTAGGCTACGTTCACTCTGCAGGTCTTAATGCTCAATTCAGATTTTTTGATCAAATCCGATTTTTTTGTCTGCTCGTTCACACTACAAATAAAATGCGACAGCAAACGCGCTCTAGTGTGAACGCTCAAAGCGCCCGCATGCGCAAAAGAAGACGTCACACACAACGCGCTCTGTTTAGACCCAGACCAACAGTATTGTTTGACTGATGGACCTTAATATAAAGACTTCAGACTTCACGTTTCCCAATTTTTGCTTTAAGTTATTTTGTTATTTACATAATAATGTAAATAACCTAATAATGATCCTTATTGCTGTTTTAGAGGAGCGGTGCTTCAAAGGATAGTTACAGATTATACAGTACAAATAAAATGTTCACGTTTCTCCAACGTTGTCTTCCCAACAGTTTCACCGGATGGACAGGAAGCGTTTGCGATGTCTTCTCCGGCGCTGATAATTGGCGTCTGTCTTGTGTCAGTGACGTAAAAGACGGATTTAATGCGACGTGACCATCAAACAGCAGCTTTCTAAAACATCAGATATGTGTCGGATTCAGCACCACATACAAAAGTGACCCAAGATCGGATTTGAAAATATCGGATTTGTGCCGTTCACACTGTCACACCATGATCGGATATGCGTCGCATAGGGTCAAAAAAATCTGATTTGATGTGCTTTCGCCTGCAGTGTGAACGTAGCCTTAGATAACTAGCTAAAGACCGCGGGGGGGTTGAAAGCGATGTGCCGGGAGTTCGCTGTTCTCGCCGGCTCAGATATTTGAAGTTTACACAACTACATTCTCGCCTGAAAATATGTTAAAAGTTTGATTTTTCAACCCAGAAAGATTAATAACTGTAATTGGCTGGGCCACGCTATGAATTCTGGGATATGGTTTTTCAATTTTGTTTTCCGGGTGGAAAATTGGGAGAAATTCGGGAGAATGGCTCCGGGAGATTTTCGGGAGGTGCACTGAAATTCTGGATTCTTCCTGGAAAAATCAAGAGAGTTCATGTACGCATACAGCTGCTGGTCATGATGGTTTGGATATGAGGTGAGAGGGAAACATGAAGATGAAACCAGGAGATGTCCTTACTGAATCATCAGAGCTGAACAGCTGATGGAGAAACAGGTTTACCTTTTAGGTGACATGGATGAGTTGAAGTTATGAACTGTTTCTGAGAGACAAATAACACCAGGATCCTTTTTAGGTAGCTGACAGCTGGTAACTGTGCAGGGGCGGGTCTAGATTTTCTGTCCCAGCCCTGATCCTGATAAAGACAAGTTTGCATTTATTTGCGCTGCTTTAAACTCTGGATGTCTGTGTCAGATATCCAAATGTATGATATCGGTATCGAACATAAAAAGAGGTCTGGTGCCATCTCTGGTGAAAATGTCTGTAGTTCCCAAACACTGGATACAAGTTTAGACGGTCTGAGTGAAAGTTGAACTTGAGTGACGCCTCAAGGTGTGTTTTATGGTAAGGTAGACCCTACAGTAACACACTTAATGATTTAATGAGCCACAGCTTTCTGTCCTCGTGGTTGCTGGTGCGGTGGACGAGTGTCACCGACAGCTGGTCTGAGGTCTGATCTGTACGAGCCCCTCAGTCTGACCTGCTGACCTCAGAGCGCAGGTCCTCACAAAGACAGAAGTACAAACATGTGTGTCGCACTGATGTGATGATGACATCATAACCCCTCAGATCACCGGCTGAAGCCAGAGGTGACGGTGCTCATCGCCCTGGTAACCATCGCCATAGCGGCCATCCTCATTGTGGCGCTGTTCCTGGGATACCGCATAATAAAACGTACGTACGCACGCGCACACACACACACACACACACGTATATACACAGCTACACACAGTTTAGTGTTTTGTGAAGAAACAAATGAGGAAGTCATGTGATGAGTTTTTCAGATTAAAGCAGGATCGATGGATCTGCATGAAAACGTTAGCGGAGCTGCTCACAGGCTCACAGCTGGATCTGAACTGAAACACACTGAAGAGACCATGTGACACGACGTTTCTCAGCAAACCTCACACAGTGAGGGTCAGATACTCTGAAAGGTCCGGGAACTTAAGATCTTATGACGTGTGGAGGGAATTTTCCAGCTGGGCGGAGGTTTGTCGTCTCAGAGTAATCTTTAGAGCACAATAGCCTGAACGTCCTGTGCTCTTTTTAAACGGTCGCTGTAAACAGGAAGTGCTTTCTGAGCGATCAGCTGATTTGTTTTAGTGTGTGGAGGTTTGAAGTCCTCGGGAGGTGGCGCTATCTCACGACTGTGGTTTTTGTAATCAAAGGAAACTCGCCCATCTGACGACCTCTGACAGTAATTCACACGTGGAATTAGTCATGTGATAAGAGCTGCAGTGACATCTGTGCTTTGCGTTTTGTTGATTGTGGATTTTGACACGAATTATAACAAATACATAAAAATCAATGTTAACTCACTTGTAACCTAGCTGCTGTCCGGCAGCCATGTTGGTCCTTGCCAGACTGAGGTCATGTGATCAGCTGTGTGTGTTTGTGCAGGGAAGCAGAAACACAGTCTGTCTGCTGTGGATGTGATGGAGGCGAACGCAGAGTCCTCCATCGACCTCGACAACCTGAAACTGCTGGAGGTACACACACAGACACACACACACACAGACACACTCTTACACACTAGGGCTGCCACAAACGATTATTTTGATAGTCGACTAATCAGATCATCATCCATTGGACGTAAAACGTACAGCTTATTGCACCAGCAGCATCTGCTCTTATATAACTATCATTAGCTTACAGCTTTAAGTGTTTCAGGTCTGTGCTAACTAAAAATAAAGACAAGATGATAGTTTATTAAATGTTAATGAAATCTGCAGATTGTTTCGGTGAAGTTTAATAAACTCCTTGCTATCTAAAATATAACAGGACACCGGAGTAAATTCTCGAGCATCTCACACTTCTGATAATCAGTTGTCTGCTTGACGTTTATTCAGCTGTGTAAAAACTATAACTTTAATCTCAGAAAAACATATTTACTCAGGAACAAATAAAATACTAAAAAAGCCAAACAATAACATTTTTAAGTTATCTAAGTGACTTATATATCATGTTTAACCTGAGTAGCGAAAGACGGCGGTGGGTTTGAAAACGATTAGCCGGGAGTCCGGTGTTCTCACGGCTCTAGTTAGCCTAGCCCCCGGCTAGCTATCGAGCTAGTGGCTAACAGACGTCTCCGAAAACGTCGGAGCGCTTTTGAAAATATGTGGTGAGGTTTGAGGTTTACACAGCTACATTCTCGCCTGAAAATATGTTAAACGTTTATTTTGTGACCCAGAAAGAATAATAAGAGTAATATTAAAACTAACTAGCTGCCGCCATTGTTGGAAACTGAGCTGGGCTGCGCTATGAATTCTGGGACACAGCTGCTTCTTCTTCTTCGGGGTTTAACGGCAGCTGGCATCCTTGTACATGCAGTGCTGCCATCTTCTGTTTCAGTCCGTTATTACACTCTTAAATCCTACTACTTATTCCTGCGTCTTTTGTGATCTTACAAAGCTTCAAACGACGCGTCGACTATTAAATCAGTCGTCGACGATTTTGATAGTCGACTAATCGTGGCAGCCCTATTACACACAGACACTTAGGCACCCACACACACACACACAGACACACCCACACACACACTCTCACACACACACACCCTGCAGCAGCTGCACAGGTTTATTTGGATAATACTGGTCAGTCTCCAACTCCATCACAGCAGGAACAACAGCAGCACAACAACACCGTCACAAACTGACCATCCTGTAACCTCTGACCCCTTTGTTGCACTGTTCCTTTAAGGGAAGAGGTGGGGCCAATAAAAACAGACCAATCAGAATGATACGAAGGTTAGAGGTTCAACCTCAGATTGATCCGTGAGGAACGCCACAGCTCACTTTCCTGTTTCTATCCTCTGTCCTGGCAGCTGATTGGTCGAGGCCGTTACGGCGCAGTGTTTCGCGGTTCTCTTAACGAGCGCTGCGTGGCTGCCAAACTCTTCGGCTCAGCTAACCGACAGAACTACATCAACGAGCGCTCCATCTACTGCGTGCCGCTGCTGCAGCAGCACGACAACATCGCCCGCTTCCTGACCGCGAACGAGAGGACGACGGCGGAAGGACGCCCTGAGTTTCTGATCATCATGGAGTACTACCCACACGTGAGTTCATCACAGCAGGTCTGAAGCTCGGTCACGGCAGGTCCCCGTGGACTGAGAGAGCCCAGTCCTCCGGTGGTGGTCAGGGGAGCAAATCTGGCCCAAAGCAGGCATGACAGGCCGAGCCCACTCAGAGTGAGTCTGACTGCTGAGGCTCAGCTATTGGTCAGATGACCTGGCTGAGCCTCAGGTGTGTTTGGACCACGTCTGACTGCGTCTGCTGTCTGAGCTCTCCTGACCCTAACCCTCCACGTTCATGCCTCTAGCGCCCCCTCGGGGCAAACCTCACACATTCAGCTTGTCTGCTGTTGCCCTGTGGTGTAATGCTGTCTGCAGCCTGTGGGGGCGCCAGCAGCGCCTTCACACAGTCTCACAGTGCAGCTGTCAGCCTTCACCTCTGCTCTCCATTAGTCTGTTATTGTGCTGGAAGACGGCGCCTTCACACCCTCTTCCTGTCTGGAGCCTCTGATCACACACACACGCACACACACACACACACACTCACGCACACACACACACTCACGCACACACACACAGATCAGCTTCCAAACCTCCGTCAGTCTTCAGATTGATTTCTTTCCTTCCAGGCAGCCATGAGCTGACTTTACTGTTTCGTCTCTTGAACCTGAAACACGCTTCAGATGACCTCACATCATTTTTACAATCTGCGCCTGTCTGACATCATCAAAAAGTTTCCCAACATGTGAAAACATGTTCAGACTCTTGTTATCAGTCTATATCTCACACACAAACAGACACACACACAGATGCAGTGATGTCTGGTCTGGTGGGTTTCTGCATTCCTCTGCAGCCCTCAGACAGTAATTACTTGTTTAAGTGTCTGCTTTTACACACACACACACACACAGACACACACACACACACACACACAGACACACACACACACACACACACACACACAGACACACACACACACACACACACACACAGACACACACACACACACACACACACACACAGACACACACACACACACACACACACGGTTCATCTTAAGGCTGAACATCAACCATGAAGTCACCACTTTAACTTTCTGCCGTCTTTGAACTTTATTTTCTTTCATCGTATCCAGTTACAGAGTGAATATATGGAACTGCCAACATCAACAAACAAATAAGTAAGAAATGGATATTAAAAATAAACTGTACCAACACAGAGCAGCTATCTGAACGCTGCTCCAACAGAGGTCGATTATCGTGTTAATAACTTTACTCCTCACTACGTACGACTCTGGATACTGAAGCTCCGGTGAAACTAAGGCCTCAAATCAGCCAACGAGCCAGCGTTTAACGTTAACTAGTGATGACTTCATGAACTTCTTCACAAATAAAATTTTTATCATTAGAGAAAAAATTACCAATAATCATCCCACAGATGTAATATTATCTACAGCTACTCTTAGTACCATTGATGTTAAGTTAGACTCTTTTTCTCCAATCGATCTTTCTGAGTTAACTTCAATAATTACTTCCTCCAAACCATCAACGTGTCTTTTAGACCCCATTCCTACAAAACTGCTCAAAGAAGTCCTGCCATTGATTAATTCTTCGATCTTATATATGATCAACCTATCTCTAATAATCAGCTATGTACCACAGGCCTTCAAGCTGGCTGCAGTTAAACCTTTACTCAAAAAGCATCTCTAGACCCAGCAGTCTTAGCTAATTATAGGCCAATCTACCTGCACAGGCCAGGCAACATAATATTAAACCCTGTGATGTCACTCTGGGTCATGTGTGCGAAGGCAGCAAATACTTTTGGCAGTGTAGTGTACAACACGCATCATCCATGCTGCAGGAACTTCCTGTGTCAAAAAGATCAGACAAAGCTGCATTGAAGGGTCAAACTGTGTGTGTGTGTGTGTGTGTGTGTGTGTGTGTGTGTGTGTGTCTGTGTGTGTGTGTGTGTGTGTCTGTGTGTGTGTTGCAGGGCTGCCTGTCTCACTACCTGTCTCTCCACGCTGTGGACTGGCTGACCTGCTGCAGGATGACTCACGGCGTGACCAGAGGCCTCGCCTTCCTGCACACTGAGCTGCACCGAGGAGGTAAGACGACCTCGTGTCGCTCGTGCAGAGTCATCCTCGTTTCTTCATCACAGGCTTTGATCACACAGGAAGAAACGGTGCCACTCAGGGTCTATTTTCAGCAGCGGATTGGTCCGTGTGAGGAGCATCTGGAAACAGGTGCTGTGTCTCCCCCTGCTGGCTGAGCAGACCCAGTCTGCTGCTTTTGTTTGTTTGGAGAACAAATGACATAAATGGAATAATAAATATCTGGATGAATGGTGCTGATTTTGAGGTTGGAGGATTAATTCTCTGACAGCAGAGGCTCGGGTGGATAACGGTCAGCTGTTTCTGAACGCAATGTCGTTGTCACATGAAAAGAAAGGATGATGTTTCTGATGAATTATTATTTTTCTCTTTAACAGTAAAAACCTTAAAAGGCTCAGTTTGTCATTCTTTCATGTTTCCATCGCTGAACGTGTGTCAGAGGAAACAGAACGCCTTCTTGGTTTCATCGGCAGCTCCGCGACGTGAATGCCGTCATCGTTCGGCTGCGTTGCTGTGAAACGTCTGCACGTTGCTCTCTTTGTTTCTTCCTGTTTGTGCTTTTCTTTCCTGCTGTCTTTGTTTACCTGGTCGATTGTAAACAACAACAAACACGTGTACCCCGACTGTCTCAGACCAGCACAAACCGGCCGTCGCCCACAGAGACCTGACCAGCAGGAACGTCCTGGTCCGAGCCGATCTGTCCTGCGTCCTCGCCGACTTCGGCCTGTCCATGAGACTGACGGGACCCCGGCCCTGTCGCCCCGGAGACGACGACACCATGGCCATATCTGAGGTCAAAGTTCATAAACGTTCGCTCTGATCTGGATGTGCAGGTGAGGAATGAGCAGAGGGCGGAGCTGATGGATGGTGTGTTTGTGTGCAGGTGGGGACAGTGCGCTACATGTCTCCGGAGGTTCTGGGCGGAGCTCTAAACCTCAGAGACTGCGAGTCGGCGCTGAAGCAGGTGGACGTCTACGCTCTGGGTCTGCTGTACTGGGAGAGCTTCAGGAGGTGCTCCGACCTGTTCGCAGGTACGCAGCGCGCTCACCTGCACACGTCTGCTTACACACAGTAAAGTAGCACCACCTCAGCTGACAGCGTGTTTGTGTTCACCGCTCGTTCAGGGGAAGCGGTGCCAGAGTACCAGCTGGCGTTCCAGGCCGAGCTCGGGAATCATCCGAGCTTCGAGGACATGCAGAGCCTGGTGGTCAGAGAGAAATACAGGCCCAGATTCCCTGAGGCCTGGAAGGAGAACAGCCTGGTCCGTCTTTCAGTTCGATGTCGTCAGATTGCTCCACAGCCTGAACCTTTGAAGTAGACAAAGGTTCAAAGGTTAATTCCCAAAAGTATTTTGGATGTAGAGTAATCCCAGCGTGTCTCTCCCTCTGTGCACTTTAGTTACTGCGCTCGCTGAAGGACACGATGGAGGACTGCTGGGATCAGGACGCTGAGGCTCGGCTCACCGCTCAGTGTGCAGAGGAGAGGCTCTATGAACTCACACTGCTGAGTACACACACTGCAGTACACAACCACAGGTACACACAGTACCACAGGTACACACAGGTACACACAGTACCACAGTACCACGATACTGTGTCACAGTAAATGCACGGTGTAAAACTGACAGACAGGAAGTCTTGATTTCATGCCTTCCTGTCTGTCACTCAGGAATCTGTCTCATGGCCGGTGGCCTCCTCACGGTGGCTCCGCCTCCCCCTTCATTGAGGATCTTCATGTGGGCGTGGTCAGAAATCTCCAGGGAGATGACCACCAGGCATCATTCATCAAGACGACTGTGAACGGAGCAGAAGGCGGCGAGAAGAACAGGAACTCCATCAACTACGAACGGCAGCAGGCGCAGGTAGGAGCTCGGCCGCCATTAAAGCACACCTGAACGAACCGTTACCGTGGACGCGTCTCATCGCTCTGTGTCCGTCTGTCCGTCAGGCTCGGCTGTCCACAGACAGCAGCGTGCCCACCACCACCATCCTGACCCCGCCCACCTTACTCTGCACCATCTCTGAAACTCAGCACACAGGTAACAAACAGCCACGCCCCCGACATAAACCCAAACACCTCATTAAAGCAGCGAGCACAGCTATGACCTCACGTTTCTGCTCCCGCCGTCCTCCAGGTGGCGCCGTGCCCAGTGTCCCAGTCTGCCTGCATCTCACAGAAGAAGACCTGGAGGCCACAAAGCTCGACCCCAGAGAGGTTTTAACCGTGAAGTCTTTCTTCAGTTTCAGTGGCCTCCATCCCGACACACTAACATCTGCCAACATCTGTGTCTGCAGGTGGATAAGAACCTGAGGGAGAGTTCTGATGAAAACCTGATGGAGCACTCGCAGAAGCAGTTTGGCTCCGAATCACAACCCACCGACGTGCTGCACCATCAGGTACACGCAGCTGAGGGCCTGTACAGCGCGTGGCTGCTGGTGAATGAACTATCAGACGCTCATGCTTGTTGCTTTTGTTCCAGGTGAACAGCTCGCCATCCACCTCTCGTAGTGGCGTGCGGGCTGTTAGAGGTGTAGATAGCCCTCCTTCCTCCATCCACCCACTCCCCAAACAGCAGAATCTGCCTCAGAGGCCCACCAGTCTCCATCTGCTGCCCAAAGTCAAGGAGAGCGGCTTCACCTCGTCACGGCTGAAGCTGGGGAAGTTCAAGTCCAACCACCGACAGGTAGGGCTGTGCCCGGGTTCTCCAGCTGATCCTCAGACAGCGTGACTCGACTCACCAGCGGAGCTGAATCAGGCGGGCCGACTGTGTCACTAATCCAAAATGTTTCATGTTCCAGGTGGAAACAGGTGTTGCCAAGATGAACACAGTGATGGTTGCTATGGCTGCAGAACCACACCTGGTAACCACGGTTACTAACAGCACAAACGTGAGAAGCAGTGCTGCAGCTGGAAGCGAGGTCCAGCCTATCACAGCGGCCGGCAGCAGTCACAGCGCAGGCGTCCCCACCCTGTTGACGAACGGTGTGATAGGCGGAGGTCGAACCAATCCGGCGGGGCCGCAGACGGAGGACGAGGAGGGGACCATGGATGGAGGGGTGAGGGGAGGAGAAGACAGCCGTTTGAATCTCCTCAACTTCAGCCCTGATGAACATGAACCTCTGCTGAGCAGAGAGCAGCTTCCTGCTGAGAGCGAAGCCCCTCCTCCTGCTCATCATCGTCACAGCCGCGCTGGAAGCATCTTATCGGGCCGAGGCTCGAACTCCAACAACAACAACAACCGGCTAGCCCTGGCTTCATCAGCTGACCCTCCCCCAACCTCTGATCTGGAGCATAAGGTTCAACTTTCTGCTCCTTCTGGTCTCCTTTCATCCAGCAAAGCCCTCTCACTGCAGGCCCCTCCCACCACCCACAGTCAAAGCGATACAGGTCTGTGTTTCCAGGAAGACTCTGAAACCACGTCGACCCCCAGATGTGCCCAAAACTCAAAAGGTCACCCAGTGCGTTGTGTCACCGCTGCTTCGCCCCGAGGCTGCAAAGATTCTGACTCAACAAAAGCTTCAGTAACGCAGGCCTCCCCAGCACCCGACGCCCCAACAGACGCATTAATCCTCCTTCAGAAACCTTCATCACCAGAAACGCCAGGAGCTTCGTCTCCAGAGGAGCAAACCCTCGAAGCTTTGGGATCTGAAGATTCAGACACCACAGCTCCTGCAGAAGCTTCAGGTCCACAACTTGCAGGTCTCCAAAGTTCAGCTGTGGAGCCACAAACAGCAGGTCTGATGCGATCCCAGGTGGGACAGACCAAAGCCAGGAGACCTGAGCGGCCCTGTTCCCTGGACCTGTCCTCTCCCTGCACCTCCTCAGGTGAGTCATGTTTGTTCTGTAGTTGAACTTTTAAACAAACTTATAAGCTGCAGGTTCCAGTTTTTCAAAACTGGCTCGAGCTGGACAGTCTGTAGCTGGTTACCTGGTTACACCGTGTACCACGACGTAACCAGGTCATCAGAGACAAACTGATTACGCTGATCTGTCTGTAAAACTCAGCTCAGTCCGACGGACAGTCAGACACTATCAGATGAACTCCAGGTCTTCTGTGAGGGGTCTGCAGCATGGGTGACCTCTGCAGCTCCACAAAGATGCAAAAACAGTGCAAACTCCTCACATCTGTAACACTTTCTTCTCCTCAGATGATGCTTTGGTGGTGGATAACGGCAGTCTGAGCGCCTCAGGGGAGAAAATCAAGCGTCGGGTCAAGACTCCATACACCCTGAAAAAATGGCGCCCGGCCTCCTGGGTGGTTTCCACAGATACGGCTCTTGACCCGGACTTCGAGTTTGACGGCAGTAGCAGCCAGAACCAGTTCCCATCCGGTGTTTGTAGAGCAGGAAGTGTCGGCATCCCTAAATTAAACCAGTCCAAATCCAGCATTGCCGTCTTTTTGGTTGGAGGCGGCGCCACGGCGACCACCACCTCTGAGCCCGACGGGATGACCTGCTTCTAAAGTGATCCGAAGTTTGCTTTTCTTTAAGATCTCATTAATTTTCTTGCTCTTCGTCTTCCTCTTCTTTTGTTGTGGATAAACGAGCCGGTAGCTGATACCTGTGTGGCCCCCGCAGCTCCAAACCAGAACCAAACCCCGCAGAGCCGACTCGGAGCTGGATGCAAAATCCGTCCCTCAGCAGGAACTTTTCATCAAATGACAGAATTTAAATTTCTAGTATGTGTTTGTTCATGGACAGGAGCTGTCCTGTGATCAGCCTCTGACGTGTTACCTACATCAGGTTACCTGTGATGACCAAACAGTGGTGGTGTTGGTGATGAGGCCAAATGATTCTTCTGTGGCTGGTGGGTGTAGTCAGCTGTTTGTAGGGGGTGGGCTTGATCTACAGGAATCTCCTTTGGATATTGAAGGAATTCCGGAATACTTTCAGGCTTCGAAGGACTAGTTGTAGCTGCGAGCCTAGAGACCTCATTTGGTGTCCAAATGAAAGAAGCTTCCAGCTCCACAGACTCACCCCCGGCTCAAGAATCCGAGTGTACCTACAGTCTGTCGCCTCTTTATCTCTGCAGGTGTGGCACTGACCCTGTCGTAGGACTGAAGTGTCTCCAGCTGTGACTGCCAGTGTGGGTGGAGCTCTTCCCTCATGTTTCCTGTTGTGAGTAGGATGTGGCCGGCTGCTGAAGGGCACGGCCGAGAGCTCGTCGTAGGTCTGAGTGAGACATTCCCTTTGAGTTCTTTAGGCTTGTTTTCCTGCTGTGTCCCACAGAGCGATCTGAATGCACTCAGCATCATCTTCTTTCACTTATAAGCGTTTGTGCTGCTGCAGGACGTTGAACAGGACGAGCAGTAACTGTTTGGGTCTGACGTGGATCAGGGGTCGTCCCCTCTGAGAGCTTGATGCTGGCTGAGGCCTGAACCCAGCACAGACTTACGAACTTCCCTGTTTTGGTAGAAAGGTTCATGCTGGGCTGGTAGTGCAGGTAGTCTGAATGACCAGAGGTGATGTTTTCAAAACAGCTTCATATCTTTATGCACTTTAACAATGAAATTTATTTAGGGACAGACCTTATAAAGGACACCTGGTGCAATTTTAGCAGTAACATTGATGTATGTAGGACGTGGTGTCAGTGTTGGTGTGTCTTTGTGCAGTAGCGCTGTGATCTGAAGAGGCGTTTCTGCTTGAAACAGTCAACCAAGCTATGCAGCTGCTCACGATGCCTCCTGTTGACGGTCTGTTTGGTTCAACGTGCAACAGATCGACAACCTTACTGTTGGACAACCTTTATTCTTTTTTATCCGCACTTTGTTTTACCGAACAGTCTCGACTGCCTTCAGAGGTCTGCTGCAGTCAGCGCTGGAGAAAAGACGAGCCAGCGTCCCGTGGACTTTATTAAACCACGTGACCTGCGAAACCTCGGCCGTGTACGACCTTCTCAGGTAACAACA
Organism: Neolamprologus multifasciatus; assembly: GCF_963576455.1. Taxonomy (NCBI): domain Eukaryota; kingdom Metazoa; phylum Chordata; class Actinopteri; order Cichliformes; family Cichlidae; genus Neolamprologus; species Neolamprologus multifasciatus. Next base: position 35,006,882 of record NC_140454.1, read on the forward strand.
CTGACGTCAGCAGGAACACCTGTTTGCTTTGTAAAATGATGAAGATGAGGACAGAAATGCTGTCTGACAGCAGACTGTACAGCTCAGACTTTGTTCCTGCTCATCACAGCACGTTAGTTCACGTCTCATTTCCTGTTCCACATCCAAGTAAACGCTTCCTTTCAGTTTCAGACCAAAGGTGTAGCTGCGTCGAGCTGGGTGGAGGTCCGTGTGTAGGCTGTTTACACGTCACTCTTTCATTTTGACTGTTCCACACTAAAACATCTCTGTGCTTCTCAAACAACATGTATGCTAACAAACACTACTGCTACATCGTTACAGCAAGTAAATAAGCTCCGCCCATCAAAGACGTGGGTTTGTCACACCTATCGGTCCTTGGGCGCAGCTCGTCATTGAGCACTGAGCACGTATGTTCTGCTGATTTCCATTTGATGTGTGCTCCTCGCAGCAGAGTTCATGTAAACGTGGGCTTTACAGAAACAGGAAGGAAACAGAACTCTGCTTTCTTTGTCTTCATTTTTATTTGACTTTGTGTTTCAGTTTTTTATACCAAACTGACTCTTTGCTCCTGTTTCTCCGAATGTTTCGAGTTTTTATAAATGCACGTGTAACCTTTTACATTTATATGTATTTATGTGACACTTCTCCTCTAAATGTGCACTTACTACAGGAAGTTATTCACATTTAGCACATTTCAAACTAACAATATTACAGCATCAGTGCAGTCAGCTGAAATATGATCATACTGTTAACTTTTATTGATGCCTTTCAAAATGATCTGTTTTGTTATGTCTGTGTTTTATACCGTTTGTACTGTTTTTAGATGCTGATGTGTGCACATTGTGTGGGTCATATCATGCAGCCTGACCGAGTCCAGGACTAGATGTAGATCTCTCACACTTACTGACTGAACCTGATTAACAAATATGAAAGCAGCTTTCTGGAGTTTTAACCAACAGATAAATAATTAGTGATCATTTCCAGAGAACAAAGACAAACTCGCTCAGACTTATTCTCTCCAGAGCAAACCTTCAGAAAACACTCTCTATCAGCTTGAAGAAGAAGGTTATGTTTTCGGTCCAGAAAACCACGTCGGTCTCTGTGGTGGTACCGCCACCTCTGTGTGACGTAGCATTGGCTGAACAGCGCCCCCTGTGCCCACACGTGGTAATTACAGGTTTCCAGACAACATGAACCAGCAACAAGCACCTCAGATGTGTTTCAGTAGAATAAAACTGGTTCGTGTTTACGGACTTTGGCTTAAAGCTAGCCAACAGGAAAAAGGCTGCCTGCGATTTTAATTTACAGTTATGAAGCTCCCGCTGCGTCTCTGTGCGGCACACAAACGTCTCGATCGAGCGTTTCCGTGATGTTTGCCAGCTGAGCGATGTATGGAGATAGGTAAAATGATTTTTGATGCTGTGACTTCTGTTTGTAACTCTGACTCGCAGCGTCTGAGTGGTGATGTCATGGTTTCTGAGGTTTCTTTCGTTACCACAGACGGAAGTGATGTCGCCCGCTGATGTCTGAAGCCTCTAGATCAGCGTGTGACATTTTGAAACCAATGTCGCACACTGTATCAGTCCCACCCCAAGAAAAGGGGCGGGACTGATACTGCTCACTCATTGGCTAACAATTTCTGAGCAAAAGTTTAAAAAAATGAATAAATTATAACATGAACTTAAATTTTGATTCAGTTTGACATGAAACAATTGATGGAGCTCAAACTCGTTGAGGAAGTATTTACAGAGGTCACAGACGTCTACAGGACAGGAAGTCTTGTTGCACCCACAGCTGTTGCCCCCTGGTGGCCTTTAAAATGAGTGCAGCTTTAAGGCATTTCTGCTTTGGCAGCAGTTTTCAGTTGCGTCCATCTGTTATACTGCCTGTGAGAGTTAGTATGAGATGTAAACCTTACATCTAGATCTGGTCTTGTTACTGACGCACCTGCAGAAACAACTGAAGCTGTGGACTGCTGGACGTTCTCCGTTCTCGTGGCGTTTAGCTCGTGGCTAGTGCTGATGTGGCGCTGTACCGCCGCTGAGGTTCCCTTTAAAGTCTCCTACTGTAGCTCATGTAGTCCTCATAATGCTCCGAGATTAAGCTCTCCACCTGTACAAACACATTTAGATGAACATATTCAGCACATTTAGCCTGCTGCATGAAGGATCACGACTGAAGTTCTGTCATTGGTTAGTTTGAACGTCCTGTGCTCCCGTGGTGGAGTGGATGATTTAACCTGATAACCATCTGTGTGTATGATAGCTTCCAGTACTGTAAATACTCTGTGTACGTTCATATGGGACCAACTACCACAGTGTATACTGTATACATGCTCACAGCACCTCCCACACAGCATGCTGTACAAAGCTGCAGATTAAAGCTGCTGCTTCATGCTTCCATCCCCACATGTTGTATCTCCATGTAGACATAAAGTATCGCACGCTTCACTTCATCGTGAAATAAAGAGCAGAGGATCCATGTGTGCACAAGTTTCATTTATTATGTGTACTTCCTGTGAGCAGGAAGAAACTGCATCATTGTGACTTACAAACATTTGTTTCTGTGCGTCTGCATTTCTCTAAGCGGGTTTTATGGAGTGACACCTGCAGACCAGAAGAGTTATCATTTGATATTTATAACATTTAATATCTGAGCGTTATCTAAACCTGAGAAAAATAAGAAAATACTGATGGCTTTTATTTGGTGGAGCTGGACATTTTATACAGACTGAAGTGGAGAGTGTGTCCTCAGTTATAAGGTACGAATTTTAAAAGCTCTTCAAACAGAGTTTGGAGTAAAATAAAGTAAACATAAAAGAACAGAAAGAAACTTCCACACAAACTTTACTGTATAAACAGCTTTTATGTGTCATGTTTTATAGTTTTATTGCATGTTTAGGGGGAACAGAACACACATTACTTGATTTGGATTGTATTCTTTACTGGAAACCAATAAAAGCCTTTTTAATTGTTCCTATTTTTAAGTTGCTCTCAACAACGTGTTTAGATTTTGAGCGTGGGAGGGAAATCTTAAATACGACATTTTCTACTGGAGTTTGGCAGGAGTTATGTGACAATAGCGCAACGCAGTGGTGTAATGGCAGTATTGCAGAAGACCGGCTGTTGGCACCAGAAGGAAAGCCAAGCATGTTTTTGTTGTGGGCGGAGGGAGCCAGCTCGTATAAACACGTCAGTGGGCGGAGCTTGTCAGTCTGCAGACTAGTGATGTGCGATACCACTGATTCCCTTTCTGATCTGATACCAAGTAATATTGGTGGTATCGGCGATACTGATTCGATACTTTGTACAAAAACGTATTTTTTTACTGTATCTTTTATTGTATCTCAAATTATAGCATCATCATGATTACAGGACATCAGATTACTTGTTCTTATCGCTTAATAATGCAGAGTTCATCATATAGAAATAAAAAACAGAAGTTGTGCTATTTGAACACCTTGTCTGCCCGCAGCACTAAAGGACTCTGCGAGAGACATCTGTCTCACCCTAGCAGCACCTGTCCCTCTCCTCCTCTTCAGTTCGCCTCAACATATCACACAAAGATCACTACTCTCCTCAGTGACAACAAGACCTACGAAGCTTTAAAGTGAGACCCCACAAGCAGCTACAAAAAGAAAGTTATAGCTTGCCTTCAGGACCTTGAAAAGGAGAAAATCATTGACCGCCTCACATATCACCGCCTTTACCCAGGGGATGCCATACCCTGCATTTACGGACTTCCTAAGATCCACAAAGAAGCTGTCCCACTCAGACCCATAGTCAGTAGCATAAACTCAGCCACTTATAACATTTCAAAACACCTTGCTACCATCCTGCACCTCTCCCACATCAAGAACTCCACCGACTTCACTGACAAGGTCCAGAAACTTACCCTGGATCCAGATGAAACCATGGTGTCCTTTGATGTAGTCTCTCTCTTCACGTGCATACCCACCACGGAGGCAGTGGAGACTGTCAGAAAACGACTACAAGAAGACAACTCCTTGGAGGACAGGACCAACTTCACACCCGATCAGACCTGCACACTGTTAGACCTCTGCCTCACTACAACATACTTTAAATACAACGAAGGCTTCTACAGACAAAAACATGGCTGTGCCATGGGCTCCCCCGTGTCACCTATTGTAGCCAACCTTTACATGGAGGAAGTGGAAAGGAAGGCTCTTGGCTCTTTCAAAGGAAGAGTACCCAGCCACTGGTACAGATATGTAGACGACACCTGGGTCAAAATCAAGACACAGGAAGTGGAATCCTTCACTGCGCACATCAACGCTGTGGATAAAAACATCAAGTTCACCAGGGAAGACACGAAGGATGACTGTTTGCCTTTCCTGGACTGCGCTGTGCACATTGAAGAGAATGGCAACCTCAACATCGAAGTTTACCGGAAGCCCACACACACGGACCAGTACCTCCTGTTTGACTCCCATCACCCTCTGGAACACAAACCTGGAGTAATCAGGACCCTACACCACCGGGCAGAACATGTTCTATGTGACGGTGGGCTCTAACAGTTAATCTGTTTACTGAAGAAAGAGAAGTGGAGAAGACTCGTTCCCCAGAATCTCATCCGCAGAAGTTTCAATGATCAATATTACAAAATAAAATCCTGAGTTTAACATCGCTGTCACTTACATGATGTAAAGCAGGAAAAGGTAGTTCCCCCTGAAATGTGATGGAGTAAAGGATTAAGAAGCAGAAAATGAAGACACTGAAATCTGTTGTTGTTGCTTCTAATAGACTCTAATGGACTCATTCAGAGCTCACACCGGACTTGTGACTGAACCTGAAGGGTTTAATCAGTTTAGCTGAGCAGGAAGGTTCAAACTAGGTCACCTGATCAGAGAACCAGACAATCATTTCTGCACTCTTGTGATGCTCTTGAGGTGAAATGTTTTCAGAAATGCTGAAGGTTAGCATAGCACTGTTAGCATGTTAGCTCTCCAACAGGAGTGAAACAAACATTAAATCACAAACATGACGATATTTAATACAAGAAACGACGATTAGATCTAAACAGCAGATATATATTTAAATCAAACAGATAGCTTATTAAATGCTTCTTTTTACCTTTTAATCAAAGGTCCACACCTGAACCTGTGCTCAGGTGTTCCTCTAAAGCAGGGCTCTCAAACTGAAATGAGCTGTGGGCCACTGCTGGCACTACGGTGGCCCTGAGAGGCCAAACAGACTGCAACTTAAAAAAAACATCAGCAATAAGAAAAACACTGCAAAAGTACACAAAACACAACGGAAAAAGGAAAACAGAAATAGGAGAAAACACAAGTGTTTCTGGGGAGACAATAACCCGACGGACCAGTTGCAGGAACCCAAAACACGGTAGGCGTGTTTTATCATGATTCATATCATACTGATGACGGATTTTTAGGCTAATAGTCAGGCTAACACTATTGACCCTGTGCACGAGAAAATGCTAACTTCCTGGTTTGAGACCGGATGTGGGGTTGTACATTTCCGGTAGCTTTACTTTGCGGTCAATCGCTACTGCGAAGATATACTCCAAAATTGATGTCCAAAACTCGAAAACGGAACGATCGCGTTAAGTTACAAAGAGGAGAAGGTGGGAACACTCACCACTGTTGTGTCATAAAAATCTAATGATCAATTTTGACGTTTAAAGAGTTTAGATCGATCAGTTGTTTACATCACTCAACACAAGCAGAACTGCAGCAGCATCGTCCACATTCAGAAGCACATCTCTGTATAGTGACTGGTCTCATGATTTAAACAGGCAAATGTTCAGCATTCAAACTACAGGTGAACAATAGTCAAACCAGATGTTTCCCCGTTATGTCGATATCAGCTAGTCAAGTACACACCTACACAGCATGTTAACAAACCGTGAAAAAAAGCCACACAAAAAATGAATGATTGCTGGTAAGGGTTTCTATACATTAGTATTTACGAAGGGTATGTTGTGACTTACCTTCAAATTTACAGCGGTCCCTCGCTATAACGCGGTTCACCTTTCACCTCGCTGTTTCGCAGATTTTTTAGTGCAAGTTTGCATGCTTTTTTACGTCCTGCGTCCTGATCGCTGCAGACGATCTCCTCCGTCTCTCCTGTACAGTACAGAATCGCTGCATCTATCGCTAGCAGTGTGACTCTGAAGTGCAGTGCTGTATGTCCACGATGTACACGAAACGTTTTGCACCGTCAAAAAATAAAAGTGGCTACTTGAGTTCACCTATCGCTGGTTATTTTTAGAACATAACACCCGCGATAAACGAGGGACAGCTGAGAAATATAACATTTGAATCCCTTTTCTCTTTTGCCCTGAGGCGTGGGGGAAAAATATCGACAAGTCGATGAACATCATTTACAGATATATTGGGTAAATGCCCGAGACATCTATAGAAATGTAAATCGCCGCTTTATTTATTTATTTGCTTAACTTATTTTGGACCGTAAACAGGGCGCGAATAGGACACCGGAAACAAAGCTCCCCACAGGAGTTTCCGCACCGGAAGTAGCATATGCTAACGTGCACATAGTCAATTACCGCTCATCTTTTCTTTCCTCACAAAACCGATAGATCCTCCACTTCTTTCAATTCTTACCATATTTTGGTTCCTGTAACTGGTCCGTCGGGTTATTGTCTCCCCAGAAACACTTCTGTTTTTTCCTATTTCCGTTGTGTTTTGTGTGCTTTTGCAACGTTTTTCTTACTGCTGGTGTTTTCTTAAGTTGGCGCCGTATGGCACTGTCGTCTCATTGGACGGCCACTTTAGTGTTCACGTAGTACAAACAAAACAAAACAAGTAAACACCCACAAAGATTTCCTAAAATGTTTGGTTTTTTAAATTTCAAATATTGTATAAAAACACACACTTTTTTACCCTCCCTCTTAACAAACTGAAGCCTTTCATTGAACCACCAAATGAACACCTGGCAGCACTTCTGTTATCATTGTGTTCATATTTAACAAAATAAAAGCGCAGACATAAGTGTACACATTAGTTGTGACTCTCACTGAGCTAACACAGCCAATCCCTCAGCATGTTTGTGCTCTCTGCTCATGTTGCCTTCGTATTCAATCATTTTTGGTTTTTTTAAATAACTTATTTTAACATTGCACTCAACAACAAACAAATCCAACCTAACAAAAAAAGTCACTTCAAACATCAAACTGCGTTATATTTTTTCATGTCAATGTACGGCCCACAAGTAGGGGTGATACGGGCCGCGAGTTTGAGACCCTCTAGACTCACACCAAGCTGGCCCAATCACGTCTTTGAGGAAACTCCCCTTACAGGTGGGATTGGCCCTTCAGAAAAAGAGTGACAAATGAAATGGATGGAACTGTGGCAGATGATGAAGATGGGCCCACTGAGGAAGACCTGTAGAGGCTGTGTGCAGCTGAAGCTAACAGTGGACTGTGTTAGCCCATTAAAAGAAGGCGATGAGAGGTGATGGTCCACGTCTCTACATTGGAACATCAGACCTGTATGGCTCCTCCTGCAGGTGTATCTGAGGAGTCCCTCTAGAGCCTGGCTCCGGGGCGTGGGGTCCTGGGCGAGATCATTAGGTTATTTGTTTAACTGGATTTAGTCTAATCCCACATTCACATTCATATTTCCCACGGAGACTCATCAGTCTGGTCCTGGTCGTGTCAACATGTAAACCGCTCGTAACTCGCCCTGATATCCAGGAGTTACTTTATTCTGACAGTTAGATATTACAAAACCACACTGACATGAAGGTTTGTTTTCTGTATGTGACAAACAACAAGCAACGGGCCACTGAATAACAAACTATATAAAAGTCATTAAATAGAGCACAGTTCCATTAACTTCACTGAATTATCATGTTTCAATCCACCTGATGTTTCAATCCAAAATCGGGAGGAAATCCTCAGATCACTGTGAAAATGCTCCATCATGGCGCAGCAGCAATTGAAGCGTTATCATCTCCACACAATAAATCCAGACAAGCGTGTGTGTAGTGCTGAAATCATGCTTTATTAAATCAGTAATGCACAAATCTCAAGGAGGAGGAAACAATTCTACATCAACAGATCAATGAACTCAAAGTGCAGGGCGAGACTTAACTGCTTTCTCTTCACGGGACATGAAGTCCCTGTGGCGAACGAAGGAGACCCTGACTACTGACACGGTGAAACGACTAAAAGCTACAAACACTCACACACACAAAGCATGTTGCTAACTGTCCTCCGAGAGACGGCGCTGCTTCTGCACAGAAGAGCCGGCTCTGACTTTCTCTTCACTTATTTGGCCAGGAGATGTTCTGTTTTCCAAAGCCAGGCCGGCCGTCCTGCGCCAGAAGCAGCGCTCTTCATTAAAATGATCTTAACGCTCCGAGTGCAGGCCGCTCACACTCGGAGCCGGTCATCAAATTGTGTTGGTACGACGCAGTCGGTCTGAGCGCAAGGCCGTTTTGCGCTGCTTACACGAGGGTAATGAAAACAGCACTCGGGGTCTTACGCTCACGGTACAATTCATATGAAACGGTAATATCCCACGCTCAGGAGCGCGTCCAAAAAACAATAAAATAAAATAAAAAACGTTGTCCTTCTGTTTCTGATTTATAACGTCAGCAGGGAACCTCTCTACCTGCCGAGGCAATCTTAAAGACTTCAACTTACCGTTGAGGCACAGATTTTAGTTTCTTGGTTTCACAGGGTATTCGTTCCAGCGGAAACTTTCTCCTGTTCAAACATTCGTTCTTTTGTTTCAGTTAATATTATATTGTCATAAATAACAATGCATACATTTCCCATAACCGTTAAATTCGGCTATATACATTATGTACATGTCACAGAAACGTCTGTCAAAAATCCTAAGTCATAACTGTCCAATATGGCACATTTTATAACAACTTTAGACTTTAGTCTAGTTTGGCATAAATGAATGTCAAAAATAGTTCATATTTACAAGAACAGAAATCCAGATCTTTATCAAGTAGGATTATTGGTGCTGCGTCACTAAATAAAGAGGTTCTGGATGAGGGAAACGGGGGACGTGAATTGACTTTGTCTTCCTTTTTACATGGACCGAATGCGAATGTTGACGGTTGCAGAGTCGGAGCCGAGCTCGTTGGACAGTCTGAGGGTGTACGCTCCGGCATCAGCCTCCTTCACTGCAGAGATCACGAGGGTGGAGAGGTCAGTGGTATTCTCCACGTGGTATCGCTCATCCCCATTGGGGAGCGTCCGACCTGAGCGGACCCACTTGACAGAGGGTGTGGGGTCTCCGGAGAACATCCCCACTACGGTTAGAGACTTCCCCGGCTCTGCGCACACGTCCTCTGGAAGAGCTTCGACCTTTGGTGGAGTGCCTGTTAGAGAAGAGAGATGAAGACTCTGTTACGGTCAAAGGCTGTGTGAGAACAGCTGCTGGTGACAACCATGTGTTTGTCTTCCCTCGTATGTTGTTGCAAACATATCAGTGCAGATATTTGAATCATAAGCTGATGATAACAGTGAGAGGAGGAAAGGAGAAGTGCCACAATGCTTTCACCATTACAGTTGCTCATTCGGGTCCTGCTGTCTGAGTTTACATGCACATTTTGAAAGTCGTCTCACCTCTTTTAATCCCCGTGGTGAGGGCCTTCAGTGAGGACGAGGACTCGGCATGCGCATGAGCAGACATTTCCATCATCGTGCTCCTGGAGCTCATGGAAACCACCGACTCGGCCATCGTGGCTGACATGCTAGTCGCTGACATGCTCTCAAATGAAAACCCGGCAGCAGCAGAGCGGGAGCTGCTGCTGACACTGCTGGCCTGCATGGAAGCTGCTTCCATGTGAACCGAGGAGGCCATGAATCTTTTCTGCATGCTCGCTGCAGTGTCAGTAGAAGCTCTTTGTTCTGCGATTATAATTTTTGTTGGTTCTTCAAAAAGAGCTGTAAGGATGCAGATGACAAGCACATGGCTCATATCACAATGTGCACAGTTACTGCAAACCATTTGCGTACACTGAGTGTAAGCGGAGGATGCTCAAGTGCCTTGGATTTCCACTAAATAGTGGCTTTGGTGCAGTCCAAGACTCATTAGCATACAAGCTAATTAAACACACTGTGACACGGTGGCTGAAATGCAGCGGCGGTAACTTACTGAGGACGTTGAGGGACGCAGTTGCAGAGCACTGTCCAAACTGATTTTTGGCCTTTATTGTGTATTTCCCACTGTCTGCAACTGTGGCTTCACGTATCTCCAGAGTATACACATTCTTAGAGCGGCTCAGTTTCAAGTTTGATGTGACAGATATCTGCAAACAGTTAAGTAATTTAGAATTGGCTTAAAGACTAATTCAACTGACTGATTTTCCATAAATCTTCTGAAGAAAACACTCACAATCATGTTGTCTTTCAACCACTCCACTTCAGGAGAAGGCTCTCCTGCAATTTCACACATGAATTTCACATTTTGTCCTTCATTAACATTCTGGGACCTGGGCTGCACCAGAAAATGAGGCGCGTCTGATCGCTTGGTGGTGACCGTGGTGTTAAACTGACACCGGACCAGTCCTCGCTGTGTTTGCGCCTCACACGTGAGGATCCCCTGCTCATGCTCAGTCACCGTCCCGATGGTTAGGGTGTGGTCACTTCCAGATACTCCATATCTGTACTGCTCCGAGTTGGTCAGTTCAACCCCGTTTAGGATCCATCTGACGTCAGAGGCACCAGGGACGCTCGCCCTCAGTGTCAGAGACTGGCCCTCTGTGATCGACATCTGGCTGTGGGAGGTCTTCACCTCCCTTACAGAAGACGAGATTTCTTCATGGATCATTTCTCTTTTTACAACTTCCTCAGAGATTTCAGCTTTTGTTTTGGAGCTCTTTGAGCCTAGAAAAGACGTAAGAAAGACATTATGTCAGGAAAGAGTAGGGATGGGTACCGGTATCCGGTGCCATCATGGCACCGGTTCTGACATAAACGGTAGTAACCAGACCGAAAAGCAGCGCACATTTCGGTGCTTTATTTTCCTGAGCTGTGATACACTTTCTTCTTCCTTACATTTGTATTGGCGGTTGGCAAACAACTGAAAGGTGCATTACCGCCACCAACTGGTATGGAATGATACACTTTAGATTCTAGCCAATCATTTTACGTTTCGAGGATAGTAGGCGGGTCCAGGTACGTACGTTCTTTTAGAGCAGAGCTACAGATTAAAAATGCCCAAGACGAAGCGGTCAAAGTCTGGCTGTACTTCACAGCAAAAGATGCAAACTCAGCAGCTGCAACAAGTGCTTTAAGCTGATACTGTCAAAGGAGGTCACACTTTAAATCCGATGAACCTAGCCCTGCCAGTGTAGCAGAAATGATGATGGCAGCAGCAGCCGTTCTTCTCTGCGTGAGTAGCTTAATGTTGTTCGTGTGTAATTTACGTTGAGTAAGCTAACCGCGTTATTAAATTAATGCATGTAACGTGAACTAGCAAACACCATCATAGCTACATGCGGCTGTCTTCTTGTTTGATGGCAGATACTCCCTTCACCCTGGCCAAAAAGGCTAAAATGACCGAAGAAAAAGTGGAAAACAGCTAAACATGAGAGGTTTTTGGACAAAGTTTGTGTTTTTTCCATTGTTTAAGCTGCTTCCAGCCAAGAGTGATACCATATATGCCCCATAGCTGCAGAAAAGACTAACATTGTTATCTTTTTACAAAAAAACAGCTGAACATGAGAGGTTTTTGGACCAATTTTGTGTTTTCCATTCTTTAAGCACCGGTTTGGGCACCATTTAAGCACCGGCACCATTTCAAAAGTACCGGTTTGGCACCGGTATCGGATAAAACCTAAACGATACCCATCCCTAGGAAAGAGTTTAAACTAGGCGTGTCAAACTCATTTTACACACAGCTCCACATGATAACGAAAAAGCTGCTGTGATAAAGAAAGAAATCTGTCAGCACGACTCTTTGGAGTTAAATGGGAGAACACGCATGTGGACCTTTTGTCCACCACAATGGAAAATGGCTGAAAATAAAAATGGGTATCACTTTACCCAGCTCCTAATTTTTAAAAGTTCTGCTCCAATTTCACTGAAATGCAGACGTAATTTTGACACCTCTGGTTTAAACATTTGTAGGTGTACACATCAGGTGTAGACTTACCTTGTACACTGACAGTACACATAGTTGAAACTGCTCCGGCGCTGTTTGTAGCAGTGCACTTGTACACCCCACTATCAGAGGCCTCCACTTCATAGATCTCGAGATGAGCGGAGCCAGAATCCTCAAATAATTCATACTTTCCACCTTGAGACAAAACCTGCCCATACAGAAAATATGACTGGATTTCTAAATAAGGTAAATATGATGCATTTCCCTCAAATATTATTAAAAACTAATTCTGGAATAGTTCAAGTTTGATTAGGTTACCTTTCCATCCTTCATCCACGAGATTGTAGGTGTGGGCTCTCCTGTCAACTTTACTGACAGCTTCACAACAGAATCAGAGTACGCTGTGATGTCACTCAGCCCAACAGAGAAGGACGGCTTCTTTCCGAGAGGCGGTGACATCACTCTCTTTGGCTTGATTGGAGAAATCGCTTCTTCCTTCTGAGATGTGACTGTGGATTTGGGAGTAGGAGATTTTGGGGTTGGGGATTTTGGTGTTGGAGATTTGGGTGTTGGGGATTTTGGTGAGACTGGAGACTTCACTCTCTGTGGTGACTTGACTGGCTCAGGGGATTTCACCCTCTGGGGAGATTTGACCGGTTCAGGGGACTTTGCAAGAGGGGATTTAGCTTCTGGAGAAGTTACTCTGGGAGGGGCAACCACTTTCTCCTTTGACTCAGACTTCCGGATGGTCAGGGTGAAATGGGCTTCTTGTTTGCCTCCAGCGTTTTCGACTAAGAGAGTGTAGCTGCCTTCATCTGACGTCTCAACAGAGGAGATCTCAAAGGAGGAGTTGTACTGAGTAGACACAATGTGGTGTCGGGCAGAGGGAGCAACAACTGCTCCTTCACGCAGCCAGCTTATAGAAGGTGCTGGTTCACCATCCACATCACATTCAAATCTGGCAGTGTGTCCCTCCTCTAAAGTGAGGGACTGTGGCTTAGTCAGAATTTTGGCAGGGACACTGGGCTTCTCCTTTGGCTTCTCAACAACAGTAGTGGTCTCCTTCACAGTCTCAGTTACAGCTTCCGTTACTAATGTTTTAGAGGATGAGACGTGATATACCTCTGTTTTGGTCATCTCTGGCAGATGGGCAGATGGAGGCTCCTCATCTTTGCGAAGTGAAGAGAAGGCAGCGTATTCATCTGCTACATCTAGTGTGGCATAGTCAGAAGTCTCTCCTTTGGCATTCTTGCAAACCACACGGTAAGTGCCAGAATCTTCAGTCATACAGTTGATGATCTGGAGAGTCAGGACTCCACTGATGTTGGTCATGGTATATTTGCTGCTCAAATGGATTTGTTTTCCATTGTGGAACCACTTGACCTCAGGTTCAGGTTTGGCCTGGATATTCAGGGTAAATCTTGTGTTGGACCAATAAGGTACACGATGAGATCGCATCCTGACAGTAATGCGTGGGGGATGGTCAAGGCTGAAGGGTGCTTGTGTCACCACCTCAACCTTTCTCTCTACAGATCTTCTCTCTGATCTCAGAGCCTGCTTTCTCTCCTCATACCTGGACATGAAGTCAACCTTAGGGAGTGTCACATCTGTCTTGACAGCCTTTTCTGGGGTAGGGGATCTTTTCCTCACGGGCTCTGGGAGCTTTTTGATTGGTTTAGGGATATATTCTGAGGTAAAAGCTGTCAGGTGCTCAGATTCTGTGACTTCAGAGATTCTTGAAACAGCAACAGTGCTTTCCTTTTGTGAGATTCGTGTCTTCTCCTCAAACTCCATTCGTTTGAGTTCACTCTTGTAAGAGGTGATTCTCTGAGCAGTCGTGTGTGGCCGCAGCAGCTCCTGGTCCTCTCTTTCTTCATACACCCTCTGCTTTTGCCTTGGAGGTTTATAAGTTGTTTTGTCATGACGCTGGCGGAGATCAACGAAACTTGGGCCAGCCTCATATTTGGATGGAATTCTGTAGGAATCATATCTGTGAACTTCTTCTTCCTCTTCATCTTCACCGTAGACCCTTCTAGGAGACGAGGGACGCAGGGCAGACAACTCAAAGCGAACTGGACTAAGGCTAGGTGGAGAAGCGGAGTAGCCAAGCTCCAGTTCTTCCTCCAGACGAAGCCTCTCCTCCTCAGTTCTCTTCATGGACAGATACTCATTCACAGGAAGCAGCAGCTCCTCATCTGACAGGTCACCTAGAGACCTCCTCCTGATTCTGTGGTAGGTCTCCATCTCAGGAGAAGGAGTGCGATGCCTTGCTGGCCTCACAGTCTCCAAGTCATCCTGAGTCATAGATGTAAAGCGCCACTTTGGCTTATATTGGTCCTTAATCCTGATTGGTACCTCATAGAACTGCTCCCACCGGGACAGACGGATACGCTTCATCCTTTTCTGTGGGATTTTCTCCATTGGCTCAGGGAATTCATACTGATCCCGCAATTTCTTATACCATTTCATGTCAGACAGAGGTTTGAAGTGTTTTATTTCTACATCTTCTTCAAGAACAGCTGGGTTAACGATACGAGGTGTGGGGACAACATAGGGCATACGCAGTCTCTTCTCATCTGCTCTCTTCTTCCTCTCCTCTTGCTCTTTCTGTATCTCAGCTTCAGTCTTCTCACCCTTCTTAGTTGTAACAGCAGGTTTAAACATGGTGGCGGCTTCCCTGACAGCTTCTACTGCTGCAGGTGGTAGAGGGGTGACAACAGTGCCAGCCAAAATCTGAGAGAGCCTAACTTTTTTGTCTAATTCTTCCTTTCCGGCAATCTTTTGCTTCTCCTTTTCACTGGGCTCATATTCCTTCTTTACATGAGTGGTGCGCTCCACTTTCAGTGTGGCCTGGCAACTGGCGGATCCAGCAGAGTTGGTAGCAGTAACTCTGTACACACCAGAATCCTCAGGAAGAGTGTCCTTCACATGAAGAATGTAATAATCCAGGCCCTCGTGGACAACCTCGATGGATGGTCCAAAGGCTAAAGGCGTGCCATCCTTCTCCCATTTCAGTGATGGACGACCAGATACTCTGATCTCAAAACGTATGTTCTGGCCCTCCTTACAATCGATATTTGCAAGCACACGTTTAAACATGGGCCTCAGGGTGAGATCTGCTGGTTTAGGTCGAGGAACAACAGTGAGACGAGCCTTGCAGCTGTCATCTCCATACCTGTTACGGGCCACAACACTGTACTCTGCATCATCTTCGGTCTCCACATTGTGGATAATCAGCTGGTACAAGCCCTTGTCACTGATGAAAGTGTATTTCTTGTCATCATGTCCAGGGATAAGCTTTTGTCCAGATTTGTGCCAGATGACACGAGGTTCAGGGTGCACAGTAATGGTAACACCAAAGCGCACATCCTCACCCATATAAGCTGTATGGTTGACCAGAGGAAGTGTAAACTCTGGTGGCTTCTGAAGCATTCTGGCAGTATCTACTCTGCGCTTTGTTCTCTTAACCACACGGGCAGTGAAGAAATCGCGGTAAGACCTAACACTGCTGATAAACAGCTCCGCGTAGGCACTGTCCTCACCATACTCATTTACAACCTTGCATCTGTACGTGCCATCATCTGCTCTTGTGAGCTTATTGATGGTGATTACTGCCAGACCATCTTCATATTCAATTTCATACTTGTCACTAGCTTCAAGTTGCTTGACACCACAGTACCATGTTACTTCAGTAGTGCTATCATAGTTGTCAATGTTGCAAATGAACTTCACGTTGTCACCCTCATTCACCACTGCGTGGCCAATCTGCCCTGCAAGAGGACCATGTTCAAATGGTGCAATTTTCACCTTAGCAACAAAGACGCCACGCTGAGACCTAATGGAACCCCCGCTAGCCACACGGGCACCAGAGACAACAGTGTTCCACTCTTTCTTCACCATCGTCTGGCAGTATCTCTTGTGCCTGCCAGTTGGGATTGCTCTGGCACTGATCTCCTCTGCAGGTTTGGTGAGCCAAGGATGTGCCAGTGCCTCAGCTGCAGTCATCCGATGCTTACGCTCCTTTGTCATTAAGCGGTCTGTGAAGTCTAGTGCTTCGACACTGACTTGCTTGAAGGATTCATCATCATAGCTGTAGGCTGCACTGGAAATGTTGTCGATCGTCTGTTGGTTGGTTTCAGCTGTGAATGGATTAAGGCCACTGAGAAGCACATAGGCGAGAACACCAACCGACCACATGTCAGTGACTGTGCTAACCATGTCACACTGGTGGATCTCAGGGGCAGCATACTCTGCTGTGGTATATTGAATCTTGATTTGGTCTCCAGGAGTCAGGTGTCTGGACTGTCCCAGCTCAATAATCTTCACATTCGAGCTGGTTCTAGCAGTGTATATAATATTCTCAGGTCTGATATCAAAGTGTCCATAACTCTGAGTGTGAAGGAACTCAAGAGCTGAGCAGACTTGCCTGATGTAGTTAACAATTTCACGCTCATTAAGTTCAAACTCTGCTATACTGAGGCGCTCAAATATGTCAACACCTGAGATGAAATCATAGATCATCACCAGCTCCTCCGGGCTGTCGAAGGACTCGTGGAGGAGAAGGTAATTGGCATGTCTGGCCAAATTCAGTGTTGCAATTTCTTTCTTTACTAATGTCTGATCAGCACCTCTCACTTTGACAAATTTAGCCATGTAAGTCTTTTCAGAGCTAATTTCAACACAGCGGTGGACAATGGCGAACTGCCCTCTGCCCAATTCCTCTGCAATGGCAAATTTGTTGTGCAGATTCTTGGCATCAGAGTGTGGAGCCTTGCTCCTGGGGACATATCCTGTATCATCAACCTCCCTGTCATAGAGCAGAACTCGGGATTTGTCCTCTTTTGTCATGACAGGTCCGCTTGACTCAGATGGGGCACTCTGTCCAAACTTGTTTTCAGCAATAATTCTGAACTGATAGCTCGTTCCGCCAAACAGATCGGTAACTGTGTAATGGGTGTCACGGGACTGGGCAACACGCTGCCACCTCTCAGCTGTGGTGGGGCACTTCTCAATGATATAGCTGATGACCTTACTGCCACCATCATTTGCTGGTGCCACCCAGTTCAGTGTCACAGAGTCTCTCGAGACATCACTGGCTTTGACACCACGTGGAGGATCAGGCACATCAGCTACATCCAGCTCAACTGTTTGCTGGTCAATGCCAAATCTGTTCTTGGCACAGACGATGTAAAAACCAGCGTCCTTCTTCTCCACTCCATTGGGAAACACCAAAGAAGTGAATGATCTGGTGACAATGACCTGGTAGTGTCCATTGCTGTCAATTAGATCTTGTCCTTTTTGCCATGTGATGACAGGATCTGGTTTTCCACTGAAAGGAATCTTGATATTAACCACCTCTCCACGCAGGGCAGGGATGGCTTCCTTGTCCTTCAGATTCTTTGGCAGGTTGATCTTGGCAGGAACTAGAATTCAGGAAAAAGTTGTTTGATATTTCATGATATATATGAATCTAAATAGCTCTTATAATTACATAGTTTTTTGTTTTTTACATTTCATAGTTATTTCTTTGTGTAAGATAGCATTTTAGAGCTTACCTTCAACATCCAGAGAGACAGTGGCACAGATGGAGCCTCCCTGGTTGGTGGCCCTAATCTGGTAAACAGTGGAGTCTTCCTCGTCAGCCTCTGTGATGACCAGCTGGTGGTAACCTCCCTTAAACTCCTGGATCTTGATCTTCTTTCCATCAGAATGGACCTCTTTTCCTCGTCTGAACCATTTAATTACAGGCTTGGGCTGTCCTGTAATCTTACAGACAAGGGTAGCATTGCTCTTGTACTTGACACTCATGTTCCTCAGCTCCTCCTTAAAGGCAGGAGCACGGATCTCGACAGCTGCGGCTGGAATGATGGGAGTGGTCTCCTCGCTATAGTCACTTTGCCCTCCAAGATTCTCGCATTTGACACGGAAGATGTACTCAACACCCTCAGTCAGGCGCTTCACAGAAAAGACTGTTTGTTTGATTTCATCTGTGGTCACTGGAGTCCATTCAGTCCATTCCCGCTTGTCCTTTTTGTTCTTCTTCTCCAGGTAGTAGCTCTTGATCTTGGATCCACCATCACTGAGAGGAGGTTTCCAGGAAACCACGCAGGAATCCTTAGTAATTCCAGAAACAACTGGTGATAGCGGTGGCGATGGTCTCTCTGTGAAAGGAATATATATTTATGAAACCACTGTCAGTATTTCTCATCTCTGTATATATGACCCATTGTGAAATATTGCCTTTTATTAAACATACCCAGCTGACTCTTGATGAGGATCGGGCAAGTTAGCTCCAGTGGCTCGCTGTTGCCATAGCGATTCTGGGCATAGACCCGGAAGAAGTATCCAGCACTCTCGATGAGGTTGGGCACACGGCAGGATGTGCCATTGATGGATGACGACACCAGTTCCCACTCTGAGCCCTCCCTGTCCTCACGCTTCTCCACAATATAGTTTGTAATCATGCAGCCACCGTCATCTTTGGGAGGCTTCCAGCTGATGATCACTGAGTTCTTCAGCAGGGCATCCAGAACAATGGGACCCTGAGGTATATCAGGTTTGTCTAGGAATAGAGGTATGATATATTTACAAATTGGATAATTTCACGCTTACAAATGTATGCATTGCTGCACTTTCCTTCCCACTGTCGCCAAAGTGCTTGCTTGTAGGGGGTCATACAATTGTTGGGTTTTTCTATGTATGTATTACTGTAGGGTCTACCCTACAATATAAAGCACCTTGAGGCGACTGTTGTTGTGATTTGGTGCTGTGTGAATAAAACTGAATTGAATTTCTGGAGGTAATTAACATAGAACATACCGTAGATTTCAACACTGAATGCGGTGTCAGCTCGGCCAAAGTGGTTGTGCAGTCTTATTCTGTATTTGCCTCCATGGACTCTGCGCTGCACGTTCTTGATGACCAGATGTGTGTAGTGCTCAGTGGTCTCAATGCTTATGTCTTCTGTGTTTTCCAGAGTCTTTGCCCCATGCAGCCACATGATCTTTGGCTCAGGACGGCCAATGTAAACAGCATGGATACGCAGAGTAGTTCCAAGGCCAGCAAAATGGACTTCCTTCAGTGGGTAGTCAGGGTGGAATGATGGCGCCGCCTCCAAAACCAACGTGCCTGTGGTCTCTGCTTCTCCAGCGTCATTGATGGCCTTGCAGGTGTATTCGCCTTCATCTTCCTGCTGGTCAGTCATAATTGACAGGGAGTGGTTGCGGCCGTCAGAGCTCATCTCGTACTTGCGAGACTCGATAATTTCCTTGCCTGCATGATACCACTTTATTTCAGGAACAGGTCTTCCAATAATCTGGCACTTCATAACTGCAGGCTGGCCAAGTTTGGCAGTTACTTCATCCATTTCTTTTCTCAGGCTTGGTTTAGTTTCAGCTGGAAATACAAAACAAAGAAGCATATTTATAAAAAAACAAAGAGCATACTCTATATATGGTAAGTCCGTCTAAATATGTCTTTTTCATACTGTTTATTTTTTTTGTAATAGTATTGTATTGAATTATAACATTATAACTTATAACCATACCCATGGATATGGTCTGTACCAGTGTGCATACGTTGTATATAGTGGTATATCACTAGTTGCCAAATAGGAATGTTTCTAGGTATTATCCCTGTAAATAAATATAAATTTAATAATAAATATATTCTGAGGTACTCACAAGTCAGCTTGGTTTTGATACATGTGGCAGTCCTACGAGGCCTGCTCATTCCCGTCTCATTCTCAGCAAACACCCTGAATTCATATTCTGTGGCCTCAGCTAGTCCACATGCCGTGAACTCCTTTTCCTTAAGTCTCTCCTTGTTACACTTTTTCCAGGTGCTCTCTGTGGACTTCCTGTATTCCACCCAATAGCCCAGGACCTCCTTTCCACCATCACACTCCGGAGCTTGCCAGTGGATTGTGATGAAGTTGTTACTCACGTTCACTGTGTCAATTTCACCTGGTTGACTGGGCTTGTCTGAAAGGAGAGAAAAGGGTAAGCCTATTTAATGTTTTTTCTCTTTTTAAAACACAGCGAGAGAGTGATTACATAAGATTACATAAGATTGTAATGTAATGTAATTTAAACACATCTGTTTAAAATCCCTCAGCGACCTAGTGCATTTCACTTCTAACATTGGTTGCCAAAGACCAATCACGGGTTAGTGGTAGGGTTTATGTTAGTTTAAGGTCCCCTCATGCTTCTAAAATGTGTGCTTATTGGGAATACCTAAATGCAAAAGGTTTCACAAAAAAAATGTAATGCCAAAATGTGTGAAATTCCAGACGAAAGTTACCCACTTCTAGTTTCTGAAAATTTGCATGTGGCAGAAACAAACCCCAGACCTAACAAAAACTTTTAAGGACATGAGACTCACCGAATGGATCTTTGCATGTGACTGGGTCCGACACAGGACCTGCCTCACTCTCGCCTATGTCATTGACAGCAACAATGCGGAACTGGTAGTCCGTATCTGGGGTGAGTCCAGGTAGAGTAAACATGGTGGAGGTTATCTTGGCCTCATGACGGGACCATGTTTCAGCAGACACCACCTTGTACTCAACAAAGTAACCAGTGATAGCAGATCCTCCATCATCCTTTGGTCTGGACCATGCAAGTGCCACTGAGCTCTTGGTGACATCCATAATCTCTGGTGGGGTAGTTGAAGGCTCAGGGGAACCTGATTTGAAAGATGGGGAATTTTTAAATTGTTTCTGAATACAAGCCTGAAGGGTTTGAAAAAACAAAACAAGGAATACTTACAGAGAGGAGTCATGGGTACCAGTGGCTGTTCAGACTTCAGGGATGCACTGATACCAAATGCGTTTTCAGCTGTGACCTTGAAGTGATACTCTTTTCCCTCCTTCAGGCCCTTAACAAGCAACTGAGTTTCAGTCACTCTACAGTCTACAGTATACCAGGCATTTCTGGTTGCCTCACGTCTTTCCACAATATAACCAAGGATTTCTGAGCCACCGTCATCAATAGGTGCCTTCCAGGAGAGCCTGACAGAGTTGGCCTGAATCTCCTCAAAGACTATTGGTCCCTCTGGAGCACTTGGTCTGCCAATGACCTTCACCTTGATTTGGACTTTCTTCTTGCCAACCTTATTCTCCAGCAGGAGATCATAGACACCAGAGTCACTCCTCTCAGCTCCCTTGATTACAAGCTCACTGGCATCTTCAGTGGAGGCAATCATAGCCCTGGCAGACACTAAACCGCCATCCTTTGACCACTTGCAGGTTGGCTGAGGTTTACCTTTAATGGGTACAGATAATCTAAGCACTCCTCCGTAGCGGACCACGTACAGATCTTTGTATTTCAGCTCCAGGTCATATTCAGGAGATTCTGGAAAATATTGATACCAAAAGTTAGGTCTTATTCTGTACTAGTTTTAGTTGTACACACGTCATCTTGGAGAAAGTCTGTTTGTTCTTACCAAGCATCTCAGTCACAGTAACTGTTCCAGGCACTTCAGCGGGCTCTCCAGAGCCACCAGCATTGCAGGCCATCACACGGAATTTGAACTGCTCTCCTTGTGGCATGTTGGTCAGTGTGTACTCACAAATTAGAGATGGTGTGGTGTTGCATTTGATCCAGGCCATAGTGCCCACCTTCTGCATCTCAATCAGGTAACCATCTACCCTAGCGTCTCCCTCATCATCAGGAGGACTCCAAGCCAGTGACACAGAGGACTTTGTGGTATCAGTGATCCTTGGATTCTGAGGACAGCCAGGTGGATCTGGTTGGGGAACAGAACAATATCAGTATGTAGTCTGTTGCTCTTTTGTGACTTTCAATGTCAAGAGTCATGTCACACACATATGTCTAAAATTCTAGATTTATATCAAAATGTTGTCTTACCAATGGGATCTGTTGCCACTGCCGGTTTAGATGGCAGACTTGGCTTGCTAAGTCCTCTGGCATTGATGGCAGTGATTCTGTGTTCGTACTCAAGACCCTCGATCAGCTCAGTAGACCGGTATCTAGTCATGGTTACAGGGTTCTTGTTGGCACGCACCCATCTATCAGCCCTGACTTCTTTCCGTTCAATGATGTAACCAGAAACTTCAAGGCCACCATCCTCATCTGGCGGCTCCCAAGCCACAGTCATACCATCACGAGAAACATCGAAAACAACTGGACGGCCAGGTGGTCCAGGAACATCTGACGAGGGAAGGGAAAACATGTTACCACTGTTACCATCATATGTATCAACCAGATATAATATTTAAAGGAATGATAGCGGTCTTACTCTTCATGCTTCTGCAGGTGACAATCTCAGACTGCAGGAATTCTCCAGTGCCGTAACGATTCACAGCAGCTGCACGGAAGACATACTCATCTCCCTCGATCAGGTTATCAAATTTAAACATTGGTCGGCTGACAGAGTCAGAGACAGGCACCCAACCAGGTCTGTGGGCATCACGCTGCTCCACCACATAGCCACTGATGGGAGCTCCACCATCTCTGATTGGAGGATCCCAACTGCAAGTGACGGTGGTGGCATCAATCTCGTCAAACCTGATGGGTCCCTTTGGCTCATCAGGTTTAGCTAGTAAATAAAGTTTCATAAAATTAAACGTTACACTCACCTGAATGTACGTAAAGCTACATGTTAATATTACCTATACCACTGCCAATACAGAAATAGCTAAACTTGACTTGGTAGCAAAAATATAAGCAATACTAAATCAGGGTTGGTTTCTTACAGAGAATGACGACTTTGATGAACTCAGTGATGACACCAACAGCATTCTTCACCTCCAGGGTGTAGTCACCAGTGTCATCGATGGTGGTGTCAGACATCGTCAGTTTGGTGAACTTGCCAGTACTCTTGATCTTGACACGGTCTGTGATTTTTATCTTGTTGTCACCAAAGTACCATGAGCAAACAGGAGGAGGTCTGCCGATGACAGGCAGGTCCAGATCCAGGGTCTTGCCAGCCAGCACATTGACAACCTTCTGAGGAATACCAGAGAAGTCCACTACTGGCATTACTGGAAGGGAGAGATTAAAATATAGTTAGGAAAAAGTGTGAACTGAACAACAACTTTGTGAGTTTTTGTCAATTTTGCTTTGCCTTAAGCTGTAAAAACATTTTTAACTGCAAGTAGTACAAGTTGGTTTTGTTTGTTACCTCTCTGTTCCTGTACAGTGACAGCTGCAACAAGTTCTTTGGGTTCACTGGCTCCTCGGCTGTTGATGGCTCTGATTCTGAACAAGTACTGCTCCTTCTCATTCAGCTTCTCAATGGTGTGCTCAAAGTCTGTGAGCTTCAATGTAGCCACCTTCATCCATTTGTCGGTACCAAACTTGCAGGCTTCAATGACATAACCTATCAGTCTGCTGCCACCATCATGTTCCGGTTTCTCCCAGCCCAGGGTGACAGTGCTCTTGGTGACATCGATCACTTCCAATTTTTGTGGTGGCAGAGGCACCTCGCAAACCAGGATGACATCTGGTGTCTCACAGGGCTCTCCAATACCATAGATGTTCTCAGGGAGAACACGGAAATAATACATCATGCCCTCCATCAGGCCATCGATCTTGTAAGATGTTTTACTGCACTTGGCTGTGACTGTCTTGTAGGCTCTCATGGACGCTTCACGCCTCTCAATGATGTAGTTGTTGACAGGAGCACCGCCATCCACAGTTGGAGCATCCCAAGAGATGGTTGCAGACTCCTTGGTCAGTTCCTTCATTTTGATTGGCCCAGTTGGTCCAGGAGTATCTAAAAAAAGCACATATTTTAGTCAAAAGGCCAGTTCATAAAAGTTTCTGTAACACATTTAAAAAAAAATCCATTCAACCTACCATAAACCTTGACCAAAATGCTGACTTCCTGTTTCCCGGCAGAGTTCTCTGCCACCAGAGTGTACCTGCCAGCATCGTAGCGGTTGACTTTGTCAATAATGAGAGTGGTGGAAGTGCTGGTGACCTCAATGAAGCCTCTGTTGTGGAGGTCAACACCAGGCTTGCTCCATGTTATTGTAGGAGCAGGACGACCAGTGACACGAACAAATAAGCGAAGGGAGCCACTGGCCCGCAAGCAGATAGTCTTCTTAAGGTCATCGTGGAGCTCGAAGTCAGGAGTTTCTGTGTGAGGTGACAATGACAGGTTTGTAATCTTGGTGATAAAGTAATGTCAAAGTTACCATATCTGGAAAGACTTGCAAATAAACTGTAGTGGAAGAAGAAATGCCACAACAAAATCAAATGCAAATGCATTTAAGTTTATGCTCTTCGAAAGTTTTACTTACCAATTCTCTCCACTGGCTCGGTCTCAGCACATGGGTCACTGAAGTCTCCTGTACCATTAATGTTAATGCCGGCCACTCTGAAGCAGTACTTCTTGCCTGCCGAAAGTCCGGTTACTACATACTCTGTGGTACGCAGGGTCTTTTCATGGGCCTTCTTCCATTCTTCTGCTCCCACTTCCTTCATCTCTAGAATATAGCCAATCACATCAGCTCCTCCATCCTCTACGGGTCGGGACCAGGCCAGGCTGATGCTGTCAGCGTGTGTGTCAGTGATACGAGGAATAGAAGGAGGAGCAGGGGTACCTGAAGGAACATCATAAAAAGATATAGTAGAGATATCATGAAGCATTCACTGATAATTAAATATAAATGGATAAAAATGTGGAAGTTTTTGTTACTGAACAAACTCGACTTACATGTTGGCACTCTGCAGACAACATATAGAGAAACCTCGCTGGGCTCACTTTCTCCAGCCTTGTTGATGGCCGTCACTCTGAACTGGTAGATGTTGCCTTCAGTCAAACTGGACACCTTCAGCATGGTGTCTAAGTGAGCACCATCCCTGTTCACCTTCACCCAGCGAGCACTCTTTCTCTCACGTCTCTCAACTAAGTAATGGATTAATGGGCTACCTCCATCGCTCTCTGGTTTCAGCCACTCAATGGTGGCAAAGTCCTTTCCTGATGCCAGGATCTCTGGAGCACCAGGAGGAGATGGCACAGCTGCAGGAGAGATGACAGGTGATGCAGAGTTAATTTACAAAGAATCTAGAGTAACTATTGTTGCAAATCAAAATACATCAAAAACCTTTTGATTATATGGAGGCACAAACCTGACAGCTTCTGTATCTCCATTTACTTTTGTTTAGCATAAGAAAAAAGAAATACTTCTGGGACAGGAAAATGAAACTGACTTGCCTCTTTCAGTGGTGGGATGCATTAATACCATAAAAATGATTGCACTATCTAGTATCTCAACATTTTTCAGTTATCAGTTCAGCATTCCTCAGTGCTTTCCAACAACTACAGTGGACATTTAAGCCTGCACCCTGTTACAACATAGGCATAGTTGTTTAGGACTCCACTGCACAGCAAAAACATCACACAGCTCCTGAAACTCTCGGGACATTTACTGTCCTTCTTTAAGAAGCTGGGTTTTTAACTTCACACCATCCAACAAAACTTGAATGGTGCATTTTCAGACGTATTCTGGGTAGACTGGGAGGTGAAGTGTGAATAAAAGTTTGAAAAATACCAAAACTATCACCTTGAATGGTCAGCATACTCTAATGTAATTCAGTGTTCACAGACTGTATTTTTCCCACTATATGAGATTAAATTACTTCTCGCCTTGTTTGCCAAATGTTTAACAGCATCTGTATCTCACACTTTCTGATGCCGGGGCATTTTCTGACCCACACTGTTCAATTCTGGAAATCTGAAACAGACCTAATGTGGGTGAAGGAATTAGGAAATGTATTACAGATAGTCTTTGTCAAACAAAGAAAATCTGGTTACCGATCACCAGTCTGATTGAAAACTTGAAATGAATGTGTATTGGTGTTGTAGATTAAAAGTAAGGTATTGTGAATACTTATAAAAATGTAATGTCTTCTGTATGTGACCTACTACCAGTACTTGTGGGTTTCTCTTGTAGTTTTTTGTGTAACATTTAAAAAAGCAGCGCTCGGATTGTACGATGATGTCAGTAACTAACTAGGTATTGTTTCATAAGGATGTGGCTGTTATACTTACTAAAGGTGTTTCTGGCGACCATGGGCTCTGACTGGACATAGACTCCAGGACCGTACTTGTTGACTCCCCGCACCCTGAACAGGTACTCTGTGTTTTTCATCAGCCCGGTGATGTTGCAGGTCAGTTCCTTGCATTCGGCATGCATTATTACCCAGTTAAGTCTGTTTGTGTCACGCCTCTCCACAATGTAGTGAGAGACGTCATCACCACCATCTTCAAGAGGAGGCTTCCAGCTCAGAGTGCAGGATTCCTCTGTTATCTTACTGATCTCAATGCTGCCCTCACAAACTCCAGGTGTGTCTGAAAGAAAACCAGATGTACGAATGCTTAGATGCTAGGATGTTCAAAATTAACACGTCCAGTGTAATTTGTGAATGCATTAAAATAAATGGTTAAAAATAAAAAGCCACTCACCAAGCACTTTGACATTGACCTCTGCAGTTTTGGTTCCACTTACGTTCCTGACTGTGAGGATGTATTTTCCAGTGTCATCCCTGTCACAGAATTTGATGATGGCCATGGCTCTAGTCGGGGTATACTGCAAGTGGTACTTTTCACACAAGTCCAGCTCTCTGTTACCCTTGGACCAAGAAGCCTTAGGATCAGGTCTTCCACCCACTGCAGCATCCAGAACCAGGTCTGAACCAGCCCGGACCATCACAGTTTCAGAGAGCAGCTTGCTGTCAAGCTGGGCCTTTGGAGGCTCTGTCAAGTGGTTATGAAGTACAGGGTTTTGAAACTTTGTTTAAACTGAATCGACATGTCTTGAAAATATTTTGGTCTTGGTTTGGTTGTCTTGATGCATGCTCAATTATCCAGGCAAGTAAATCCCCAAAAGTTGATTCTGTTCATCTGGACATTTTCAGTGGAAGAAACGTTTTGTCTTATAAACAGTACATTTGCATAATGGCTGAAACTAGCACCACTGAGTCAAATACTGTTTGAGTACTGTTTATAAGATTGGGGAAACCTGCAGTCAGCTGAGACTGAAGAAGTCACCTGGATGAGTGACAAAATGTTTCTCCCACTGAAAACGTCCAGATGAACAGAATCAACTTTTGGGGACTCGGTTTGATTGCTTACACTGATTTAGCAGAAAACACAAGTTTCATTTTACTGTGAATTTATTTTGTGGCATGTTGATGAAACTGTGTCATGGTCTCAAATCTTACCAAAGTCAGTTTTGCACTGCACAGAGCCGGTGGACTCAGAGGGTCTGCTGAAGACCTGGTTGGCATTCTTGGCAATAACCCTGAACTCGTAGGGCTCTCCCTCTCCCAGCGCAGTAACAGTATAGAAGTTGTCAGTCACGTTGGTGTAATTACACTTCAGCCAGCGGCCCTCGCCAGTCAATGTGTATGGCTTGCGTTCAATGATGTAGCCCACAATTGGACTGCCACCGTCATACAGTGGAGACGACCACTTCAGGGATACTGTGGTCCTTGTTACTTTGGTGACTTCAGGCTTACCCGGTGGATCTAAACAACAAATCAACAATGTTTGTCAGACATTTTTGTCTAAAAACATACTAATTTAGTAACTCTCCATGGTGTGATACTAAACTCACCAACAGGGTTTTGAGCAACTGCTCCCTTTGAGGCCTCACTAGCTTTGCTCAGTCCAGCACTGTTCATGGCATAAACCCTGAACTGATATTCCAGGCCTTCCACCAGACCTTCCACCTTGTAAGAGCACTCAAAGCAAGGGATCTTGTTCTCCCTCACCCACAGGATATTGTTCCTTTCCTTCTTCTCAATCCAGTAACCAGTCACCTTGCTTCCACCATCATGGTAGGGCTCCTCCCATTGCAGTGTCATTGTATTAGCAGTGACATTAAAGATTATAGGCTTTGTCGGTGGACCTGCAGGTGCTGTGATCAGAAATTAGATATTGCTGTTTTATTCAAGTTCAACATAAGAATCTTATGGAATAGGATGGAAATGAATATTATAAATTCATAAGCTCAAAAGACATTATAGAGTAGCACTTACTGTAAGGATGCTCAGCGACAATAGTCTCAGACTCAGTGGACTTGCTGACACCAAATCTGTTTTCTGCAGAGACCCTGAATGTGTACTGCATGTATTTGGTCAGGTTACTGACGTGGAGAGAGGTGCGCTTCACGCTGGAGTTGATGAGCTGCCAGGCTGTTGAGCCAGATTCACGCTTCTCTACGATGTAGTTGGTGATGTCAGTGCCACCATCATCTTCTGGTGGATGCCAGTTAACAACACAGGACTCAGAAGTAATTGATGATATTTCTATTGGTCCACTTGGAGGACTGGGTCTGCCTGTGACATTAACTTCAATAGTAAACGTTCTGGTTCCTGACACATTCTCCAGAGTCAGATGGTATTTCCCACCATCTCCTCTCATGGCCTCCTTAACTGAGATACTGGTTCTGTCCTTAGAAACTTTGATTGAGACTCTGTCTGTGTTTTTCAGTCTCATTTCCTCCAACTTCCAGGTGGCCTTAGGAGCAGGTCTGCCACTGACTGGAACATCGATGGTGAAAGTGCTTCCAGACCTGCATGTGATGAGCTGGTTGGTGATTTCACTTAAGTCAGCAGCAGGTTCAATGTGAGGCTCTTTGACCAGCACAGGAGCCAGAGTTTCCTTGGGCTTGCTATAACCAGCTTCATTCTTAGCCTTCACACAGAAGTCATATTCATCACCCTTGTTGAGCTTTTCAACAGCATAGGTCAGATTTTTGGTGTTGCCAACAACTACCCATTTGTCTGTACCTTTTGGCCTAGCTTCAATGACGTAACACTGAATGCGACTACCGCCATCATGCTCTGGTTTCAGCCAGCCTAGTGACACAGAGTTGTCTGTGGTGTCGAGGATATCCAGTCTCTTTGGAGCTGATGGTGCTGCAGTGGCAATGACAGGCTCAGTCAGCTCAAATGCCTCACCCACACCGTGCTGGTTCTCGGCTGAGACTCTGAAGAAGTATGGCACTCCTTCCAGCAGGTCCTGTATCTTTAGGTAGTGCTGTGTGCATTTGCTACCGGACTGCTGCCAAGTGCGGCGGCTAGCCTCACGCCTCTCAACAATATAGTGATGGATTCTGGCTCCGCCATCATTAAGAGGAGATTTCCACATAAGTGTGACTGAGCCTCTGGTCACCTCAATGAAGGCAACAGCCTCTGGAGGTCCAGGAGTGTCCATGACTTTTACAACAAATGTAGTAGCCTTGCTGCCACTGGAATTTTCTAGGTTTACAGTATATTTGCCAGTATCATTTCTAGAGCAGTTTTCAATGCTCAGAGAACTGTAACCATCAGTAGTTGTTACCTCTGACATGACACTGAGCTCTCCTTCCTCCTTCACCCAAGTGGCAGTAGGAATAGGCTTTCCTCTAAAGTGGATGCCCAAGCACACTGAACCTCCCGCTTTGACAATGTGTGTCTGCTTAAAGGCAGCATCAATATCTACCTGTGGCACTGTTAGCCTATCTACTGCCTGAGCAGGCTCTGGAATTTCCTTGTCTTCACCTCTACCCACATGATTGACAGCTGCAACACGGAATTTGTACTCAGCCCCTGTCTGCAGACCTGTCACCACATAATTTGTTTCAGTTACAAGCTCCTCATTTACTCTCTTCCATTCCACCTCTTCTCCCTTCACCATTTCAATTATGTAGCCAAGAATCTCCATGCCTCCATCGTCAGCAGGCTTGGTCCATTCCAAACTGATGGAGGTACTGGTGGAATCCGAAACACAGACCACTGATGGAGCGCAAGGAATATCTTTTGGCTCAGCGGCTTTGATGGGTAAAGAGATGTTGCTAGCAGTTCCAACACCAGCATCATTTACAGCCATAACACGGAACTCGTATTCCATATCCTCTGTCAGGTTGATAACCCTATGTGCACAGTCAGTAATAGGCTTCTTGGTGATCACCTTGTAGAACCGGACAGTCTTCTTTTCACGTTTTTCCAGGATGTAATAATGAATCGGGCTTCCTCCATCAGATTTTGGAGGAGTCCAGGACAAGGTGATGCTCTCTCCTGTAACTTCAGTTGCATCAGGAGTGCCTGGAGCATCAGGAGTGGCTGGGGAAACAATTTTAATAGTGAGTGGAAATGACTAAATAAATGTAATATAGATTTGAAAACTTCCATATGTTGATTTTTAAAACCTTCCAAAATGACAACTTACTGTATTGCATCTGTGCAATGATGGGACTGGATTCCAGAGGTCTGCCAACTCCAAACTTGTTAACAGCAGAGACCCTGAATTGATACTCATTAGTCTTAATGAGCTTGGTTGCGTGGAAGGTGCACTCCTTACATTCATCAGACACCAATGCCCACGAAATCTTGGCTGTCTCACGCTTCTCAATGATGTAATGTGAAATCTCAGAACAACCATCTTTCTCTGGTGGGTTCCAAGACAGACTGCACTTGCCCTCTGAGATGTTACTGAAAGTGATCGGTCCAACAGGCTCGCCAGGTGTATCTGTGTCAAATAGGTGTGAGAAAGTTAAGTTAGAATACAAATGAATATAATGGTAAATATTGATACTGAAGTATAGGCAGAAAACCTTCAAAATTGCAAACCTTGGACTTGAACAAGGATTTTTTCCTTTTTGGTTCCAGACCCATTGGTAGCTTCCACAGTGTAGAGCCCACAGTGTGAACGATCAGCATCCCTGACAAAGAGGGTGCTGGATCCAGGAACTGTAATAATGTCCATCATCTTTTTTGTAATCTCCACACCGTCTCGGAACCAGACAACTTTGGGAACTGGACGTCCAGTGATGGTCACCTTTAGCCTGATGCTGTCTCCTGCCTTGACTGTCAAACCTTCAAAGTACTCTGGGCCAAACTCAATGTTTGGAAGAGCTGGTTTGGGAAAAAAGGCATTAGTTTACAGCAGGCAGCTTTAGTAAGCTATGTAGAGGTAATTCTTGGAAAAATGAGCTGAGGAAAACATGGGTAGCAACCAAGGGAAGCAAAAGCATTGGACTTCAACTATACTATTTACCCTTTAAACTCTGATTTAATGCTTCCCCAATATCTACACTGTCCAAGCTCTTTCCTGCTATTACTCACCATTTTCACTTCTGACAACAATCATGCCAGAAGAGTTGGATGGAGGACTGACAACACCCATGGCATTTCTGGCAATGACCCTAAACTCATAGCGTTCATTTGTTGCCAATCCAGTGACGGTATACTGACAGTCGTGCACATCAGTCAAGTTGGCCTTGAACCAGCGTCCATGTCCTTGGCGTTTCTCGATATTGTATCCAACAATCTTGCTACCGCCATCACGTTTGGGTGCATCCCATTTCAGTGACACTGAGTCACTAGTCACATCAGTGTAATCAGGCTGGCCAGGAGGATCTGAAATGCATAATGCACCTTTTAACTCTTTGCCACAGTGTTTTTATTCCAACAACATTTTAGTCAGATTTTATACAAAACATGCAAAATTTCCAGCATGTTGTATTTTTCAAGTGTAACAAAGGGATTTATGTCATGGTCTGAATTAATACTCACCAACTGGACTGACGGCCATGATTGGTTTGCTCTCATCACTCATTCGGCTAAACCCAGCATCATTCTGTGCATAGACTCTAAAGGAGTATTCAAGGCCTTCAATGAGCTCCAAAATCCTGTGATCTGTTTCTTTGATCAACACAGTGTTCACCTTTTGCCACATAATGCTATTCTTCTCCTTCTTCTCCACATGATAGCCCTGAATAGGGGTGCCACCATCATAGATAGGTTTTTCCCATTGAATGGTCATACCATCGTTGGTAACATTGTATACAATCGGCTTGCCTGGTGGGCCTGGTGGTCTGAATTGGTGCTTGGCAATAACCATTTGCGAAAGCAGAGGCTCGCTGACACCATACCTATTTTCAGCACACACTCTAAACTGGTATTGGACACCTTTGATAAGGTTGGTGACTTTGAATTGAGTATCCTGTACACTGGAGGAGGCCATCTTCCAGTCATTTTGGGAGGTATCACGTTTCTGCACGGTGTAGCAAGTTATGTCTCCACCACCATAGTCATTTGGTTCATCCCATGAGATCATAATGCTCTCTGCTCTCACTTCATCCAGTCGGATAGGTCCAACAGGCTTTGATGGTGGTCCCAGTGTGATGACATGGATGTGGAAGGATTTCCTGTTCACTTTGTTGTCAAGAGTTAAGGTGTATTTGCCCTCATTGTCCTTCTTCACATTCTTAATCATTAGGGTGGCTTTGTTTTCTGTTGTCTTGAAGCGTACTTGATCACTCTCTTTAAGCGGCAGGTTGTCCTTCATCCAAAGAACAGAAGGTCTGGGTTTGCCTTTGTATGGCAGTTCAATGTGCACATTGTGACCCAGGCGAATGCTGAGGCTACCACGTGGATATTCTGTAAGGTCTGCCTCTGGTGTAATAATGTAGTCAATGACCTTGATAGGTCCAATTTCAACAAAATCTCCATGTCCTTTCTCATTCCTGGCAGCAACTCTAAAGAACATGTTTGAGTGCTCCTTCAGTTTCTTTACCTCAAACTCACACTGTCTGCTTGTTCCTCCTAATGACCAATCTTCATCCTTGACCTTCTTCTCAATAATGTAGTCAGAGATTATACTACCACCATCGTAATCTGGCTTAAGCCACTGGAGAGTGACGGAGGTCTTTGATGAATCTTTCATTGAAACCTCTTTGACTGGGCCTGGAGTTTCTGTAGCCTTAACAGGTTCATGTGTTTCACATGGATCACCGATACCATTCTCATTCTCTGCTAAGACACGGAAGAAGAAGGATGTCTTTTCAGAAAGATCTTCAATGGTGTATGTTGTGTCTGTGCATTTGTTTGTCACCATAGAGTATGATCTCTTGGATGAGTCTCTCTTCTCCACAACATAGTTAGTAATCTCTGCACCTCCATCAAGAAGTGGGGCCTCCCAGCAGAGAGTCACCTTTCCACGGGTCACCTCCTTCAGGACCAGGTTCCTGCACTGAGCTGGGGTGTCTTGGACTTTGACAGACAGAGTCACTGTCTTGGGCTCACCCACACCGTTCTCTATCTTTACTGTATATTTTCCAGTATCAAGCTTGGTCACCTCACGCATAACAAGGACTGTGCTTGTGTCTGAATGGTGGAATTCATATTTGGGATTGTGGTCAATGCATTCTTCTCCCTTGCTCCAAGAGGCAGTGGGCGCAGGTCTTCCCTTCAATGGAACAGACAGCTCAACATCCTTGCCGGCCTTCACAATGTAGTGAGTTCTCATGGCAACATCAGAGTCAATCTGGGCCTCCTCTGGGAAAGGAGTATATAGAAGGTCATACAGGGGAAACTATATGTGGGCAACATGAATACAAAACAAGAAACACATGCTGTACACTGAACACACAATTTATTTTATTTTCAATAAGTAATGAATTTACCCAGGATGTCCTTAGCCTGCACTGGTTCAGTCATCTCCAGAGGCTCTCCGCGACCAGCACAATTGACAGCAGAGACTCTGAAGAAGTAGTTGACATTTGGTTTTAAATTGTGGACAACATATTCTGTTGTTTTGACCTCTCCTTTGGAGGTAATCATAGCCCATTCTTTTTCTCCCTCCACAAGCTTTTCCGCCATGTAACTTGTGACCTCACTTCCTCCATCCCATTCTGGCTTGGACCAGCCCAAAGTGATGGAAGTCTTGGTAGAGTCCACCACCTTTAACTTGCAAGGCTCATCTGGTGGATCTGTAAGTACCATGTATTTGTTAAGTGGAGTGTAGATTAGTAATCATTACTTTTGTGGTAAATCTGTGAATCTAAGTGTACTTACCAACTGGGTCAGCAGCCTTATAATAGTCTGATGCATCAGAAAACGGTCCCTCTCCAGCCTTGTTAATGGCACAGACACGATACTGGTATTCATTTCCTTCTGTCAAGTGATAAACTGTCTGTTTGGTGTCAGTGACAGGATCTTTATAAACTCTGATCCAGCGCAAGCTCTTCTTGTCTCGTCTCTCCAGGTAGTAGCCTGTCACAGCACTGCCTCCATCCACACCTGGTTTGCCCCATTCCACCACCATAGTGGACTTTGTAATGGTGGTCACCTCAGGGGTATGAGGCTGCCCAGGAGTTACTTTAAGAACAGACAATAGGTGTGTTAAGATCACATAACAGTGAAGTTAATGACAAAAAAGCCTGATAAAAATAAAATTTGTTAAAAAGAATAAGAAACACACAGGATAGCTGCTGTGGATCCCATGCCACTCTAGTGAAACCTACCAAAGGCATTCTTAGCGATGACAGGCTCTGACTCCAGTGGTTCTCCAACTCCATACTTGTTAACACCCATTACACGGAATACATACTCATTTCCACGGACCAGCTTGCCAATGGCAATGTACGTCTGTTCACACCTTTCAGAAACTGTTGACCACACCACTCTACTGGTTTCACGTCTTTCAACAATGTAGTGGGTGACTTTGGAGCCTCCCTGGTCACACTCAGGCACAGGTTCCCAGCTGAACATAATTCTTTCTGCTGTGATGGAGTTGAAGTTAATAATGCCAGCTGGGGGTCCAGGTTTGTCTAAGGAAAGATAAAAAGTTAAAATAACATGGATGGATGAGATGATGGAGGCTTTATAGTCTGGATTTAAACTGGTTAGGAATTCAGATGTAAGGAAATGTGAGAATCAATAACTTATAAATACCTAGGATTTCAGTTCTGATGGTTGCAGATGCTGACCCCAGAACATTCTTAATCTTGATCTCATATGAACCTGTGTCATTGCGAGTTGCATCCTTGATCAGAACAGCAGAAGAGTCCGTTGTGCTTTCAGCAGACACAGTGGAGGTTGTTACTAGCTCCTTTCCATTCTTGAGCCACTCAATTGTTGGTAGAGGCTTGGCAATAATTCCTACTCTGAGCTTAACTGTAGCTCCAGCTTTGTACTGAACTACATCCAGATACTCTGGAGGAAGGTCTATAGCTGGGGCACCTGTGACGAGAAACATTTATACAAGTGTATAAATAAAATTATTACAAGTAATTAATAAATGTCCATATAATTTTGGATTATATGCTCACCACATGCATCAACACAAGTCACTGGTCCAGCAATGAGAGATGGATTGCTGACAGACCCAACTGCATTCTTAGCATAAACTCTGAACTCGTAAGACTCATCCTGGGTCAGTCCAGATACAGTGAAACCCATCTCAATGATGTTTGTAAAGTTGGCCTTCACCCATCTGCCGCTGGGTGCCTCCCTCCTTTCTACACTGTAACCAGTAATCTTACTGCCACCATCATATGGAGGCCTCTGCCAGGCCAGACTGACCGAGTTCTTCGTGACTTCAGTGACATGAACATTTGCCGGGGGTTCTGTGTTATTAAAGTGAGAAAGATCCAAGTTTAATAAAGTAACTGCAAAGATTTTCAGTTGTAAGCTCATATAATTAAGGCATAAAACTGCAAAAATTAAATACTTAAAATACTCACCACAGGCATCAATAGCAAGCACTTCTTCTGATGTTTTGCTCATTTTTCCAATACCAGCAGAATTTTCAGCTGCCACCTTGAATTCATAGATAAGACCAGGGCAGATGTTTGTGACACGCCACTGGTCTCCTGGGATTGGGGTCTTATTGATTTTCTGCCAAAGGATGCTGGTCCTCTCTTTCATCTGGAGATGGTATCCAACCACAGGGTTTCCACCATCATTGACTGGCTCATTCCAGCAGACTGTGAGACTTTCTCTAGATACATAGCTAACCCAAGGTGTGGATGGAGGTCCAGGCACAGCTGTTACAGAACACACTCTTGTTAGAATACATTAACAAAGATGCCTTGTTCATAAAACAGAAGAATTGGAATTGAAGATACAGGATAAAGTGGCTTACTGTATGGAAGCTTTATCATGACCGGCTTGCTGTCAATATGATCACTGATACCATAACGATTCTCAGCCTTAATTCTGAACTGGTACTCCTCTCCTTTAGTCAGCTTAGTCACCTTGATCTCACTTCTGGCAATGGTAGTCGACACCTCTACCCAGGCAGGAGTGCTGGTTTCACGTTTAAGAACAACATAATTCGTAACAGGACTGCCACCATCGTACTCTGGAGGAGTCCATTTCAGACACACTGTGGTCTCTCCAACTTCTCCAATCTGAACTGGACCAACAGGAGGTCCAGGTCTGTCCAGCACAACGAAGATAATGAAAATCTTGGTAGTACCTCCTGCATTTGAGGCTGTGATTTCATATTTGCCAGCATCCACTGAAACACTTTCATTTAGGGTGATGATTAAACTATCTGGAGTTACTTCTGTCAGCAGCCTCTTGGATCCCTTAATGACAATATTGTTCTTGGAAACAGTGACCTTTGGCATGGGCCTGCCAGTTAATGGAATCTCAAAGGTCAGATTGGATCCTGCTTTTACATAAACTGTATTCTTGGGGTAGTTCTTTAGGTCAAACTCTGGAGCCTCTGTTGGAAAATAAAAATAATAACACAGGACTGTGGTAAGACATGGCAGCTTAGTAAAACATTAATAATGTTTATTATTTCGGAAATACCATAGCTTTTAAAAACTTGCCCATTTATATAAATTAGGATTATTATAATTATTATTATTAGGATTAATTATATATAGACATAGCATGTCAGAAATGTACATTATGTAATATGTCTAATGTGAAAAGTTTAAAGTAAAGACAGCAACAATACCGTGTATTTCCTTGACAATAACCGGAACGATCATCTCCTTGGGTTCACTAAGTCCAGCATGGTTCTCAGCACGGACTCTGAAAAAGTACTCAGCACCTTCCCTAAGGCTCTTGATTGTGTGAGTCATGGTCCTCACAGTGGCACATTTCACCCATTTGGTCTGTCCTTTCTCCAGGGCATCAATAAGATAACCAGTGACTCTGCTTCCGCCATCATATTCTGGTCTGGTCCAGGCAATAGTAACACTGTCCTTGGTAACATTTGCAACTCCAAGTTTCATAGGTGGACTTGGTACCTCTATAACAGACAGCAGGACAATTTTATTAAGTCCATAATATTGATTTATGATGTTTTTAAAGAAAAATTTTTTACAAATATAAGCACTCAGTGCATATGTTACCTGTGATCTTTGTCCCAGCCTTAGCGTCCTGAGGGACACCCACTCCATACTCATTTTCTCCAATAACTCTGAAATAATAGATAGCTCCCTCCTGTAGGTCTTCCACCTTGTAAGTCAGAGTGTGGCAGTTGCCAGTCACAGACACCCAGGCTTTCTTACTGGCCTCACGTTTTTCAACATGGTAGGCCTTTACTGCATCACCACCATCATTCTCTGGAGGATCCCAAGTGAGGGTTGCAGAATCCCTGGTCACTGAAGATACTTTAACATTCATTGGGGGTCCTGGAGAGTCAAGTACTTTGACAACCACAGGCAATGTTGCTTTTCCTAGTGGTGATTCAATTGTGACAGTGTATTCTCCAGAGTCATTTCTAGTTGACTTCTCAATAGTCAATGAAGTGCTGGATTCTGTTGATTCAATGGTTCCTCTGACTTTCAGATCAACACCCTCCTTAGCCCATGTCACTGATGGCAAAGGATTTCCCTTGAATGGCACATTAAGAGTAAATGCTGTACCATGCTTAACAGAGAGCACTTTACGCATCTCAATGTCAACATCAAATGATGGTTCTGCAGTTCTGTCCTTTGCGGCAGATGGATTTGAATATGGACTACGCACACTGCTGCCAACTTTATTGATTGCTTTAACACAGAATTCATATTCTGCATCTGTCTTCAATCCAGTGATGGTGAATTCTAAGCTCTTTGTAAGAGGGATGGCCTCAACCCATCTTGCTAGTTCTTCAGGTGACTCAAGTACCTCCTCTTCCTCCTCATATTCTTCTTCTTCCTCTGGTTTCTGGATGTAGTCTCTGTATTCTACACTGTATCCAAGGATAGGAGCACCACCATCATCTGTTGGTGGTTTCCAGACAATAGACACGCTGTCTTTGGTTGAATTCACAATCTTTGGCTTGGTTGGTCGAGAAGGAACGACCAGAGGATCTACTGCTCTGAATGTTGCAGATGGTTCACTCGGTGGACTCAAACCAGCTGCATTTTCAGCATAAACTCGGAAGTCATATTCACAACCCTTGCGGAGTTTGGTTACTACTGTGGTAAATTCAGGAACTGGATCTCTGTTCACACGGACCCAACGCATGCTTGTTTTCTCACGTCGCTCAATCACATATCCAGTAATGGGACTGCCTCCATCATTGGCTGGCTTGCACCAGGTGAGGGTCATTGAGTCTCCAGTTATAGTAGTGACATCAACACTAGCTGGAGCAGTGGCAAAGGTGTATGGATCTGTAACCTTTATAACATCACTCTCCAGAGCTTCACCAACACCATGCTTGTTAATAGCAAGAACCCTAAAGATATAGTCATTGTCCTTGAGCAGGCCTGTGACTTTAAAGAATGTTTTTGTGACATCTGCCTTCACCAGTGTCCATGACAGTCGACTGGTCTCACGTTTTTCAACAACGTAATGAGTGATGTCTGCACCACCAGATTCCTGAGGTGGACCCCAAGACAGAGTGCACTCTGCTGCTGTGATACCTGTAATCTGAAGTGGTCCTGCTGAGGGTCCTGGCCTATCTAGAATCACACAGTTTATTGGCATGGTAACTGTTCCACCAATATTTTGTAAAGTCAGGGCATACTGTCCAGAATCTCTTCTGATACAATCCTTTATAGTGAGACATGTGCTGGTGTCTGTTGAAACAATTTGAATTCTAGCTCTTAGCTCGATTTCTTTGCCATTCTTGGTCCATGAAATGACAGGAGCAGGACGTCCCGCAAGATCCGCATTAATCTTTAGAGTTTCTCCGGCTTTCACAAACACGGTCTCTCTGAACTTCACATCAATCATGATGCGTGGTGGCTCCACATCATCTTTAATAGTGATGGGACCAGTATTGTCTGATGGTATACTAAACAGTCCAGCTGCATTCTTTGCAATGACACGGAAATCATACTGGCTGTTCTCTGTAAGGCCTGTCACATCATAATGGGTCTCAGGTACATTAGTGAAGTTGCACCTTGTCCATCGTCCTTCTGGAAGGTCTCTGCGTTCAATTGTGTAACCAGAAACCTTTGCTCCACCATCATATTCTGGTTTTTCCCAAGATAAGGAGACTGATGTTCTGGTGATTGCAATGATAATGGGTGTACCTGGAGGGTCACATGGATCTCTTGCTGCTACAGCTTCACAAGCCTTGCTACATTTACCAATACCGGCAATATTTTCAGCATATACACGGTATTCATACATCATGCCCTCTTCAATTCCAGTGACTTTGTACTCTGTATCTTTGATCATTCCTCTGTTCATCTTTGTCCAAAGAATGCTAGAACGCTCCTTCCTCTCCAGGTGGTAGCCCAGAACAGGACTACCACCATCACTGACTGGCTCATTCCAAGTCACCAGCATATAAGACTTGGTGGCCAGTTTCACTATGGGTGTAGAAGGAGGTCCGGGTTGTTTAAAATTGTACTGAGCAGTGATTCCAGGTGAATCCAGATAGCTACTCTTTCCATAGCGGTTAACTGCATAAATACGAAACTGATACTCTGCTCCATGTGTAAGGCGGCCAGCTTTGAAAGCTGTTCTAGCAACATTACTTGCTATCATCTGCCATTCCTGTGTGTTTGTGTCTCTCTTCTCCACAATGTAGTTGCTGATGGAGCAGCCACCATCGTATTCTGGTGGGGACCAGGAAAGGGAGATACTGTCTGAAGTCACTGCATCCACCTTAATTCCTTTAGGTGGACCTGGCTTATCAAGGACAATGACTCCAATATCTGCTGTAACAGTTCCTGCTGTGTTTGCCAAAGTCATTTCATACTTCCCAACATGTTCCTTCTTAGCCTCTTTGATAATGATTTTGGATGAGGCTACAGTGTTTAAGATAGAAACTGATGTGGTTTGCTTCAAAGGAAGGCCATCCTTCTTCCAGGACACAGCGGGCTTTGGTCTGCCTCTTATTGGAACCTCAAAAGTGAGGTCACCTCCAGCCTTCACAGTGTATGTGGTAAACAGCAAGTTGATAGATGGTTCAATAGCAACATCCTTTGCAACCACAGGTAAGCCAAGATCCTTTGGCTCACTCTTCCCCTTCTCATTGATTGCAACAACTCTGAATAAATAAGCTTCATTTGGAGTTAAATTAGGAATAGTTGCTTCTGGTACCTTAACTGTACATGCTGTGCCCCATTTATCCCCACTCTTAGGCTTAAATTCTACATTGTAGCACATTACTTTGCATCCACCATCATGAGCAGGTTTCTCCCAAGTCAGTGACACACTAGTCTTGGTCAAATCTACAAGGGTAACCTTGCTTGGTGGCAAAGGTACCTCAGCAACCTTTACTTCTTTGGTTTCAACCATCTGGCCTTGGCCATATTCATTAACAGCACAGATTCTGAAGTAGAAAATTCCACCTTCTGGCAGGTCTTCTACCTTAAATGAGTTTGCTGTACAGTTGCTGGTGACAGCAGCATAGGCCTTCCTAACAGACTCTCTCTTCTCTATGATGTAGTTTGTGATTTTAGAGCCACCATCAGTAAGTGGAGTATCCCAGGCAAGAGTCACTGAATCCTTCTTTAGCTCCTTCACGGTAAAGTTTTGTGGTGCACTCGGTGTATCCAAAATTCTCACTGCAACAATTGCAGATTTTTTGCCACTACTGTTTTCTAGTGTTAGTGAGTATTTGCCACTGTCAAAGCGATGAACATTGTCAATGACAAGCATGGTGAATGAACTAGTAGTATCAATTACAGCACGCTCTGTAAGGGTACCATCAACTTTCTCCCATTTTACAGCAGGCTCAGGTCTTCCTCTGATTGTGACAAAGAGGCGTAGAGTCCCACCAGCACGGACAGATAGAACCTTTCTGAGTTCAGCATCAAGTTCTATCTCTGGTGCTTCTGCCCTGTCAGAAGTAACCACTGTGCCATGGACATTAGCAGCCTCCCCCACTCCTTCTGAATTTATTGCAGAGACACGGAACTGGTACTCTCCACCCTCCTTCAAGTCTGTTATAGTTAATTTGGTGGCTTGAATGCCACTGGGTGGAGTGAACATTGTCCATTCTTTTTCAACTGGTGCTTCTACTGCTGGTGCTATCTCTGCCTCCTCTGTTGACTCAGGTACCGGTGTATACTCCCTCATTTCAACAATGTATCCCTTGATATAAGCACCGCCATCAAAGTCAGGTTTGCCCCAAGACAGAGAGACAGAGGACTTTGTGTAGTCTGTTACTTTAGGATGGTGCGGAGGCCCAGGTGGTCTTATGGCATCACATGCCCTGTAGAACAGGGACAGCTCACTGAAATCTCCCATTCCAACCTCATTCTCAGAAGCAACACGGAACTCATAGAAGTGATCTGTGATCAGACCTGTGACTTTAAACTGAGTGTCTGTAAGCTTTTGTCTGTTGCATTTTGTCCACCGTACACTGTCTTTGTCACGTTTTTCAAGATGGTAGCCTTCAATTTCAGCTCCACCAGTCTGTTCAGGAGCTGTCCACGACAAAACTATAGAGTCCTTTGTGATCAGACTGGCTTCTGGAGTTCCAGGAGCACTAGGAGGCTTGTAAGGATTGCGTGCAATGATGGGTTCACTTTCCAGATAGTCACCAATGCCATATTTGTTCACTGCTCTGACTCTGAAAATGTATTCATCTCCAGGAAGCAAATTTGTTGCTTTATGGTACAGACCCTTGATGTCTGATGCAGCCACGGTCCAGGACAACCTGCTAGTCTCTCTCTTCTCCAGCACATAGTGAGTGATACTGGCTCCGCCATCTAGAACTGGCTCAGACCAGGCAAGAATGCACCTGTCGGCCATGACTCCAGTAATCTTCATGGGTCCAGTGGGTGGACCTGGTTTATCAAGGACTTTAACTGTGATAGGGAACACTTTTGTACCACCCAGATTTTTGACGGTGAGGTCATAGTGGCCACTATCAAGCTTGGTTACATCCTTAATCGTCATTGCTGCACGTTTCTGTGTAGTTTTCACTTCAATGCGTAAGGCTTTGTCCATTTCCTTGCCCTCTTTCAACCAGAGCACCTCAGGAATTGGTTTTCCATAGATGTCTGCATCCAGAAGCAGATTTTCTCCAGCATTTACAACAATAACATCTTTGTATTTAGGATCCATTGAGGCCCTTGGTGGTTCAATTTCATCAGTAGCAGTAATAGGTCCAGAGCTGTCAGATGGCTCGCTAAAGATGCCAGCTGCATTTCTTGCAATAACTCTAAATTCATATCGCTCATTTTCTGTCAGACCAGTGACAGTGTACTCAGTCTCAACTATATTGGTAAAGTTAGCTCTTACCCAGCGTCCATCAGGAGAGGCAAGGTCTTTCCTTTCCACAATATATCCATTCACTTTGCTACCACCATCATACTGAGGCTTAGTCCACTGAATCCTGATCTGGTTCTTAGAAATAGATACAGCTTCTGGGGTACCAGGAGGATCACATGGGTCGCGAGCAACAAAGGACTCTGATACTTTACTACATCGGCCAATGCCAACAATATTTTCAGCATAAACTCTAAATTCATATCCAATACCCTCCTCAAGGTTAACGATCTTGAATTGTGTG
Organism: Neolamprologus multifasciatus; assembly: GCF_963576455.1. Classification (NCBI taxonomy): domain Eukaryota; kingdom Metazoa; phylum Chordata; class Actinopteri; order Cichliformes; family Cichlidae; genus Neolamprologus; species Neolamprologus multifasciatus. Next base: position 35,049,621 of record NC_140454.1, read on the forward strand.
TCTGTGATGAGAGTCTTGTTCAGTTTGCTCCATAGAATGCTGCTTCTTTCCTTGCTTTCCAAATGGTAGCCAATAACTGCACTTCCACCATCAATGACTGGCTCATTCCATTCAATGATCATCATTTCTTTAGTTGCAGATTTCACATGTGGTGTTCCTGGAGGACCCGGTGGTTTGAATGGATATTGCACCACAATGGCCTTGGAATCCAGAGGCGCACCCTTTCCATATCTATTTTCAGCTATGATTCTGAACTGATATTCTGAACCTGTCTTCAGCTTGCTGACCTTAAAAGCTGTTCTAGCTAGCTGAGTGGTGACTGTTTGCCATGTTGTACTGGTTGTGTCTCTCTTTTCCACTATGTAATTCTTTACTTGGCATCCACCGGTGTACTCCGGGGGGTCCCAGGAGAGGTGGACAAAGGTGTTGCTCACTTCAACAATCTTGATTGGCCCTTTTGGTGGACCAGGCTTGTCGAGGATAATGACAGATACATCCTCTGCGGTTGTTCCAGTGGTGTTGGCTGCTGTAATTGTGTATTTGCCAAAGTCCTCCTTGCATGCCTCAGTAATTTCTATTCCTGTTGTTGTTTTAGTGAATTTTATATTCATTCTTGATGTCACCTTCAAAGGCTGACCATCCTTGGCCCAGGTGACTTTAGGTTTTGGCTTGCCAAGAACAGGAAAATCTAACTTTAGATCCTTTCCAGCTAATACACTGTAAGTGTTGAATGGAATTTTGATGCTGGGCTCCATGGTCATGTCAGTGGCAATCACAGGTGCAGCAAGTGCTTTTGGCTCACTCTTTCCCTTTTCATTGTAAGCAATGATGCGGAATAGGTATTCTGTTCCAGCTGTAAGGCCTGTGACAGTACCTTCACATGTTTTTGTATTTGTTGCAACTCCCCACTTATCTGTACCCTTAGGTTGCATCTCAATTAGATAGCCAGCAATTCTGCTCCCTCCATCCTGCTGAGGTTTCTCCCAGGCCAGTGAGACACTGGACTTAGTTACATCAGTGAGGAAGACCTTTCCAACAGGCAGTGGTACTTCAGAGGCCTTGGAGGCAGTCTTTGTTTCCACAGCCGGCCCAATTCCATATTCATTCTCAGCCATGACCCTAAAGTAGTACATAGCACCTTCAATCAAGTTCTCAACTTTGAATGTTGTTTTGGTGCATTTTGTGGACACATTTGCATATGCCTTTCTTGTTGATTCACGTTTGTCAATGACATAGTTCTTGATTTTGGCACCTCCATCAATCAATGGAGCATCCCAAGCAAGAGTGACAGAGTCCTTTCTGATTTCTTTAACAACAAGGTTCTGTGGGGCCCCAGGGGCATCCAGAATTTTAACTGAAACAACCTCAGACACGGTGCCACTGCTGTTAGTCAGTGTGAGGGTGTATTTTCCTGAGTCACTTCTGTCACATGAGTCAATAGACAACTGTGTGAAATTATGAGCTTTCTCGACCACTGGTTTTTCAGTCAGGTTTCCGTCATCCTTAGTCCACTTTATCTCAGGTGTTGGTCTGCCCTTAAATGGAATATTGATTCTAACAGAGCCGCCTGCTTTCAGTACAATGCCCTTCCTCAGCTCCGAGTCAAGGTGGATCTCAGGTGGTTCGACCCTTTCTTCAGGCTTAGCTGTTCCAGAGAGAACTGCCGGCTCACCAACTCCCAATTTGTTCAGAGCACACACTTGGATCTTGTACTCCTGACCCTCAGTAAGCTTTGTAATTTCATATTTGTTGACACGCAGGCCAGTTGGAGGAGTGACCATGGTCCATTCTTCCTCTTCAGCCTTGCAGACTTCAACAATATATCCTTGAATGACACTGCCACCATCAGACAGAGGCTTACCCCATGACACAGTAATAGAAGTCTTTGTTGAGTCAATCACATGCACATATCCTGGGGCTCCAGGTTTGTACTTGGGATCACAGGCCTTGTAGTATGAACTTGCAAGGCTTGGCTCTCCCACTCCAACTATGTTCTCAGCAGCCACTCTGAATTCATACTCATGGCCTGTGGTCAGGCCTGTAACTCTAAATGAGAGATCAGTGACCTTCTGTCTGTTGCATCTGGTCCATTTGATCCCGGTTCTATCCTTTTTCTCAATTATGTAATTTGTAATTTCACTGCCACCATCAGTCTCAGGGGCAGACCAAGAGATGGTCATACCATCATGGGCAATGTTAGATACATCCTCAATGTGAGGTGGACCAGGGAGAACAAATGGAGTTTTCATTATTACTGCACCAGACTCCAGTGGCTCACTTACACCATGACTATTAACTGCCATTACACGGAACATATACTCATCACCTTCCAGTAATTTGGTAACTTTGTAGCATGTGGTGCCACAGTTGCTAGAAACAACAGTCCAAGCTAGACGACTTGTCTCCCTTCTTTCAATGATGTAATGTGTAATAGGACTACCTCCATCATGTAGAGGGGGGTGCCATACCAGTGTGCATCTATCTTCAGCGACTCCAGTGACATGGAGTGGTCCTTCACATGGGCTAGGTTTATCCAGTACCAAAACCTTAAATGGAACAGTCTCACTGCCAGCTTCATTTGTCAGCTGGAGTGTATAAGTTCCACCATCAACTCTAATGGAGTCTTTAATGACAATCATTGCATGGTTTTCTGTGTTTCTGATCTCTAGCCGAAGTGTGTTTTCAACTGGTTTGTCACCTTTGAACCACTGGATTGTTGGCAGCGGCTTGCCACGTACATCAGCATCTAGCTTGAATGTCTCTCCAGCATTGACAATAATGGTCTTAGTGAATGCAGGATCAATGGAGAATTTGGGTGCCTCCACAGCATCACTTGCAGTTATAGGTCCACTGTTATATGATGGTTTGCTGACAGTGCCAACAGCATTTTTAGCAATGACTCTAAAGTCATACTGTGCATTTTCAGTCAGACCAGTCACTGTAAACTGGGTCTCAATCACATTAGTAAAATTTGCCTTTACCCACCTGCCCTCGGGCAGATCACGCTTTTCCACAATATAGCCAGTGATATTGCTTCCACCATCATATTCTGGTTTAGTCCACTGAATGACAATGGTGTCTTTGGTCACATGGATGGCCTCTGGTATTCCAGGAGGATCACATGGATCACGGGCAACACATCCCTCTGAGACTTTGCTGCTCCTTCCAATTCCAACAATATTTTCAGCATAAACCCTGTATTCATATTCAACACCCTCCTCCAAGGGGTAACTCTTGAAACTTGTCTCATGGATGAGAGTCTTGTTGATCTTGACCCAGAGAATACTATTCCTCTCTTTCCTTTCAAGATGGTAGCCAAGAACAGGACTGCCTCCATCTGTGACAGGTTCATGCCACTCAACAATTTGGTGGTCCCTAGAGAGAGAAGAGATGAAAGGAGTGCCTGGAGGGCCTGGCTCTCTGTATGGGTACTGAGCAACTACAGCAGATGAATCCAGACCATGGCTTTTACCATAACGGTTCTGGGCAATGATCCTGAACTGGTACTCAGCTCCAGTCTTTAGTCTAGATACTTTTATGGTGGTTCTGGCCCAGTTGATACTAACATTCTCCCATGTTGTAGTAGTCGTATCTCTTTTCTGTACAACGTAGTTTGAAATTTGGCATCCACCATTGTGTTTTGGTGGGTCCCATGATATAGTGACACTCTGTGTTGTGATTTCATCGAATCTCACAGGGCCACATGGAGGGCCAGGTTTGTCAAGTACAATGACTTCAATTGTTGTGTCCTTCTTTCCAACTGAGTTGGCAACATTTATGCTGTACATACCACCATCATCGCCTGCTGCCTCTTTTATGCTTAGTGTTGTATGTGTTGGTGTATTGACAATATTGACTCTTGTAGTAAACTTCAAGGGAGCGCCATCTTTAGTCCATGTGATGGTAGGTTTAGGACGTCCAAAGACAGGAATGTCAATGTTAATGTCTTTGCCCACATGAACACTGTAGCTGCTGAATTCTGGACGGACATCTGGCTCAAAGACCAAGTTTTTGGTCATCACTGGCCCGGAAAGGACTTTGGGGTCACTCTTCCCTTTATCATTGACAGCTGTAATTCTGAAAAGATACTCCTCTCCTGGGTTCAAATTGGAGACTGTTGCTTCCATTGTCTTAAAAGTGTTTACAGCAGACCATTTCTCTTGACCCTTCAGCTGCACCTCAAGCAAGTACTGCATGATCCTGCTACCACCATCATACTCTGGCCTCTCCCAGGCCAGAGAGATGCTTGTTTTTGTCTGGTCTGTAACAATTAAACTCTTTGGAGCCTGGGGCACTTCTGAGACCTTAAGAGGATCAACAGTTGCTGCAGGCAGACCAACACCATAAGCATTCTCTGCAAGTACACGGAAGTAGTAACTGCAGCCCTCCTGGAGTGGTTCGATCTGCCATGAAAGAGCATGACAATTTGTGACAACAGCTGCAAATGTTTTGCGTGTGCTTTCTCTTTTTTCAACAATGTAGTTTTTGATCTTGGATCCACCATCCAACAGAGGTGGTTCCCATTCCAATGTTACTGACTGGTTTGTAATTTCTTTCACTTTAAGATTAACAGGAGCACTAGGTGTGTCAAGGACACGGACAACAACAAATGCAGATTTGGTTCCACTGGAATTCTCTGCAGAGACTGTGTATTTTCCACTGTCATTTCTGCTCATTTTATCAATCACAAGCAATGTATAACTGCTGGTTATCTCCACCTGAGCACTCTCTTTAAGGGGAGCTTCATCTTTGTCCCACTTTATAGTAGGTGTGGGCCTGCCTTTGATAGGAATGAAGAGTCTTAGGGACGCACCAGCTTTAATGGTAACAATTTTTCTTAGTTCTGGGTCAATGTCAAGGTCTGGCTCATCTGCTCTGTCCTTAGCAACAACAATTCCAGCGACATCAGCATGCTCACCAACTCCTACTTTGTTGATTGCACATACTCTAAACTTGTATGCCTGGTTTTCTTTCAGATTTGCAACTTCAAACTTAGTCTTCTTAACACCTGTAGCTGGTGTGCACATTATCCATTCTTCAACAACTGTGTCTGTGGCAGCTCCTTCAGCAGCAGGTGCTTCAGCAGTAGTAGAGCAGCACTCAACAATGTATCCCTGAATCTCACAGCCTCCATCAGAAATGGGTTTTCCCCATGACAGGAATACTGATGTTCTTGTAGTGTCTGTAACTCTTGGGTTATGTGGTGGGCCAGGCCTAAAGATAGGATCAAGAGCTTTGTAGAAAACAGTTGGGGAGCTTGGCTCACCAACACCAACAGAATTCTCAGCTGCAACTCTGAATTCATAATTGTGGCTTTCCAAAAGGCCTTTGACCTTAAAACTCAAATCAGTGACTGTTTGCCTATTGCACCTAGTCCATCTTACGCCTTCTTTGTCATGCTTCTCAATTATGTATCCAGTTACAGGACTGCCACCATCTTCAGAAGGAGCCTCCCAGGTAAGCACCATTGAATCCTTTTTAATATTTGAAACTTCTAAGTTCTTGGGCGATCCAGGTAGCATGTATGGATCCTTGATTATGACAGCAGGAGATTCAAGTGGTGCGCCTACTCCAAATTGGTTGACAGCACGGACTCTGAAGATGTACTCATTTCCCTCCAGGAGCTTGGTAACTTTTAGACAAATGTTCTCCACTTTTTGTTCAACTACAGTCCAGATTAGTCTGCTTGTCTCTCTTCTCTCCACAATGTAGTGACAGATCTTGCTGCCACCATCCTGCAATGGTGGTTTCCATGCAAGGCAGCATCTGTCTTTGGTTATTCCTGTGACAACAAGAGGCCCTTGTGGTTCTCCAGGTTTATCTAGAACAACAACATTGACCTGTACAGTCTTTTCTCCTCCAGGATTTTTCAGTAGCAAAATGTATTGCCCTCCATCAGAAAGTTTAGCTTCTTTGACAGATATAAAAGCTTTGGTGGGTGTGTTCTTGATTTCCCTGTGAATTGTGTTGCCTAGTTCCTGCTCTCCCTTCATCCAGTGGATAGAGGGCAGTGGTTTTCCATGAACATCTGCATCAATTTTGAAGTTGTCGCCAGCACTGACCACAATATTCTGTGTATACTCTGGGTCAATGCTTATGCGCGGTGGCTCAATCTCATCTCTGGCAGTAATTGGACCAGTGCTGTAAGAAGGAATACTGAAAACACCAGCAGCATTTCTGGCAATGACACGAAACTCATATTGATTGCCCTCCACAAGTCCACTTGCTAAATATTCTGTCTCAATTACATTAGTAAAATTAGCCTTCAACCAACGACCCTCTGGAAGCTCCTTCTTTTCCACAATGTAGCCTGTAACCTTTGCACCACCATCATACTCAGGTTTGGTCCAAACAATAGTCACTGAGTCCTTAGTAATCTTTATTGCCTCTGGGGTGCCAGGTGGATCACAAGGATCTCTAGCAATATAGCCCTCCGACACTTTACTTACTTTGCCTATTCCAACTATGTTTTCGGCATACACTCTGTATTCATACTCCATTCCTGGTTCTAGGCCAGTGGTCTTAAAGGTTTGGTCTGTAATAAGAGATTTGTTTAGTTTGACCCAAAGGATGCTGTTCCTCTCTTTACGTTCAAGGTGGTAGCCCAAGATAGAACTTCCACCATCAATGACAGGTTCATTCCAGGTGACCACCATGCTATCTTTGGTGCAGACTGCAATGGATGGTGTACCTGGAGGGCCTGGGAGTTTATATGGGTATTGAGCCAAAATGCATGCTGATAGAAGAGCTGGGCCTTTTCCATATCTGTTTTCTGCAGTAATTCTAAACTGATACTCAGAATCTGTTTTCAGCCTGCCTGCCTTAATTTTGGTCCTTGCTAGGTTGGAAGATACAACCATCCAGGCAGTTGTAGATGTGTCTCTCTTTTCTACAATATAGCTTTTGATGGTGCAACCACCATCATACTCTGGTGGATTCCAGGAGATGGTTACACTGTCAGAAGTGACTTCCTCTACCTTAACTGGACCACCTGGTTGGCCAGGTTTGTCAAGAACAACAATGCCAATATCTGCTTTAGTTTCTCCTGCTGTGTTGGTAAGAGTAATAATGTAGTGTCCAACATCATCTTTAGTAGCTTCATTTATAGTGAGGTTCAGCATTGTGTCTGTAGCACCAAAGTTTACTCTGCTAGTTCTCTTAAGAGGGAGACCATCCTTTACCCATGAAACTGTTGCTTTGGGGCGTGCAATATAAGGAACCTCCACTTTCAAGTCTTCTCCTGCCAACACAGTAAATGTGTTGAACAACATTTTGACAGCAGGTGCAATAACAAGGTCTTTTACAATCACAGGAACTCCAATCTGACGTGGCTCACTTGTTCCTTTTTCATTTCTTGCAGCAACACGGAACATATATTCTTCACCTGCATTTAGTCCACTAATAGTAGCTTCTGTTTCTTTTACGATCAGTGCTTGGGTCCACTTGTCAGCACCCTTAGGCAGGATCTCAACAACATAACAGCCCACTCTACTGCCACCATCATGCTCTGGCTTCTCCCAGGAGAGAGTGACACTGTTTTTGGTAACATCCTTAAGAGTGATTTTGCCAGGAGGCTGTGGTTTCTCTGACACCTTAACTGATTCACCAGTCTCAATGGGCAAGCCGATGCCATACTCATTCTCCGCTAAAACTCTAAAGTAATAGTTGCATCCTTCCAGGAGCTGGTCAACAGTGAAGGTGGTTTGATAGCAGAGCGCATTGACTGTGGCATATGCTTTTCTTGTAGACTCGCGTTTTTCAACAACATAATTCTTAATTTTAACTCCACCATCATTCACTGGTGGATCCCAAGTCAGAGTCACAGCATCCTTTGTCACAGCAGTAATTTTCAGATTCTGTGGGGCACTTGGTGTATCAAGCACACTGACTTGTACTGTAACTGTCTTGGAGCCAGAGCTGTTCTCAACAGTAAGATTATACTTTCCACTGTCAAATCGGTTGACATTTTCAATTATCAGTGATGTGTACGATGTTGTGCTGTCAATGATTGCCCTCTCAACTGGCTCCCCATCTCCTTTGGTCCATTTTACCTGAGGGGGTGGTCTGCCTCTGATAGGCACAAACAGTCTAAGTGAACAGCAAGCTCTAAGCCTGACAACTGACCGAAGTTCAGCATCCAAATCAATCTCAGGAGGGAGAAGCCTGTCCTCTGCCTTTGGATTACCAGGTACAGATGCTGCCTCTCCAATTCCTTCACTATTGACAGCAGAGATGTGAATCTTGTACTCTTGATTCTCCTTCAGGTTAACAATGGTGAATGAGGTAGCAGGAAGACCTTCCTTGGGTGTCACAATGGTCCATTCCTCTTCTTCCTTCTTTTCAGATGGGATGCATGTTTCTACAATGTAGCCCATGATTTCACAGCCACCATCAAATGCAGGTTTGTTCCAAGCCACAGTAATTGAAGACTTGGTTGTATCCAAGATTCTGGGGTTGCATGGAGCTTCAGGCTTGTATAGTCCATCAGTGGCCTTGTAGAATGGACTAGACACACTTGGTATACTCAATCCGGCAGCATTCTCAGCAATAATTCTGAATTTATATTCATGTCCAACAACAAGACCTGTTGCCTTGAACTGCAGATCTTTGACTTTCCTCTTGTTACATTTGACCCAACGGAGGCCCATTCTATCTTTTCTTTCAATATGGTAGGTGGTGATGGGAGTTCCACCATCACTCTTAGGTGCTTGCCACATGACAACCATTGAATCTTTAGTGATAGCTGTCACCTCAGCATTCTCAGGAGGATCTGGAATCACATACGGGTTGTCTGCAATAGTGGGTTGTGATTCAAGCGACTCACCAATTCCATATTTGTTCACTGCCATTACTCTGAAAATGTATTCGTTTCCTTTGAGCAGCTTAGTAACCTTGCATTGTGTATCTTGGAGGTCTGAAACAACACTGGTCCAAACCAGTCTGCTTGATTCACGCTTCTCAATCACATATCCTTCAATCTTGAAACCACCATCATCTGCAGGTGGAGCCCAGGAGAGTGCACAGGTCTCAGCTGTGACATCAGTTACCTTAAGAGGTCCAACTGGTGGTCCTGGTCTGTCAAGCACTTTAACTTTAAAAATGTGCTTTGCAAATCCACCAACATTAGTGGCAGTCAAAATGAATTCACCTCCATCTGGCCTTATAGAGTCCTTGTTGGTTAGAGTAGTTGTCAGTTCAGTGAACCTAACTTCCAGTTTCATTGTATTCTCAACCTCCTTTCCATTCTTGGTCCAAACCATAGATGGTGTTGGTTGACCAGCAATATCAGCTTCAAGCTTGAATGACTCTCCTGCCTTTAGTAGAACAACATCCCTAAAGATGGCATCTACCATAATGCGTGGTTCGATAATGTCATCTTTGCAGATAATAGGATCTGAAGGCTCAGAAGGTATGCTCACTGCACCTGCTGAGTTTCTGGCTATGATACGGAACTCATATGAGGCATCTTGAGTTAGTCCACTAACAGTGAACGTTGTTTCAATTATGTTGGTAAAGTTGGCTCTCATCCAGCGACTAGCAGGCAGTTCTCTCTTCTCCACAATGTAGCCGGTGATTTTGAACCCACCATCATACTCAGGCTTTGTCCACTGAATAGTAATGGCATTCTTGTTGACAGATATTGGCACAGGCTGACCTGGTGGGTCAACAGGATCCAAGGCCAATATCGGTTCTGAGGCCTTGCTGGGTTTACCAATTCCAGCCATGTTTTCAGCCATGACACGAAACTCATAAGCAACTCCATCTTCAAGTCCAGAGGATTTAAAGATATTTCCTTTCACAAGACCCTTGCTAATCCTATACCACATTATGCTGGTTCTTTCTTTCCTCTCAACATGGTAGCCAATGACTTCATTTCCACCATCATTCACAGGCTCATTCCAGCCAATTGTTATTGAGTTTTTGGTAAATGCAACAACGTTAGGAGTACCTGGAGGACCAGGGACTTTGAATGGATAGGCAGCCACCACTGTCTCTGAAGTAATAGGAGGTCCAACACCATATCTGTTCTTAGCCTTTATTCTGAACTGATACTCTGATCCAGTAGTTAACCGGATGGCTTTAAACATTGTGCGGATGATGGTAGACGACAACTCAGTCCATGTTTGAGAAGTGGTGTCTCGTATTTCAATGACATAGTTGTTGATGGGAACCCCTCCATCATTCTCAGGAGCTTCCCATGAAAAGATACAATAAGTACGAGATATTTCCACAATCTTAACGGGTCCTTTGGGTGGACCAGGTACATCATGAACTTTCAGAGTGATGCTGTCTGTCACAGATCCAACAATGTTCTTTCCTGTCATGGTGTATACACCACTGTCAGCTCTGGTGCACTCACTGATGCTGATAATGACCGTAGCAGCAGTAGTTTCTACATTGGTCCTCTGTGTGAGTTTCAGGGCTGCGCCATCCTTCTGCCAAGAGACAGTTGGTCTAGGACGTCCCATAACTGGAATTTCAACCTTGATATCATCTCCTGCCTTGGCAATAACAGTCTTGTGACAAACTCCACGCAGGTCAAACTCTGGCAAAGAAGTAGAATCCTTGACAACAATGGGTTTGCTCTCCTTTGGAATACTCCTACCTGAATGATTGACAGCCATTACATGGAAAATGTACTCCTCATTCTCATTGAGATTCTTCACAGTGAAATCCATGTTCTTGACCGTCGTAATATGAGACCACTGATCAGTTCCCTTCTTCTTGGCTTCCAGGACATATCCTGTAATTCTGCTTCCACCGTCATGCTTAGGTTTGGTCCAAGCCAGGCTGATAGTGTTCTTGGTGATATCAGTAGGAATAATGCTCTCTGGAGAACTTGGTGTTTGGGATGCACGAATTGGATCAGAAGTTTCAACCGCCTCACCGATACCATACTCATTCTCAGCAGACACTCTGAAATAGTACTCACAACCTTCACCCAGGTCACAAATTCTGACTGAAGTAGTTGGGCACTTTGTAACAACAGTAGCAAAAGCCTTGCGTGTTGATTCTCTTTTCTCAATGATATAGTTTGTGATCTTTGCACCACCATCAATGAGAGGCATTTCCCACTGAAGCGTAATGCTTTCTTTGTCAATCTTGATTGGTTTTAGGTTAAGCGGAGGCCCAGGTGAATCCAGAACTCTCACGTGTATGTCAGCACTCTTCTTTCCAGCTGAGTTTTCGAGGGTAAGCTCGTATTTACCTGCATCAATTCTTGAACTCTCAGGAATGATCAGCATCGTAAATGATTCAGTGCTGTCAATGACTGCACGTGGAACAGGTCCGCCTTCCTTGGTCCAGGTGACAGTAGGTGTAGGACGTCCCTTGATTGGCACAAAAAGGCGAATGGAGCAGCCAGCTCTGACAACAAGAGTTCTTCTGAGCTCAACATCAAGCTCCATTCCAGGTTCAGCTGCATGCTCCACAATCTCAGTGAATTCCTTAGTTTCGGCAGGTTCTCCCACTCCTTTAGCATTCACAGCACTAATTCTGAAGCAGTATTTTGCACCAGTGTCTAGTTCAGGAACAACAAATTCTGTGATCCTAAGTGGAGATGATGGGGTATCCTTAACCCATTCCTCTGTTCCTTCTTTTTTGTGCTCAATGACATATCCAGTAACTTCCAGTCCACCATTATGAAGAGGTTTTCCCCAGTTCAGAGTGGCAGTGGTTTTGGTTGTGTCTGTAACTCTTGGATTGACTGGAGGTCCAGGTGGATCTATAAGATATAAAAGAAGAAATTATTATTATTATAATTAATAAAATAAATCTAGAATTTTACACAAAAAACCCCCAAAACTGTTGTTATATTGTTGAAATAATATGTCAGAGTCTGGTAGCCTTTTGCTTTTCACATCTATTTACTTACAGGCAACAACTATTGTCCTGACAACCATCGATGGTTCACTTGGCTCGCCAAACCCAGCTCTGTTCTCAGCAAGAACACGGAACTCGTACTCCACATCCTCAGTGAGACCTGTGACTTCAAAGCTGAGTTCAGTGATGGATTTCTTGGATGCTCTGACCCATCTCATGCCTTTTTTCTCTTTCTTTTCAACACAATAACCTATGATGTCGCTTCCTCCATCTTCAGTTGGTCTTCTCCAGGTCACAGTGGCTGAATGTCCATCGACTTTTTCAACCTCTGGTTTGGAAGGTGGACCAGGTGGACCTATGTGCATCCATAAAAGAAATATATTGATGAATCCAAATATTTAGCATTCTTCTTCCAGATATACTGTATAACAAAAATAAATGATACATACCAAATCTATCTACCATTTTAACTGCCTCAGAGTGAGATGGCTCACTGGCACCATACTGGTTAACAGCAGAGACTCTGAAGAAGTATTCATTGCCCTGGATGAGTTTGTTGGCCACATAGTGACAATCAATAATGTTATCTTCCAGGATAGTCCAGAGCAAACGGCTGGTCTCCCTCTTCTCCAGGGTGTAATACTTGATAGGAGAGCCTCCGTCTTCAGTAGGAGCTGTCCATGTAAGAGTCACTTTTTCTGAGGATACACCACTGCACTCAATGGGTCCAGGAGCACCAGGAACATCCAGAACTTTGACCTTCACAGTTTCCTCCTTTACACCAAAGGGATTACTGGCAGTGATTATGTAGTCTCCAGAGTCCTTCCTGCTAGCATATTTGACCGACAAAGTGGAGGATGTGGCAGTGGTCTCAATTTGAACAAGATCTGAGGGTTTAAAGTACTTTCCTCCCTTTGACCAGCAGGAGGTTGGTGCAGGTTTCCCTAAAATGCTTGTGGCAGTGATGACGATAGTATCGCCAGCTCGGACAGTCAGGCCTTCCATCACCTGAGCATCAATTATAATGGTCGGCGCAGCTGATGGAGGACAAATGGAAACATTTATTTTTATCATGCTGCCTGAAAACATTCAGAATGGTTTTAATATAGATTTATATCTCATCTTACCATATTCATCTCTGCAGATAATGGTATCTGTCTGCTCAGAGGGTGGACTGAGAGCGCCCGCAGCATTCTTTGCCCGAATTCTGAACTCGTATTTGCAGCCCTCTTGCAATTTAGTGACAGTGAATGCAGGTTCCACAACATTCACATTGTTTGCCTTTACCCAGATTTTAGAAGGCAGGTCTCTTTTCTCAATAATGTAGCCCGTCAGTCGGTGGCCACCGTCAAACTGAGGTTCAGTCCACTGGAGGGTCACAGTGCTCCTTGTAATGCTGATTACATCTGGTTTACCCGGTGCATCTAGCGGTATAGATATGACAATAATGAATGTATTGTTTTATATTTGAAAATCATTTTTGTAAAGATGTTTGTAATTTTTTCTTTTACTTACCAATGGGGTCCAGGGCCACCTGTGGATCAGTGGGGGCACTTGGTCTACCAATTCCAGCCAAATTAATTGCCATCACTCTGAACTCATACTCCAGACCTTCAGTCAGCCCAGTGACTTTATGTTCTCTCATCTTCAAGGCAGCCGGGCTTGCCCTCTTCCACAACATACTGTTTCTCTCCTTGAACTCAACATGATAGCCTGCACATATTACCAAAGCAAAATAAACCAAAGTTTACATAAAAAATGTATCAAGAATATCGGGACAAAATAACATAATTGTTGATAGTTCGATTAAATTCAGTTTAATTTATGTAACCCAAAATAACAACAACAGTCATCTGAAGGCACGTAAAGACCCTACAGTTATACAAAGAAACCTCGACAATCAGACGATCCCCTTTCAGGGGAATCATGCTCAGGGAGGAGCGGCCATCTGCAACCGGTTTTGTGTTAGGAAAAGAAGACAGGGCAAAAGACATGCTGTGGAATTGAGCCAGAGAGGAGGTTGGTGAAATGTTAAAGCAGACCATACCCATAATAGGAGATCCTCCAGTCTTCCTTGGATCAGTCCAGGCAAGATAAGCTGAATCATGGCGCATGCTCATAATCTGAGGAGGAGCAGGAGCATCAGGAACATCTGTACAAAAATAGTGATGAAGAGTGATTAGCAGTCCAAAAAGACAAATAAATATTGAATAACAACACAATTCAGCCTTTGAAATAGTATACAGTACTTACTGAATGGATGTTTGGCTACAGTCGGCTCAGATTTGAGTCCTTCGCCGACCCCATACTTGTTCTCGGCACATACTCTGAAGATGTATTCTGTGCCCTCATGAAGACCAGTTACTCTCATGGTGTTGGTCTCCACAGCAGAGGACACAGTCACCCACATGTTTGTGATGGAGTCCCTCTTTTCCAGGATATAGTTGGTAATTTCAGAGCCACCATCATCCTTGGGAGGACCCCACTTTAGTGTGGCACCATCAGCAGCAACATCTTTGAACTTTACTGGTCCTCCAGGAATGCCAGGTTTACCCACCACCCTAATAAGGAAAAAGGATCATTTTGACATTTTTTATGTGTAGACACTGTTGTATGGATATGGTGCAATTCATTTTGAGGAAAATACCCTTTAAATTCCATTACATGATCCTTACCTGACAAAGATGGTGGACTCTTTGCTTCCAGCACTGTTTCTCAGGGTGATGGTGTATTTGGAAGCATCAGTCCTTTGGCAGTCCCTGATGAGGAGGGTGGTGTTAACTGCTGAGGACTCGGCACACACTCGGCCAGTGTCTGTCAGGTCTTCATCATCTCCTTTCTTCCAGGTTACCTTGGGTGTAGGCTTGCCAATAATTGGGATCTTCAGGCGGACGGTACTGCCTTCCTTGGCAATGTAGCACATGTTGGGCAACTCCCTCAAGTCACAACTGGGAAGAACTTTATAGGAAAGGAGCAACTACTTAATATATCCATATTTAAAGACTTTATGTGCTTACTTACTAAGTTATTTGTCTGAACGTTTCATAAAAGGGGATACTTACTGATCTGGTCCTTGGCAACCACTTTCAGCTCCTTGGGAGCACTCTCTCCTGTGTCATTCACAGCTTTGACTCTGTAGGTATACTCTCTATCCTCCACCAGGTCCTTGGCACTGTACTGCATATTCTTAGACCTCATTAGCTCCTTGTATTTATCCTCACCATTGAGAACCTCAAGTACATAACAGATGATGCGACTACCACCATCAGTGAGGGGTTTCTTCCAGCTTAAAGTGCAAGAATCCTTGGTAACCAGCAGGGTCTTGAAGTCCATGACAGGCCCAGGCTCCTCTGTAAAATTAAATGTAATTAGTATGACAGTTGGAGAAACAAAATCCAAGTACATAACCTGTTATGATCCAACCCACCTGTTGCTCTGACTGAATCATCAGTCTCACAGAACTCTCCAGTACCCAGCTGGTTAACTGCTGCCACTCTGAAGCAGTAGGACCGCCCAGCATCTAGGTCTGGAACCTTGAATGACGTCTTATTGCAGTTGGTGGAAACGGTAGACCAAGCCTTCCTCTCAGTGTCATGCTTCTGTACTATGTAGTGGGTAATTTCAAAGCCACCGTCAATCAGAGGAGCATCCCAGTAGATGGAGGAACTATCCTTACATGTGTCCTTCACCATTAGATTAACTGGTGGTCCAGGAGTGTCTGGAAAGATAAAACAACACTTCATACTAATGTTTTTGTTTTTTTGTAAAATTGAACTAATCAAGAAACTAAGACTAACCATTAGTGACTGATATCAATCTGACTTGACTATAGTCACTGCAAAATATTAATGCATTTCTTTAGTGAAATAACTTCCTGTACTGACCAAAAACTTTGACAACGATGGTGTACATCTTCATGCCAGCTAAGCTGTCCAAGCTCAGAATGTATTTGCCAGCATCATATCTGTTCACTTTCTCCACCATCACCATGGTGTCAACATGGGTGGATTTGATGATGATGCCCTGACGGTCTTTAATGTTAGTGTTCATCTTCGCCCAAGTTATCTTGGGAGTGGGACGACCCTTGATGGTGGCATGCAGTCTCATGGTGGCACCAGCACGTAGCTCCAGGCCATCCTTCAGCTCTGCACTCAGTTCTGCCTCAGGAGCAACTGTACAAACACAGAGAGAGAAGGATTTTATGAGTATGTTTAAGGAAAGTGTCTGCTTTATATAACGTGAAGTCACAAAGTCTGAAATCCTGGTCATTCTATTTTCATCTGTCTTGGTCATGATCCTCACAACTGTGCGTAATCTGCATTTGTCCAGGAGCAGTTCTTTTTATGTTGTACTTAAATTATTTTGTAGATGTACTACTTAATCGTGGCGATCGTGGCTCAACAGTTGGGAGTTCGCCTTGTAATCAGAAGGTTGTCAGTTCGAGCCCCGGCTTGGACAGTCTCGGTTGTTGTGTCCTTGGGCAAGACACTTTACCCGTTGCCTACTGGTGGTGGTCAGAGGACCCGGTGGTGCCAGTGTCCGGCAGCCTCGCCTCTGTCAGTGCACCCCAGGGTGGAAATGTAGCTGCCATCACCAGTGTGTGAATGTGTGTGGATGACTGGTTGTGTAAAGCGCTTTGGGGTCCTTAGGGACTAGAAAAGCGCTATACAAATACAGGCCATTTACCATTTAATCACTGTTTGTCAGAATTAAAATATATGCAGCCTGAAAATACATACCAACGATGTCCTTGGCAACATGTTTCCCAGGGACTTCAACTGGTTCACTAAAGCCAATCTTGTTGATAGCAGTAATGCGGCACTGGTATTCTGACTTATGAATGAGGTTTTGAATGACGTAGTGGGTCTCCTGCAGGTTCCTTGGGACATTACAGCGGATCCAGTCTTTGGTGTCTGTCCTCTTGCACTCCACCAAGTATCCAATAATGGGGCTTCCACCATTGTTGGTGGGGGCAGTCCAGGCAAGACTGATGGTGCTATGGGTGGTGTCAGTCACACTGGGATTCACAACAGGTCCAGGAGGAGCTAAAAAAGAGCAGATTGACCCAGTTTAGGTTATATATACATTTAAGTACATATAAGTTCAAGTAACACAGAAAGATCTATGCAGAGTTATCAGAGCTAATGAAGTTACGACTCACTAATAGGATTCTGTGCAACATTGCCAGAAGAAGGCTCGCTGGGTTTGCTGGGCCCAGCCACGTTGACAGCAATAACTCTAAACTCATACTCGACTCCCTCTGTGAGGCCTGTAACCTCCAGACTTCTTTCTGTCAGTGGCTTCCTATTTAACTTGGTCCAATTCATTTCCTTGGTCTCTTTCTTTTCCAACATGTAACCCAGGATAGTGGACTTTCCATCATCTGCAGGCTCCTTCCAGCTCACGGTCATACGGTCCTTGGTCACATTGGTGATCACTGGGGCTTCACAGGGGCCAGGGACAGCTGGAAGTGACACCAAAGGTACGACTTTAGATGCTATTTTTTTAAAATGAAATTTTATATATGCCATTCAACATGGAAATGTTATGAAAAGAAGCTCTATATGATAACAGAATATTGTAATGATGTTAAGCTGGTTTGATGTAGCTGCTTGTCTCCTTATGTCACAGGTTTAGACCTAGTTTAAATTATTGATTGTTACAATTCTCCAATACCATAAATCCTTTCTGTGATATATGAACTTGGACAAAATTCTAGTAATGACTCACTGAATGGGTTCTTGGCGATGACAGGGCCGGTGATAAGAGGGTCTCCAACTCCCCACGTGTTCTCAGCGCGGATTCTGAACTGGTATTCACGACCTTCAATTAACTTTGCCACAGTGAAATCAAGGATGTCACCCTTGATTTTACCTGCAACCTGAGCCCATTCAGGTCTACTGGTTTCACGCTTGTCCACAATATAGTTGGTGACTGGGGCACCACCATCCTTAAGAGGAGGTTCCCAAGACAACTTGATGCTAGTGGCAAACACCTCAACACATTTGTAATTTGCAGGAGGACCAGGTACATCTGAAAATGTACAAAACCAATCAGCTATTTGTGAAAATAATGTTGAAGTTAATGTAAAATGTAATATTAAACATTCTAACTCCAACTTGGATCTTGGTTTAGTTTCAACATATATATTTTTTCCTCATAGAAAGTTAAAGATCTTACCTAGCACAATGACCTGGATCTCAGCACTCTTGGAGCCACTGGCATTCTCAGCCAAGATGGTGTATGTTCCTGTATGCTCCTTGGTGACACCTGTCCTTTCCAGCTGAAAGTGATTTCTTTGGTGGGTAATAACCTGGTCTTCACCTGACTTCAGATTGTCGTCACCTCTCTTCCAGGTCACTCTGGGCATGGGCTTACCGAACACATCAGCCTCCAGGAGGATTGTAGTTCCAGCCTTCACCTTCAAACCCTTCTGCATCCTGGCATTGAGCTCCACCCTTGGAGGAACTATATTTAATGAAAAGGAGGTAAATGAACACTTAGCTCAAAACTGTCGTAGAAAGATGGTGTTGTCCTGACTATTATAGTAGGCTGACTAGTTTATCAGGCTATATGGTATTGCAAAACTTCTAACCATTTTCAGCACACACGAGGACAGGGTCTGTGGGTTCTGAGGGACTGCTCATGTTGACAGCAGTTTTAGCAATAACTCTGAACTGGTACTGCAAGTCTCTCTCCAGGCCAGTAACTGTGTACTCCTCCTTAGGCACATTCTGGCTACTTGTGTTGCAGCGTATCCAAGTGTCTCCTGGTACCCGCAGGGCCTCAACATAGTAACCAATGATCTTGCTACCTCCATCATTCTTAGGACGGGTCCAAACCAGAGTGACTGAGTTCTTGGTTACATCCAGGACTTCAGGTTTACCTGGAGTGTCTGTAGTGCATAACAGATAAATTAGTTTAAATAAAATGAATGACCTATTCTAATCTAATATGAAGCCAGTCAAACTTACCAACGGGTGTTCTTGCAGTGAAAAAGTCAGTCTTCTTGCTTGGTTTGCCCTGGCCAGCGCGATTAATAGCTGATACTCTGAAGGTGTACTCCAGGCCTTCGATGAGGCCAGCACATGGGTACTCAGTGCTTCGAACAACAGTGTCATTGGCCTTCACCCACAGCAGACTGTTCCTCTCTTTGCGCTCAATGTAGTAACCGGTGATGGGACTGCCTCCATCACTCTCTGGCTTATCCCAGGCCACAAACATACAGTCTTTGTTGGTCTTGTTGATGCGGCAGTTAAAGGGTTCACTTGGAACATCTAGTGACAGTAAACAAAGTTAATCTATATTCTGTATTATAAACCAGTTTTCAATTATGTAATTGACCAACTCTAGGCATAAACCTTAATCTCTACCAAGCGGCATATTTAGGTAGACCTACCAAAGGGGAACTTTGCGACCATCCTGTCGGATTGAACGGGGTCTGATACGCCAAAGCGGTTCTCAGCACGGATGCGGAACACATACTCCTTCCCAGGGATAAGCTTTCCCAGCCTGCAATTAGTCTTTGGGCATGTAGAGACAGCAGTCACCCAGTCGCCTCTACTCACATCACATTTCTCCACCACGTAGTTAGTGATGTTGCTCCCTCCATCCTCCAGAGGTTTATTCCAGGATAAGGAACAAGCATCAGAGTCAATATCGCTGATCTCTACAGGGCCCTCAGGAGGCCCGGGTATATCTGAAATACACACGGTTACAGTTACACCAATCATGTTCTTCATCACATTCATGCTTTCTGTTGCTGAGGCCAAATATGCAAATTCTTTTTTTAAATTTATTATTATTTAGGGGCACTGACCTCTGATGACAATCTTCATGGTCTGGGTCACCTTTGCAGTGCTGTTCTCAGCCACAAGGCTGTACTCTCCAGTGTCAGTCCTTGATACGTCTTTGATGATCAAGACACACAAGTTGCCTGACTGATGCACAGCCAGGCGGCTGGATGGAACCACGGCTTTTTCGCCACGCAGCCACTTGCAGGTTGGGGTCGGTTTTCCTGAAACCACTGCCTCCACTCTAAGCTTGGCTCCAGCTCTTGCACTTGCTGCCTCTGGCATGACAATCTTTGGTTCCACTGGAGGACAGGATGTGAAAAGACATTACTCTGGGATGCAGAAAGCAGCTCCTAATTCAGCACTAATATATATATATATATATATATATATATATATATATATATATATATATATATATATATATATATATATATATGTGTGTGTATGTGTGTATGTATGTATGTATGTGTATGTGTGTGTGTGTGTGTGGTGTGTGTGTGTGTGTGTGTATTAAAATCACAACAGTCACCTCAAGGTGCTTTATAATGTAAAAATACAATATTAGAAAGAATCCCCAAAATCAGATTGACTAAGCACTTATTGACAGAACCAGGCTCACAGAGGGGCAGCCATCAGCCAGGACTGTTTGGGGATGATGGAAGGAAGAAGACAGCAGAGTGAAGCAGGACAGCAGACAGAGCCAGAGTTTAAAAATGACTAATGATTAAATTAAATGAAATGATTAAATATAAGAGGGTAAAAATATAAGAAACACCCAGTGCACCATGGGAATCCCCGGCAGCCTGCGTCTATTGCAGCATAACTAAGGGAGGATTCAGGGTCACCTGGTCCAGCCCTAACTATATGCTTTAGCAAAAAGGAAAGTTTGAAGCCTAATCTTAAAAGTAGAGATAGTGTCTGTCTCCTGAATCCAAACTGGAAGCTGGTTCCACAGAAGAGGGGCCTGAAAACTGAAGGCTCTCCCTCCCATTCTACTTTTAAATACTCTAGGAACAACAAGTAGGCCTGCAGAGCAAGAGCGAAGTGCTCTAATAGGGTGATATGGTGAGGAGCAAAATTTTAAGTTTGATTCTGAACTTAACAGGATGAGAATGAGAAGAAGCCAGAATGAAAAAAATGTGGTCTCTCTAGTCCTAGTTACTACTCTCTCTGCAGCACTGTGGATCATCTGAAGCCTTTCAGGAACCTTTTAGAGAAACATGAATAAATGTACGAAAGAAACCAGTCCTAGGGTGAGCCTCACCCCTCAGCCTGAATTTAACAAGCAGTTAAAAAAGTGAAAGGATGGTTGAGTGTTTCTAAATATTGCAAATTGCAACACAAATGGCCACGGTGTGACAAATTATCAGTAAAACTAGTGTTTAATTAGACACAACTTACACATCTGTTCCTTGATCTCGACAGGGTCTCTGGTTTCAGTGAACAAGCTGAGACCCATGGTGTTTTTGGCAGCCACTCTGAACTTGTACCTCTTGCCCTCCTTCAGTCCACTGATGCTGACTGTCAAACCTTTAACTGTAGTATAAGCGTTCCACACTTCCTTTTCAGGCTCTGGCTTCTCTTCCTCCTCTATAACTGGTGGTGGTGGAGGTGGTGGAGGAGCTTCCTCTCCTTCAGGAACCTGCAGTAAATTATATAATTAATGAGTTGCAAAACTATATGAGAGAATATGCTCGTGTAAAAAAAACCCCCAGCAAAAGTAAATACTATATATGAAACAATTTCACATTTAGAAGAAATCAAAATTTATTGAAGCTTTTTGAACAGAATTAGTTTTGTGACATAACAAACCTCCACAGCTGCTGGTGGCTCTGGAGGAGGTTTGACCTCAATGTATTCAATTACATAACCATCAATCTTGGCACCACCGTCCCCTGCAGGCTTCACCCACCCGACCAAAGCACTGTTCTTTGTGATTTCTAGGACTTCAATTTTCTGACAAGGATCTGGCTTGCCTAAAAAAAACAAAGTAAAACACTTGTGTTCAATTGTTTGCTGTGACTGATGAAACATCATATCTGTGTTTAACGGGTAGCTATCAGTTGCGGCTGGGCTGTTTGTGTTGATGTAATTAAGACATGATACGTACTGACAGGATCAGAAGCCAGGTAAGACGTGGGTGTCACTTTGGGAACCCCAGAACCATACTCATTGACAGCTGTGATCCTGAAGTAGTATTCTGTTCCTGGTATAAGATTGGTGACTTTGAATGGAATCTTATCGAGTGCTACTTCGGCCTTGACAGTTGCCCAGGTTTTGCGGTCAATCTCACGCTTCTCAACAATATAATGTGTGACGTCACTGCCACCATTGTTCTCTGGAGGGCTCCAAGACAGCATTGCTGATGTCTGTTTGATGTCTGTAGCTTCCAGATTCATCACGGGTCCAGGAGTGTCTGTTATGATATTTGGATTATTTTATAACTTCACCAAAATAAAAGCATTTTTAATAAACTGTATGGGAGCTGCATGAATTTCTTAATGACCAGGACTTACCCAGAACCTTCACATTGACAAACACAGCTTTCTCTCCAGCAGGATTCTGCAGAGTCAGGCAGTATTTTCCAGATTCATCACGTGTGCTGTTGGGAATGACCAGGAAGGTCATGGTGTCAATGATGTCAACTTTACCCTTCCTGACCACGTTGTCAATACCCATCCTCCTCCAAATCACCTTTGGAGGTGGTCTGCCTCTGATGGTGGCACATAATCTGATGGGACAACCGGCTCTTACGGTTAATCCCTGTTTTAGGTTGGCATCCAAGTCTATCTCGGGTGTCTCTGTTGGAAGAGTAACAGTGGAGTTATATTTTAATAGCAAGCATAGATCACATTTTAGTGTAAATTCACTGTTCTCGAGTCTAAATACATTTTCTGTTACACTTTACATGAATTATAATTAAATTCAATTACGTCCTCACCTAGAATCTCCCTGGGAATCACGGCACCTTCCAGATTGCATGGCAGGCTCATGCCCACCTGGTTCTGAGCTGACACTCTGAATTCATACACAAGGTTCTCGTCCAGACTTGTGACTGTGAACTCGCATATGATCAGCTGAGCTGCCACGTTGCACCTCTTCCAGCCATCTTCACCTTTCTTAACAGATCCCTGTGCCCTCATCTCCACAACATAACCAATGATGGGAGCTCCGCCATCTGACACCGGCTTGGTCCATCCCAAGGTGACTGTGGATTTGGTGCTGTCCACAACCTTCAAGTTAGTAGGAGGTGCAGGTGGCTCTGTAATAAGAGAAGAACGGTTTGTGTAGCCAATGAGACTTTCTAGACTATCAACATTAAGCAGAATGTAAACATTATTATTAGCAACATACCAACTGCATCCTTAGCAGTGATTGCACGTGAAGCCTTGCTTGGGTTGCTGATGCCAATTTCATTCACCGCCTTCACTCTGTATTGGTATTCGTGAAGTGGAAGGAGTCCAGTAACTGTGAAACGAGTTCCAGGAATTGGATCCTTGTTGACAGGAGACCACTTAACAGCATGCTCCTCTCTCTTCTCCAACAGATATCCTGTGATTGGCTTTCCACCATCTTTCTCTGGCTCTGACCACTGAACAGTCATCTCCTCCTTGGCAATCTTGACGACCTCTGGTGCTTCTGGAGCACCAGGTACACTGAACTGCGTTCCAGCAACAATACCTTCACTCTGTACTGCTGGTCCAGAGCCCATCTTATTCTCGGCTCTAACTCTGAACATATACCCATTACCCTCAATAAGACGAGTTACCTTCGCTTTGTTGGTGATGACGGCATTGGAGTGAACAGACCAGACTCCCCTCTTGGTCTCACATTTCTCAATTATGTAGTTGTAGATATCACAGCCACCATCATCCTCTGGGATTTCCCAGGCCAGGTGACACCTGTCATTAGTGATACCGGATATCTTGAGATCCCTGATGGGGCCAGGTCTATCCAGTACAATGACCTTGGCATGAGCAGAGCATGTTCCTGCATTGTTGGAGGCAGTAACAATATATTTGCCACTGTCAGTGCGCCTTGCTCCAGTAATCAGAAGTTTAGAGAAGTCTGCACCACTTTCGATTTGAAGCCTGGGGCCCTTCTTAATCTCCTCTGTGCTTTCATCCCTGGTCCATTTGATATCAGGCTGGGGTTTGCCCGTCACTGTTGCCTCTATAGGAATGGAGCCTCCTGCTTTCACTATAAGGGTTCCATCCAATTTAATCTTGATCTCAGGGATCACTAACTGTTCCTTAACCATGACTTCAGCTGTGGTAACCCAGTTGCTTTCACCGCCCTCATTCTTAGTCTGAACTCTGAACTGGTAGATCTGGTTTTCGATACATCTGTCGGCCATGAAGTAAGTCTCCTTGATGGCACCCTTGTGAAGCCTCTCCCACTCATCAGCCTCCTTTGGTTTCTTTTCAATATGATAACCCAGATTACGGCTACCACCATCATAATCTGGCTTCCTCCACTTGAGGAAGCAGAAGGTCTTGCCTATCTCAGATATATGGAAGTCAATGGGTTCACCAGGTTTCTCAATGGGATCAACTGCCAATACAGGTGTCTTGGTCTCAGTGGGTGGACCAGTACCAATCTTGTTCTCTGCGCTGACCCGGAAGAAATATTCACAACTTTCTGTAAGAGGAGCCTTTATCAGACGCTTAGTGCAGTCATTGGAAACCACTGTCCATCCTCGCTGGCTGGGCTGACGACATTCAATAATGTACTGCGTGATCTCAGTTCCTCCATTGTCTTCAGGGTTCTCCCAGGAAACCATGCAGGATTTCTTGGTCACATAAGCCACTTTTATATTCTGGCAAGCTCCCGGTGTGTCTAGGACATTGACAAGAATGGTAGCCTGTGCCTGCCCGCTGCTGTTCTTA
Organism: Neolamprologus multifasciatus; assembly: GCF_963576455.1. Taxonomy (NCBI): domain Eukaryota; kingdom Metazoa; phylum Chordata; class Actinopteri; order Cichliformes; family Cichlidae; genus Neolamprologus; species Neolamprologus multifasciatus. Next base: position 35,074,129 of record NC_140454.1, read on the forward strand.
GCCACAATAGCATATTTACCATAGTCTGATCTGACTGCATCGTCTATGATGAGTTCACACAGTGGGTAGTTGTTGTTCATCTGTGTGCGCTTATCCCTGGGCAAAGCTCTGGCATCCTTGGTCCAAGTGATCTCTGGATCGGGTCTGCCTTTGACTCTAGTGATCAAACTGATAATCTGACCTGCTCTGACTGTCACAGAGTCACGGCATGACACATCAACAACAACTTCAGGTGGTACCAGGATGTCCTTTGCCAAGATAGTCTGAGGTAGCTCCCTGGGTTCACTGTCTCCAACCTTATTGGTGGCTCTGACGCGGAGTCTGTACTCTAGTCCTTCAACGAGGCCTGGAACTCTATAGGCACACATCTTGACAAGGTCTTTGTTGATTCTGTCCCACTGGGCAGTTCCTGACTTCTGAGCCTCAATTACATACCCCAGAATGGGACTACCTCCATCTCTTGTAGGCTTGGTCCAACAGATGTCAGCATGGGACTTACTCCAGTCTTTCAGTTTAAGATTACCAGGGGGGCCAGGTTTGGTGATGGCTCGGGTGGCCTTGATGGGATCAGAGGTAAGCGAGGGCTCACTGATACCAGCAATGTTTTCTGCAAATACTCTGAACTCATAAGTGTTCCCTTCAAATAAGCCAGAGACTCTATATCTGAGGTCGAGAACAGGTGTTTTATTGACACGGATCCACTTTCCTGTCATTTCTCTGCGTTCAACCACATAACCACTGACAGGACTTCCTCCATCATAGTCAGGCAGGCTCCATGACACTGTTACAGCATTCTCTGTTATATCAGAACATTCTGGTAGGCCTGGTGGGCCAGGAGGGTTAAACATGTGTTTGGCAATAGTTGGAGGACTCTCAAGTGGGGCACCAATACCAATCTTGTTCTCAGCACGCACACGGACAATGTACTCACGGCCTTTCTCTAGTCTGGACACCTTGGCTCTGGTCACTGTGCCACTGGAGCTAACCACAGACCAAGGCTCCCATGGTTTTTTCACATCCTTCTTTTCCACCACATAGTTGGTGATAGGTGTTCCACCATCATCCTTTGGGGCTCTCCATTGGATCATCATGTAATCAGGGGTGACTTCCAAAATATTAATAGGTCCAATGGGTGGACCTGGAAGATCCAGGACGGTCACATGAAGGGCAACAGTTTTGCTGCCTGCAGGATTTGACACAGTGAGTATATACTCTCCAGTGTCTGCTCTCTGGCTCTCAGGGATACTTAGGGTGGTTGTGGATTCAGCTGACTGAATGTGATGGCGGCCCTCAGATGTGATCTCTTTGCCATCAGTCATCCATTTGGCAGTGGGAAGAGGGATGCCCACCATCTTGGCTGGAAGAGCAATAGCGGTGCCAGCTTTGACAATGAGACCCTCAATAAGCTTTACATCAACTTCAATAGTAGGTGGCACTGAAAGAGGGTAACAGAGCAGAAATATTATAATTATTTCAGGAGAATGTTGAGCATTTACAATACAGCAAAGTTATGTTTCTTACATGTTTTCTCCTGACATGTGACAGGGACACTGGTGTCGGGACGGCTCACGCCAATGGCGTTCTGCGCTTTGACCCTGAAGCGGTAAGTCTTGCCCTCCTCCAGACCTGTGACATGGGTGTGATTGTTGCTTACAGTCTTGAAGGTGACCCAGTCAGTCTGACCCTCTTCTTGGTGCTCCACAATGAAGCCAGTAATATCACTTCCGCCGGTGCGGTCAGGCCACTCCCATGCCAACCAAACCTCTGTCTTATCTGCATCAGTATGGTGCAGGTTCTTGGGTGGGCCAGGAGGATCTAAAGTATCCAGGAAATAAGAAATTAATTGCTTTTTATTGATGGGATTCAAATGTATAAATTTACAGTTACACTTTCAAAGCTTCACATTATTCCAGTTTTATTTATTTAGCGCCAAAAACAACATTTGCCTCAAGACACTTTTTATTGTAAGATAAAGACCCTACAATAATGACATGGCATACAACTATCAATTTACCAAAATAGCTGAAGAATCACTATTTAAAAGTGTGTCAAATTAGACCACGTCACACAGTAATGACTTTCACTTACAGAGAGGATCGACAGCCTTGATGGGTGTTTTGGTCACTACATAATCACTCCTGCCAAACTGGTTCTCTGCAGCTACCCTGAACAAATACTGGATTCCTTCCATCAGGTACAGGGCCATCAGACTCAGTTTCTTATTGGCCACAGCAACAGGTACCCACTGCTCAGCAGCCACGTTCTTCTTCTGCACGATGTAATGAGAGATGACGGCACCGCCGTTGTCCTCTGGAGCCTTCCACGTGAGGTAGGCGGACTCACTGGTCACATCAGAGATTACCAAGTTCCTGGGAGGAGAAGGCTTGTCTAGCGGAAACAAACGTTTGTGGTCAAGTAAAACTCAAATATGATCTGAACTCAATAATTCATCGTATTAACAGAAAGTGAATTTACTCAGCACAAGCACAGCAACGGTTGCTGTCTTCTTTCCAGCAGCATTCTCAACAGCGATGGTGTAGTTGCCAGAGTCTGCACGGACGCACTTCGGGATGAAGACTTTGCTGCCAGTGGCAGTAACAGCGACGGTGATGTGAGCAGGAACGTCTGCATCATTCTTCTTCCAGCTGACTGTGGGCGTCGGCACACCTTTGATGGTGGCACTCAGGGTGATGTCAGTGCCCAGCATGGCCAGGTGGTCACGTGCCATGTTGGCATCCAGCAGCAACTCTGGTTCCTCTGTGGAGGCAAATGGAAAAAAGTTTACAGAATTTAGTAAATGTAGGGGGAAAAGGGCAGAAAGCCCTGGCAGCTAAGCAAAAATGCATTCAAATGATAAATCTTTAATACAAATAAAAATATTGTAACATAATTTGTTTATTTTGCACATTTCCATATGTTTCTGTATTTAAAGAATATGTTGTTCAAAAAACTTAAAATACAGAAAAAAAACAAGTGCAACTGATTCTATTACCAAGCCTGTCATGGACTTTAATGGTGTCCTTGACATAAGCAGGATCTGATTTGCCAGCAGCATTGACAGTGAAGATCCTGAATTTGTACTCGTGTTCATCAGCCAGCCCTGTCACCACATAGTGGAGGTCAGGGCACTGCTCTGGGGTTTCGTTGGCTTGCATCCACTCCACGGCACCAGGCTTCTGGTACTCCACAAGGTATCCAAAGATTCGTCCCCTCCCGTCGTGGCGTGGCATCTTCCACTTCAGGCTGACGGAGTCCTTGGTCTTATCATAGGCCTCGGGGGTCACAGGAGGACTGGGGAGCACTGTGAGCAAAAAAACAAAAAATCTGAAACGCTTTCTTAATCCTAGCAGCAAAGATGGGCACCTAAAATATTCGTAACTTTATGGCAGGGACCTTTTATGCACAAGGAACACCTGAGTATAGTACTGTTTTTACAAATATTTAATGTCTTTGACAAACTAACCAATAGGGTCTTTGGCAAGTATGGGCTTGGAGGGGACACTGGGATCTCCAGGTCCGAGCTCATTCTCAGCCATCACCCTGAATTCATACTCGCAGCCCTCCACTAGATCCTGGACTCGATACTGAGTGGCTGGGTACAGTGGGTCTCTGGTGACCCTGGACCACCTCTTGGCTGTGGTCTCTTTTTTCTCCAGGATGTAGTTGGTGATGGGCTTTCCACCATCACGAGGTCGGTTCCACAGCACTAGAGCATTGGTGCCATACACCTCCCTGACTGTTGGCATTTCAGGGGCTTCGGGGACTCCTGCAGGAAGGCAGCAAGAGCAAACAGACACATAGGGAACGACATTTGGTAACTTTGAGCATACCAGTTATTTGCAGATCATTTATCATTTTTCTTTTACTGAGAGTGTTTTTTTGGTAAATTCTTCATACGTCTTCCAGTTAAAAAGAACTTATTTTTTCTCACTGGTAATTTGACACCTTAAACTGGAACAGCAAAAAAATAGCACTCCATGAACGTACTGAAGAGATCTTTGGCTTTCATCTCCTCAGATTCCAGAGGGTCGCTGATACCGTACATGTTCTCAGCACAGATTCTCATTATATACTCCCTGCCCTCTGTCAGCTTGGGGATCTGAGAAGAAACAACAACATGTAAGCATCTCTCAACTGCAGCAAACCTTTAACAGCACCTCTGAACATCTTGTAGAGCCACATCAGCCTACTTTGCATGTGGTCTTGGTGGTGGCAGATGTTACTGTGGTCCAGGTTTCTCTGTTGATGTCTCTTTTCTCAATTATGTAATTAGAGACATCAACACCACCACTGTCCAAAGGAGGCTTCCAGGAGATCACCATGTATTCCCTGTGAACCTCCTCAAACACCACTGGGCCAACAGGAGGAGTCGGGCGGTCTGGAGGGCAGAAAGAAAAAAGAGAAATGAGTTCTCTGTTGTGTGATCACGCACTTCCTGCATTATTTAGAAAGCTTGTATTTCAGTCTGCTTGAAAGCAGTAAATGTAAAATAAACCAGTCATTTAGCTGCTACGTCTCTTTGAGATCTGTGTTGACGTACCAACAACCGTGATGTTGCAGACTCCCTTCCTGGATCCGGTACTGTTCTCTACAATGACCACGTATCTGCCGCTGTGTTCACGCTCTGCCTTCATCAGGCCCAGCGACATGGTGGTTAGCGTGTTCTTGAACATGATGTGTTTGTCAGCTTTCAGCTCCTTGTCGTCACGATACCACGTGATGGATGGAGGTGGTTTACCAGTATAGCGGCCCTGCAGCAGGCAGCTCTCCCCCACACGGATGATGATCTTATCGCGGAAATCCAGCTCAATGGTGGGCGGCTCTGTGAAAACGGAAAGCATCATTTTTAATATTTAATACATTTAGGATGATCTCGGCATTTCTGTTTTCTATTTTTGCCTTACTGGGAGTAAGAAACCACACTGGCATGTCTGATAAAAAAAAAGTAATTTTATTCAAAGTACTTTTTTTTGTTTGTTGTTCCTTATTGTTGTCATTTTTTCTAATGGATATTTTCTAATACGAGTGATGTTGACCCTTGAATTGTCACTGCTTTCAGTAATAATGGTTATACTTAGACTATACTGTTTTTTTTCACTGCTTCTCCATTTTGGTTTAGTGTTAACATGGTGCAATATGTTGTGTTGCTATTCATCTCAGGTTGTGTTTACCTAATTTAAAGACCCACTAAGAACATTTTATTATGTAATGTGAAACTGTACAACTTTTATTCTGACTGTATTTTTGGAGCAAACTGTGTAACCTGATGAAGACAATCTGTGAATCTAGAAATGAAATTTCAATTCAATATTATTTTTATATTAATATATTTATTTATAACAGTTTGCTCAAGTTCCTTTATATTGTATATGACAAAGAAGACAGAGAAAACCGCAGTGGCCTCTCACAGAGATCTTCTGACATGATGTTCCTCATGTTTTTCATTTTTATTTTTTGTTGATGACACTGGCATGTTTTACTGAACCCTGTTCGCTGCCAATAATAATCCAGTTCTAATATGGACAACCGCTTACCTAGCTCGTCCTTGCAGGTGACTGGTTTGGTGCAGAAAGATGGTTTGCTGGGGCCAACCTCATTGACAGCAATGACCCTAAACTCATAGGTGTCACCCTCCCTGAGGCCATCGTAGGTGTATTTCCTGTCCATCAGGTTCTCCTTGGTCAGTCTAGTGAATTTGTCTTTGCCAATCATGCGTGCTTCCAGGATATACATAGTGATCTCTGAGCCACCGTCATACTTGGGCGCCTTCCAAGCGATGCTGATCAAATCTTTGGTGACCTTGGTGACTTCCACCTCCTCTGGACGGTCTGGAACACCTACAGAACAAACATACAAACATTCTTCACATCTGAAGACAGGAACCCGCTTAGTGATTTCAATTTCTACTCTTGGTTGGATCAGATAACCTTCTTCATTTCTTTACTGCAGTAAGACCTCTAGTGTCCAATGGCCACTATGTTTGTTTAATTAAACTCACTGATGGGTTCCTTGACGACAATCTCAGCTGCAGTCTCCAGAAAGGGTCCAATACCGATGGCATTCTCTGCAGCTACTCTGAAGAAGTAGGCCTTTCCAGGTGTGAGGTCATGAGCCACAGCGTTCTGTCTGCTGGCGGTGTAGGACAGCGACGTCCAGGCTTTGTGCTCAGCCTCACGTTTCTCAATAATGAAGTTGCTTATAGGTGAGCCGCCATCATTCTCAGGGAAGTACCAGTTGATTTTGCAGGAGTCATTGCTCAGGTTCTCTGCAACTACGGGGATGCGTACTGGCCCGGGAACATCTGAGAAGGACACAATCAAACGTAATAAATACATATTTACAATTTCTGTGGGTTTTAAATGTGCAACAATTCCATTTTAATGAAAACAGTGTGTTACCCAGAACTTCCACTGTGATCTTCTTTGTCTTCTCTCCTCCAGCATTTTTGGCGGTCAGTGTGTACACACCAAGGTGTTTCCTAGTGCAAGGTTTGATGACAAGAGATGAGCTGATGGCCGTGGTCTCCACTTTAGCCTCAGGAGGCAGTGCAGCTCCATCTCTACTCCAGGTGACATCGGGGGATGGCTGGCCTGACACGTAGGCAATGATTCGGATCACGCCGCCAGCGTGGACCACTATTCTTTCTTTCACCGAGGCATCCAAGTCAACCTCAGGCGCAACTGGAAGGAAGAAACTCAGCAGTCTATTCCAAAAGGACTCCATATAGGTCTTTTAAGTCATTGCTGGGAGAATTTTGACTAAATTTGCAGACCGACTTACCGATTCTGTCATTCACCTCGAGAACCTCTGGGACTTCTCCTGGCTCACCATTGCCAGCAGCATTGAAGGCAATCACTCTGAACCTGTATTTACCACCAGTCTTCAGACCAGTGATCACAAACCGGGTGCCACGGATTTCCGTGTCCTTGGCCTAAAAGACATGAAAATGGAGTGGATCTAACAGGCAGATGAATGTTTAAATGGTTTATTCTAATAACACACTAAGGCTTTGTGCTTTGTGAGAAGTTGCGGTTTATTCATGTTGGGTTGGGACCTCATGAAATGATTTGGCTTCTTTTGTTTGCTAAGTTTAGCCTCATCATAGATGTGCCAGTCAATGAAGTTATCAGATGTTTGCTTTGTAGAACTGTATTACCTTGACCCAGGCTTCAGTGCCCTCCTCTTTGTGCTCCACCCAATAACCAATGATCTTGGAGCCTCCATCCTTCAGAGGAGGAATCCACTCCAGGTCCACTGTAGACTTTGTCCAGTCAGAAACCTTTGGGGTTGGAGGAGATGGCGGCGCTACAGGAGGAGACAGAGGGGGTTAATATTGTGTCCTTAAAACCTGTATGAATTCTAGTGATTTCAGAGTGTAATTCTTACTGATAGGGTCTCTGGCAAAGATGGGGTCAGTGGGAGGGCTAGCAAGTCCAGGCCCTGCGGCATTGATGGCAGAGACTCGGAATAGATACTCGGATCCCTCAATGAGTCCGCTCACCACAAACGACTCGCCCAGGCCCATGGGACGGATCGGGTCGCGGGTGACACGGGTCCAGCGTTTGCCAGTTGTTTCCTTGCGTTCCAGCCAGTAGCCAGTGATCGGGGACCCCCCATCGTCCTCAGGTTCTTCCCAGTTAACGGTCATGGAGTCCATGGTTACGCTGGTAACTGTCGGCTTTTCAACCTGACCAGGTGCAGCTGCAGGCGCGCAGACACATAGCATCAAAGGTTAGAGGATTAGAAGACCTGATGCAGGTCGTACCCCTTCATCTTTTACATTTTGATCCTCACTTTCACTTTTAAATAAGAACATTTGATTTGATAGTTGTTGTTAAAATCTCACAGCTATTATTGTGCTGATGGTTAAGAATGACTAACAGATGGATTACTGCTTGGTGTCATCCTCTATTACGAAGCCCTCCTGCTGTCTTTTAGCATAACAATGCAACAGAAGATGTGAGAAGAATTATATTATTGCATGCTGTATATGAAGCTTCCTTAAACGTGACTGACTTTAAATCGACCCATTAATGGTTTCAGAGCTTTGTTTGCTGCTGAGAGTCAGATGGTTAAACTCACTGTAGAGATCTCGGGCCACCTCGGGCTCACTGTCCAATGGCTCTCCGACTCCATACTTGTTCTGTGCCATAATGCGGAACACGTACTCATGTCCCGTCATCAAGTTCTCCACTGTCCAGATCCGCTCTTTCGGCTCACTGGTGACAGGCACCCAAGTCTTTCTGTTGGCCACCTGCCTCCAGATGACGTAGTTTGTGACTTTGGAGCCACCATCGTCCTTCGGCGGCAGCCAGGAAAGCGTGATCTTCTCAGCTCCAATCTCCTCAAACTTAATGGGAGCAGAGGGAGGACCGGGGCGGCCTGCAGGCACACAAAATCAAGACTCAAATAATGCTGTGGAAATTATTCTGGTGAACGATGACTAATTCCAGCAATTTACTCCACCACACCGACTATCATGAAAAGAAATAATTAATATGAAAGTTAAAATAAAACATGAGATATTTTAGATATGTTTGCAGTGTGTTTTGTGATTGTACCGAGCACGTTGAGCCTCATCTCCTTGGAGGCCTTGCCAAGGCTGTTGGAAGCCACCAGCGTGTACAGGCCTGTGTCGCGACGTTTGCCCTGCTGGATGAGCAGCGTGCAGCTGTCGTCCGAAACAATCTTATTTATATGCTCGTCGTACTGAACCTCCACCTTGGCGTCGGACTTGTGGGGCGGGGCCTTGTACCAGGTGAGTGTAGGGAATGGACAGCCACGAATTTGGGCCACAATGCTAATGTCGGAGCCCTGCTCCACCTCCATGAACTCCTTCAGCTCGATGGATGGAGCACCTGGAGGACGAAATAAAGGATTTGACAGTTATTTGCTTTTTAATTGCATTTTTGGCAGCTTGTCTTTCTAGGTGGAAATCTAACACTGACGAAAGTAAATATGGGCAATACTCAAGGTAATGTCCATAAAATATTGTGCTTTGTTTATTTTATGAAAGGTATTGATAGTCATTACATAGTGCTGTTGGGACACTGCAACTTGAGGTTAAAAAGGACATAATTTACAAACAGAACATCCAGCTCTGCATCCATCACATTTCACAGGTTAGCAGCCACAAAATGACAAATATGACTAAAGCGCTGAAGTGTACTGTGACTACACAGTGTAACTGTGCATATGTGCAGAGGTGCACGTTATGTAGGGTCTAAAGTGACAATAAAAGGAGCGCTGAGATTACTGTTGAACGGACTCAATACTGAACTGAAACTCTGATACTGCAGCTCCACTGCCCATTTTATTAAATTTCTCTTACAGCTCTGGTCCTGGATGATGATTGGTCCAGCAGTAGTTGAAGGTCGGCTGGGTCCGACTTCATTGTAAGCCATCACCCTGAACTCATACTCATCTCCCTCTGTAAGGTCCTCCACTTTAAAGCTGGTGGTGTCCACATCTCTCCTGTTGCACCTGGATGTAGCACAACATGGAGTTACAGCCAAAGCCAACACAACAGCAGCTCGAAAAGGTAAAGATGAGTCTCTATTGGCTCACAAAGAAAAAAGAATCTTCCAGATTTTTAACAGATTTAGGTCTGTAGTCAGAAAGTCAGAGTAACCACATGTACCACATGTTCTCAGTCTCAGTAGAAACCAAGAGAGCAGATGGCTGAAGGTTTACCTCCTCCAGGACTCCTTCTGGGTGCCACTGCTGTCCCAGCAGAGGAGATCAACGCTGTAGTGGGTCACAGGTGAACCACCATCGTTCTTTGGAGCCTTCCAGGTCAGAGTTACTGTGCCCTTCCTGACGCTCTGGATCTTCAACCTTGTTGGAGGATCGGGAGGATCTGGAGACATTACAGACTGGTGTCAGATCACAAACAGCCATGATGCACATAACACTTGTTTCATCAGGAGTAATGCTGCTGCTGATAAATGTCATTTCTGTCATGATTTGATCAAATTCAGGATATACCGTTTTCTTCTACGATACAGTGCTCAAGATTTATGTTCTTGATTTCAGCTGTGTCTGAAAAGTTAGTCTTGTTATCACATAACTAGTGTGTGGGTTCAAATTGAGTTAGAGTCAGTCTACAGCAGGGGTGTCAAACTCAAATACACAGTGGGCCAAAATTCAAAACTGGAACAAAGTCGCGGGCGAACGTTAATATTTATTCCTCCAGATATGAGAATGAATCTTTTCTCATGGACTCAAACAAGTTTGCTGAAAAACTGAATATGGAACAAGCAAAGCTTAATCCTAAACAACATATATATTAGCTGTATAATACCAGCAGGCCAGCTCTGATAGTAATTTGGTGTGGCTTTGCGGGCCAAATGTAATTAGGCTGCGGGCCAAATTTGGACCGCGGGCCAGAGTTTGACACCTATGGTCTACACTATAAAATCAAATGACAGTGTACAGAAGCAATTTTACTTTGTTCAGCAACACTTTGTTAGATGTTTGTTAAGGTCACATTGCTGTGAATAGTGCGCTTTTTCTGTGTATGTATGACAGTATCATCTGCACATGCTCTGAACATCACGATACAAAAGTAGAAAACAGATAAGATAGTTTGGTTGATGTTGGATTTGCACATGTGTAAAAAGGGTAAGGTATTATGCTCTACTAAAGGTTTCTGTGTATAAAATAGAAAAAAATGTAATAACATCTGTTTAGATGAGCCAGAGCAGGAAACAATAGATGAGACAATAAAAATCGAACGTACGGATTGGATCTCTGGCCTTGGTCCTTTCAATGCTTGCGATGTAGGGGCCAAAGCCAAAGCGGTTCTCAGCACGTACACGGAAAAGGTACTCCTGGCCTTCATTCAGATCTGGCACCACCAGAGACTGAGCAGTGCAGGCTGGGTTTACCTGGAAGAACAAGCTCAGCGTCAAATACATGGGAGCAGAACGGTGTATAGCTTAATGCACGTTATTCTGCAGGCTGTACCTTGGTCCATGCTTTTCCCTCTGCTGTTTTCTTTTCAATAAAGTAGCTCTTAACCCTCTCTCCTCCATCACACTCTGGGGGTTTCCAGGTGAGTCTGCATGTTCCCCTGGTCACGTCACTAATCTTCAGGTCTCTGGGCGGTCCGGGCAGGTCTGCAGGGTAACAATCAATCAAAGACAGAGAGACTCAATGTTTTTTGGCATATTTTAAACTGCTAATTGGACATAATTAACTTAATTAACATATCCTTCTTTAATTTGTATATTTACTTCTATTGCAGTCATTACACACTTTGTAGCACCCTGCCCGGTGCGTCAGTCTGAAAAGCCTTACCGAGGACGTTGACTCTGACTTTGACCACTCTGTGTCCAGCAGGGCTCTCTGCGTTGATGATGTATCTGCCACTGTGGTTGAGTTTGCAGGCTGGGATCACAATCACTGAGGTTGTGTCGGTGGAGTGGATCTGCGACAAGAATTTCACCCTCTCCTTAACACATTCAGCACTAACTGGGCTGAGCCATAATTCAGATTGCAAACCATAAAAACAGTCAACGTTTTGTCTTCTAAGATTATCAGGGCTGAATAATCTTTCAAACCCTTCTTTAGAGGAATGAGTTGAATATACTTTAAAATATTAAAATATGTCATTTGGAAAGAATATGTGGACGTCTGACCTCTGAGTCAATTGGCAGAGTGTGTAGCTCGTTCTTTTTCTCAGTCTCAGCCGTCCCATCGAAAGTCCAGGTGACTTTGGGGACAGGTCGGCCGGTGATGGTGGCAAGAATCTTAATGGTCGTTCCTGCTCTACAGTTTAGCAGGTCGCGAGCAGTCACATCGAGAGTCACCGTTGGCTCAACTGGAGAGAAAAAACATCGGAGGAAAAAATGCCTTCCTTGAGTTCATGACACACACTGTTTGATCCTGTCCTTAATGTAAGCTTTGCTTTTAAATCGGTATTGAATTATGCTGCACAAATCAGAACGAGAATATTAAAACTCTGGTGAAAGTGAAACCATGTCTGTTATGTCCAGGTGTGTATTAAACAGAGGTTCTTATCTGTGTTTGTATCTCTTACTCAGGATGTCCTGGACCAGGATGTCACCAGTCCTAGCCGGCTCTGAGTTTCCAGCAGAGTTCACCGCGTAAATCCTGAACTTGCACTTCTTGCCTTCCTTCAGGTCAGGTACAGTGATTTCAGTGGAGGGGTGGAGCTTATCAGCAGGATTCACTCTCCTCCAATCAGGAGAGCCCTCCTCATGAACCTCAATAATGTAACCCTTGATTGGGCTCCCGCCATCTTTGTCCGGTGGGGTCCAGCTTAGAGTGACGCTGTTCTTGGTCTTGTCTTTAATTTCAGGATTTCCAGGTATGCTTGGGGGGTCTAAGGAAGTAGAAGGGAGGGGTCAGGCTGTCTAACTTGACTCTTTTATTTTACCTAATAATCCAATGTGCACATTTTGAAGCTGAAGTGCTGTCTATCACCTAGAATGGTTTCGTGTGAGTTACCTAGTTTTGGAGATTTTAGCTGTTGGTGTGTCTGCCGTCGTTATTACAGAATGAAAAGCGAACTTTGGTTTTACTCATCATCTAAATTAGAGCTAAAAAAAAACCCTCAAAAATTTAAAGCAGTGTTTTTATCCAAATCTCTGTCTTCCAGTCTAAATCTGAATCATGGATTAACAGAGCTGGTCTGGGGTCACTTACTGCATGGATCCACAGCAAAGCGGCACTCTGTGGCCTCGCTGGGCGGTCCAACACCAGCAGCATTGCTGGCTGAAATCCTGAATTTGTACTCTGTTCCTTCTATGAGCTTCAGCACGGTGTACTGCAGGCCTTTCACTGCCGGTTTGGTGACTGGAGCTCGGTTGACACGACCCCAGTACACAGCACCACGTTCCCTCTTCTCCAGCCAATATCCCTGGATGGTTGAACCACCGTTGTCCAGAGGGGGATCCCAGGTCACGGTCATTGTGGTCGCTGTAGCAGCAATAATTTTTGGATTACGTGGAGGTCCAGGAAGACCAAATGGATCCCGCAGCTGGACTTTCTCTGAGTCGCAGCCATCACTGACGCCATATTTGTTTTCAGCTTTGATCCTGAACTGGTAGCTACCATTCAAGTCCAGTTTGTACACCTGAAGAAGCAGGACACATTTTATTAAGGCATTAAGGACGAATAGCTGTTTGTGGAGGACGATTGTGATAATAATAACATTTCTAATAAAAACAAACAGAAACGTTTCTTATTTGATTACTGAAATAGTTTTTAATGTTTTGACTTGTGTGTTTGTCTGTAGACAAACTGCTTTTATCGTTAATACAACAAAATGATTCATTATTATTCCTTTTGAATAAGTCTGTGTAGCATCCATGCTCTGCAGCCAAGTCTTACCCCATATCTCCTGTCAACGAGGTTGATGGTCAGAACATCAAAGTCAGACTTCTTCTTGCTTGCATCTCTGCGCTCAACAATGTAGTTAGTGATCTCGCTTCCTCCATTGTCTTCTGGAGCGTCCCAGGTCAGGTAGCACGAGTCTGCTTTGATGTCTGAGACCACGATGTTCCGTGGAGGAAGAGGACGGTCTGAAAATGCAGAGTTAAATTCATGTACAGCTCAGCAATTCGGGATGAAAAATAATGTTTAAATACTGCATATTTAACGTGAAACATTGAAAAAGATGCCGTGTTAAACACAAGCCATTAAAATTACACAAAATTTTAGGTTTTACCGAGGATCTCGACTTTGATGACCTGCTGAGCTTTCCCGTAGCAGTTTTCAGCAACCAGCTTGTAGCTGCCTTTGTCCTGCCTCATGGTTTCTGGGATGGCAATCTTCGTCCTTATGGTTGTCCGGTCCACCTGAAGATAAAACAACTTCACTTGTTGAGGATTTAACTATTTCTAAAATCCAGAGTGCGAAGGGTCAGAGATCAGTTCATCCTCTGTAAAGCAGGATTTTGCTTTTATATTAACTGTGCCAATGATGAAACAGTAAAAAATGTTCTCCATTGCTCCAACATTCAACCAAATTACATGACAGATAGATATAAATGAACAACAGTGTGGCTTAAATCCATTCGTCAGACAAAAACATGAATAAGTAAATAAATCTGGGAACTTCTTCCTGTGAAACCAGTAGCTCCACCGAATACCATAAAATTAAAACCAGTTCTGACCTCCTCAGTCTCCATCGTCATCTTCTCCTCATCGGTCTTCTCGATCACGACGTCATCCTTCATCCACTGCAGTGTCGGCAGAGGAAGTCCCCTCACTTCTGCTGGGATGTCGATGGCGGCGCCTTTCCTCACATTGATGGCGTTGCTCTTGATGAATTTCAAGATTGTAATGCTGGGAGCAACTTTGGCCAACAAAATTGGGAAATTGTGTCAAATCTTTATCAGCCTGACAAAGTAAAGCATCATCACAACCTTTAGGCCCTTTCACATCAGACATGGCATGTGTTGCACTGACTGCTAACTAAAGCCAAGGGCCCAAAATGTGTGGGGCCTCTGCTTGGAAGTCTGTTTTTTGCAGCTGCTCTACGTGTATAAACGTGCCTGCTTATCATTTCAAAACATCTCGTTGATTTGATATCCTCTACGAGAGTTCGTGTTGTATTATGCTCATAAAACATGTATCACTTATTCATAAAGAAGAAAGCTTTGTAACTATCCCGACTAGTGAAGAGTGTGTCCTTTCCACAGCACTGCTTTCCTCCTGAGGTCCGCAGAGCTGTTGAAGGCTTAAAGGCTCGAAACACGCACAGAATCTTTTCCTTCATATTGTGGTTGAACTTTGCGCAGCTATACGCTTTATTTCTATTGGTTTTGCCAAGGTATGTGAATGTGATAGGGCCTTAAGACTTTGAACATACTCTCATCATCCTGGATGTTGACGGTGATTTTTTTGGATGGATCTCCTTCTCCAACCTCGTTCACGGCTTTGACACGGAAGTCATACTCCTGGTCCTCCGACAGGTTCTCAATGGTTCCACAGCACTCAGGGAAGATCTTGCGGTTGGCCACTTCAAACTCGGTGCTGTCAGACCTCATCTTCTCCACATAGTATCCTCCGATGGGGCTGCCGCCATCAGTGCGAGGAGGCTGCCAGGCCAGAGTGATGGTGTTCTTGCTTCTGTTGGTGTAGTGCAGTTTCTCTGGGGCAGATGGTGTACCTGCAACATTTTGAAAGAATTTAGCCATCACTGAAAAAATTGGATCATCAGGCCACTGAATTTTTCATCAGGCTTAATTAATGCCCTAAAGTGTGAGCTGCAGCAGCATCAAGACATATTTGGTAAGCTCACCTTTTGGATCCTCAGCTAAGATGGGACCCAGGTCTGCTGGAAGTCCATCACCATACTTGTTCCTGGCAATGACTCTGAAATCATACTGCTCGCCAGCCAGCAGGCCTTGGACATCACACTTGCAGGATGCAGTCTCAATGGGCTGGCGGAAGAGCTTCATATTGGCATCCTTCTTCAGCACCTCATAACCAATGATATCGCTGCCACCATTATCCACGGGGTCAGACCAGGTGAGGACGATGTTCTTCTTGGTAACTGTAACAGTCTTCAAGTCAACCACCGGCCCGGGAACATCTGCAGGAACCAGTAAAAATATGTGAACAAAACAGTTTTTATCACATAATTTAGATTTCAACAGTAAAGTCTGATCTGAAGTCGGTTCTATCGTTCCCTTCAAAGACCACAACGTGCTTCTGGATTGCAAAAGAAGAAAATGCACATTTGTGTTCAAAAAGCGAGTTTATTAGTCCTAAAATGACTGAATTTATGTAACACGAACCCATAACATCCACTCTTGTCTCGGCGGTCTTGCTCCCGCTGCTGTTGGTGCCGGTGATCTGGTACTTCCCGTGATCTGCCCTCACAGCCTTCTTGATGAACAACGTACTGTTCTTCCCCACGGTCTCCACAATCATCCTCTCTTTGTCGATTTCAGCCTCATCTTTGGCCCATTTTACCTCCGGCTGGGGTCGACCACGGACCACAGCAGGAAGCCTCAGAGACTCGCCAGCCCTAATCATGACGCCGTTCTTCACAGAGTCATCGAAATCCACAACAGGAGATTCTGCAGGACACAAGCCGTTAATCAGAACTGGAAAGCCATCTGTTTTGTGAGGCACAGTTATAAACACTGTCCCACATTAAAAATGCACATGTAAAAGTGCGTCCTGCCCCTGCAATAGAACTTCTGGTACCTTGGGGCTCTTTGACGGTAACGGGCTCAGTAACACCAGGAGCTCCTGGGCCTGCGTCATTGATTGCAAGAACCCGGATATAATAATCTGCTCCCTCAGTGAGGCCGGTCACAGTGTACGTCAGCTCTTTACACCTGAACTCGGTGCTGCGGCTCCAGTCTTTCTCTCCGGTCAGAACCTGTGACAAGAGCACAAGAGTTTGACCACGTCCACATCCATGATTCTTAAGAAAGACCCACAGTCGGAGATTTACTGATTATTAAACGTGGAATTCAGGGAGGTTACTTCATTGAGTTTTTCAGACCTTCTCAACGTGGTATCCCAGGATGTCGCCACCACCATTGTACAGCGGGGGCTTCCACGCCACAACCACAGAGTCCTTCCCGGTGTCCACGATCCATGGAATTGGTGGACCAGGAGGCACTGAGTGGAAGAGTGGAACAATGATAGGCTGCACTTGGTCTTTACTGTTACACAATCAAGTTCTTCCTTCAGCAGCATATATGCAGTTTTTTCTATTTATGAGAAATGTGTCATTCATAATTTTGATAATTAAAAAGACTAAAATAATTTCTTGTCGATGAAGATTTTGAAGATTTAATAAAGTTTGCAGGACAACTTTTGAAACATCTTTATCAGTCATAAGAATATGACTGATAACTTTACTCATCTCAGGTGTGATGACTAGAAAGAAGCAGATCAAACCAAAAAATCTGATGCTACACTTGAGAAAATGTGAGCTTTCTCTTTGAAGTTCTCTGTTGGTACTGCACTCACGGATTTCATCCATCGCGACAATGCGATCGGTTGGATCACTGAAGGGCCCGGGGCCAGCCAGATTCTCAGCACAGACCCTGAAGATGTAGGTCAAGCCCTCCATCAGGCCAGTCACCTTCACCTCGAGAGAGTTGAGGAGGGCTCGGTTGACTCTGGTCCAGTGTTTGCTGTTCACCTCCTTCCTCTCGATCCAGTAACCCAGGATCGGGCTTCCATTGTCCTTTGGCTCATGCCAGGAGATGTGCGCGGTGCTGGCCGTCACCTCGTGGACTCTGGGAGTGTTGGGAGCATCAGGAGGACCTGAGCACAAAGGAGAATATAGGTGACTTTATATTTAACGGTCTTGACGAACACAGGGAAGCGATGTCTTCATTGTTACCTTCACAATATGGCTGTAAGGTTGAGCCATAATGTTGCTGGTTGTATAAAGAAAAACAACTGCTTTAACAAATCATTTGTTTTAACAGAAACTAAAAGTCAGTTTATGTCAATCATGTTAAATTGTTTCCATATTTTTTAACTTCACTATAACATGTAATTGATGATTAAAAATTGAATTAATGAGTATTTTAAGGATGTATTTAACTTTTAGTATTTAAAAATGGATAATGTGAAATATTGTCTGGATGCACGCTCAGTCATCCAGCTAGTAAATCCCAACAGGTTGATTCTGTTCACCTGGATGTTTTCAGTGCGAGAAACGTTTCATCATCATCAGGTGACCTGAGGTCTCCAACCTTATGAACAGCACATTTGTACAATGACTGAAACCAGCACCACTTTGTGATTGCAGCCATTCCCCAACTCTCTGTGAATGGGACTCATGGCCATTGATCAGTGGTTGTTGATCAATGGTCATGAGAATTTGCATATTAATGATGAAGGAACTGACCTCCCAGCCCATTGTTCCTCCAGTGGGCTGGTTTCAGTCATTATGCAAATGTACTGTTGATAAGATTGAAACCTGCAGCTGAGACTGAAGACGTCACCTGATGATGACGAAACGTTTCTCCCACTGAAAACATCCTGATGAACAGAATCAACTTTTGCAGAACGGAAAAAATTACTTATAATTGAAAGCACAAAATGTTGAATACATGAAATAATTAAAAATAAAAGCTAAACAGATTTATAAATAACACACTGATTTTATTTACATACTGCATAGATGCTTATTTTCATATGTGACATAGAACATGTTTTAAAGAAATAGACATTTTTGCATCTGTTAATAAATGCAAATTATTCTTACAAAATATAAAGAATAAACTTTAAGAAATTTGTGTATTTTTTATATTTTTAAAATCCAAAATACATTATTGTGACACCGTTAAATTACCACTAAATTACATTAAAAAAAGGTATAATTACTTTTGAAGTTTGTTTGTTTTTTTACAGCTGATTGTTATCAGTCATTACAGTCTTTATTATTTTTATGCTTTTACTCACTGAACTGGTTCTTGGCGACGAGTGGTTCGGAGATGCACGGTGGACCACAGCCATACTTGTTTTCAGCAGTGACTCTGAAGATGTACTCCTTCCCTTCGATGAGCTTGGAGACGGGGCAGCTGGTGCCCTTCAGGGTGGAAGTGACGGTGATCCAGCCAGTCTCGTCCTTCTTGTTGTCTTTCTTCT
The DNA here is from genome assembly GCF_963576455.1 of Neolamprologus multifasciatus. NCBI lineage: Eukaryota > Metazoa > Chordata > Actinopteri > Cichliformes > Cichlidae > Neolamprologus > Neolamprologus multifasciatus. The sequence goes on from NC_140454.1 coordinate 35,092,728, forward strand.
CCAGGATGTAGTTCAGGATCTCGCTGCCACCATCATCCCCAGGAGGCTCCCAGTTACAGATGACCGACGTGTTCCTGATCTCATCAAAGGTGACGTTAATCGGAGCACCAGGTTTGTCTGCAATACAAGACAGTCAAGCCCATGTTTAATCTCAACGCATTTTGGAAATGAATAATTGTTTAACTCTGCTAGCGGCTCTGTAGTAAACATGTTTGCCTAATCGAGATTGTTGAGGTTTTCTCTTTGATATTGCACTCCCGACCTGAAAAGTGGTTTGAGCCGACTGTTGTTAAGAATTGGTTCTGAACTGAACTCAATTTCTGAATCAAACTTGGGAGAAGAAAGAATCCCAGGTAGGCTTATGTCAGAAACACTGTGTCAAAATTAAATATGTGGATCTGTTGTGATTCCTTGCATATAATGAGAAGCTCAAAGACGCTTTTAATTGTGTGAATATACCAGTTATGAAATATAATCATGTGGCCTCCAGTTAATCGGTAAACTTTATTACCTAGGACGTTGACGACGCAGGAAGCGGTGGCAACACCATGTGTGTTTTCCACCTTGATAGTGAAGTTGCCGTGATCGGTTCTGACGGCATCACGGATCATCATTGCAGATTGTCCCTTCTTGGTCTGGTCTATACCCAGACGCTCACGCAGGGGAGTCACAAACTCCTCCTCTGGTTCTGGAACCTGCAGCAAGAAATCAGAAAGGTTGAAACACTTGAAACATTCAAGACTTTCAGATGTCTCAGTGAAGACACAAACCTTGGCTTTGGTCTTCTTCCTCTTCTTGATAACAGGAATTAACTTCTTGGTGGGCTCTTTGGTGACATCCTCATCATTTCTCAGCCAGGAGATTTTGGGATATGGGGAGCCAGAGATGTAGGCGTCAATGCAGATCTCCTCACCTTTCTTGATGCAGAGCCCAGATTGAACACGGGCGTGCAGGGTGACCTTGGGTTTTTCTGCAAGGAATGAACGATTTTGACATGTTAGCTCTAACATAAATACACATTTACTTGTGACAGTTACTGATGTTAGCGCATCTGACTTTCACACACCAACAGGGTCTGCAGCCTTGATGGGCTGTGAGCTGCGTGACGGCTCGCTGACTCCGGCAGCATTCTCAGCTCTGACCCTGAACTGGTACTCCATGTCCTCCTTTAAGCCCATCACCACGTAGGAGAAACCAGGAACCAGGCTTGGTGTGATCCTCTCGTAGCGGTCGCCGTCCTTCTCGATCTTCTCTATGATGTAGCCCTGGATGGGACAGCCGCCATCGTAGTCTGGAGCCTTCCAGGTGACCGTGATGGACTTGGACGTTGGGTCGTGAGCCTCCACTTGGATGGGTGGGTCTGGTTTCTCTGTGCAATCAATATTAACAACAGAGTCAATGTCTGATGTTATGATGTTCCAGTTGTTTATGCCTCATATTTTAGGAGTTACACTTGATCTGCTTGGACCCCCTGTCAGTTGTCCTGTATCAGAATCACCTGACTAAATCGGTCCTCATTTTTGTATTGATGGGACAGTTTATGAAGATCATTTCATTTTCAGTCCATTCCAATGTTCTTTTCCCTTGCAGCATACTTTGGAGAGTATTTATGTGCTTTTTCAGACTAAACTTTATCTGAAATGGTAATGTTAATGCTCAAAGCAATAAAACAGATTTCAGTTGTTGAACATAAAATGAAACTTACGTTTTATTTCCTCTATAATGACCGGGTTTTGTAACTCCAGATATTCTCCCGCTCCGACCTCGTTGACAGCTTTCACCCTGAAGAAGTACTCACAGTTGACAAAGAGATCTTTGACAGTACTTGTTAGGACATTTTCTCCCGACATAACGGGCATGTAAGTCTTTTTGGATGCTTCACGGCGCTCCAGGGTATAGCTGACAATGGGGGTGCCGCCATCATCCTCTGGAGCTTCCCAGCTGACCTTGCAGCTGTTCTTGGTGACGTCACTGGAGGTGATAGTTTTACACTGACCAGGGAGTCCTACACGGTTTGGGAAAGAAGCAAAACAGTTTAAGAGGATTACTGCAGAGTGTCTGTGTCTGATTAAAAAAGAAATAGTGAGTCTGCTCGAGGACTTTTAGACTAAGAATGGATCTAAATCCAAACTTGGAAATTGTTGGTGGTAAACTTTAAATTTGGTTTAAAGAGGACACCATCGCTGAACGGCATATTAACAGCGTTATATGTCCGAAGCATCGAATCGCCTTACCGATGACTTTGACATTGACGGTTCCAGTGGCAGTTCCCAGACTGTTTTCCAGAGTGATGGCATAGGCGCCAGCATCATCGCGGGTGCACTTGAGCAGCTCCAGGTGGCCGCTGTTCATCTCCACTGTCAGGGAGAGCCGGTCACCGGCCTTGCACTCCACAGTGTCCTTCTGCCAAACCATCTTGGGCGTGGGGATTGCCCTGTAGGGAACATTCAGGTGCAGCTTCTCACCTTCAACCACTATCACGTCCTTTGCTTCCAAATCCATGGTTGGAGCACCTTGTGAGAAGAACACAGGATTATTACTTACATTTGTATTATCGGTGCTTTAAGTTCACTTCTTCTGAAGTTCTTGCTTACAGTCAGGATCTTTGGTGGCGACCTTATCAGAGACATCAGAGGGATCACTGACTCCGACAGAGTTGATGGCCCGAACCCTAATGACATACTTTTTCTCAGGTTTGATTCCATCATCTATCCTGAACTTTAGCTCCTTGATGGGTCTGCTGTTGACCCTGAGCCACTTTAGCTCTGGACGGGCTTCTGCCACCTCCACATGGTACCCAGTGACAGGACAACCCCCGTCCTTGACTGGAGGCTTCCAGGTGACATTGATGTGCTCCCTGCTGGCATCAGGGATGACCACTTCAAGTGGAGGTGATGGTGCACCTGGAGAGGAAGCAGGTTTCATGCATTTATCTGCAGAAAGTCAACAACTTTTTGTCTTATTTTATTATTGTTGGGGTTATTTTGGGGGATATCCCTGCTTAAATACACTGTGCACCAAAAGAATAAAGAAATACAGTTAAAAGTATCTTACTGGTTGCATCTTCAATGGTGAGAATCATGGTGGGTTCACTTGGATCTCCAACTCCAGCCTCGTTCTCAGCTCTGACCTGGAACTGCACTTCTGAACCTTCATCAACATCCGTTACCTTGAACTGAGTCTTTCTGTCCGGAGTTTTGCAGCACTTCAGCCAGCGAGTTCCCACCTTTTCTTTCTTCTCAATCACATACCTGTTAGGCAGATGGTGTTTGTCAAGTACAGCTCTGGAACAGTATGAGATAAACCACGTCTTTTGTCTCAGTTTTGAGTTCTCTTACTGAAAGCCTGAATGCTAAGAAAGTCGCTGCTTTATGGAAAAAACCCACCAAAAAGTGTCCTATAATTGTTCTCGTCTGAATGGCTTTACAGCAGTTTGTCTTACTTTGTTATTGGTCTTCCACCATCGCTATTGGGAGGTTCCCACTTCAGCTCCACATGTCTCTTGGTGACTTCCACCACTGTCAGTGCATAAGGAGGTCCAGGAGTTGCTGGAGAAAAAGTGAAAAGCATTAACACGTAGAGATAGTGGTTCCTTGGGTTTCACAAAGAAGTAAATTAAAAGGGGAAGACCAATGCTGACTTAAAAAACTCACTAAAAGTGTCCTTGGCAAGAACGGCATCCTCCAGCTCGCAAAATTCACCCATCCCAACAGCATTCTCTGCAGCAACCCGGAACACATACAGCGATCCTTCGTTGAGAGGGGTAACCGTATACTTCTGTTCCTTGACGGTGGTATCGACAGTCTGCCACGCCTTCCGCCTCACGTCCCTCTTTTCAACCACGTAGTTGGTGATGGGTGAGCCGCCATCACTGCTGGGAGGCTGCCACTTTAGGTCTGCGTTAATTTTGGTGATGTTCGCCACCTCCAGCCACTGAGGAGCTGATGGAGGATCTATTGAAGCAAACACAAAGACTTTTACTTTAAAAAATTTAATTCAAGGTCGTATGGTTTTCCAAATGAAAACAACTCTTGATAGCTTATATTTTATAGTCTATAACCTCTACAGAAGTCATTTTCTGCTCACTGCTCACACTGGTATCAACTTACAGAGTCTCTCCTTGCAGACCACGGGGTCGCTGGGCTCACTGGGTTCGCTCTCGCCAGCCTTATTGACGGCCCTGACTCTGAAAGAGTATTCTTGCTTTTCTATTAGGCCCTTCAGCTGATGCTCAGTCTGAGGAACATCCTCTGCAATCTTGATCCATTCCTCGCTTCCAGCCTTCTGGAACTCAATGATGTAGCCTTCAATCTTAGCCCCACCATCGTGCTCTGGACGAGTCCATCCTAACAGGGCTGAGGTCTTGGCAATGTCCCTGATGACAGGTTTACCAGGAGCCCATGGAGGATCTGAAGAAGAGTTATATGGATACTTTTATTTCCTGATCTTTGTGCTGTGCTTTGCAATAAGGAAATTATAATCTTGATACCACAACATCTGACTCAGACTAAGTAGATTGACTGACATGTGACATACCAATAGGATCTTTGATGAGGATGGGATCCGTCTCTGCACTTGGGTTTCCAGGTCCAGCTAGATTTTCAGCCAGAACACGGAAGCGGTACTTCTTCTTGGCGGTGAGACCCTTTACCCTGCAGCCAAAATTCAAAGTTAGAAACATACTTGACAAAAAAATGGTCCACACTGTTAGCTGAAGAACCTTCACCATCACTCCTGTCACTTGTACCTTCAGGTACTTAGTTACCTGAATGTTGCGTCCGTGATGGGCAGTTTGTTACACCTGATCCACTTGTCACTCTCCGGATCTAACTTCTCAATCCAGTATCCAGTGATGGGGCTACCGCCATCCTCGTCAGGCTCTAACCAGGTCAGAGTGACAGCGTCCTTGGCGATGTCAGAGGGAGTGATTCTGGTTGGAGGACCCGGAGGATCTGAAACAGATGAAAAATAAGAGGATTTATCTACGGTTCACCTGCACAGGCTGGAAACAAATCACCGGAGAGTAGGTTAAAACAACGTACCGAAGGAATACTTGGCAGTGATTGGCACATGCTCTGCAGGTTCACCAATGCCATACTGGTTCTCAGCACTGACCCTGAAAATGTACTCTTTCAATGCTGTGAGCTTGGTGGCCTTGAAGGTGGTGTGCTTCACCGTGGCTGACAGCTTGACCCACTCCTCCTTGTCAGTCTGACGACTTTCCACAATGTAGTTGGTGATGGGAGACCCACCATCATCTCTGGGAGGGTTCCAGGCCAGGACGCAGGATTCGTTGGTGATTTCAGAGATATCTAAAGCAGCTGGAGGGCCCGGTTTATCTAAAGAGGAGGGGCCAAAATTAAAATTATAACCAAGATAATGGTAATGCAAGACATCTGGAGGTGCCACAACTCCTTAGCAGGCTCGGCGATATAGGATAACCCTATAAAATGGTCTGTCCAGTATGTTATGCTAAGATTATTTTCATATCTTTAATCAAAAAAAGTGATGCTTTTCCCATTTTCTGACTAACCTAAAGGTAGCATGAAAATCCTGTAGCTGTAAGGAACTATAGGATTTCTACAGTAAAGGAAGTTTACTTTCATGTTTTCATTGCCATCACAGCTATCTTTTGTCTTCTACCATAAGAAATCAGCTTTTGTACCCAGGATGTTGACATCAATAGTGGCAGTGGCTCGTCCACAGGCATTGACTGCCTCAATGATGTAGGTGGCGGTGTCTCCTCTGGTGGTTTTGTCAATGGAAACCTTCGAGTGTCCTGGCTGGGTGTCGATGGCAATGCGGTCATCAGCCCGCAGGACCACGTCTGCTTTGGTCCACTTCACCCGGGGATCGGGCTTCCCTTTCACATCTGCAGGAAGCTCAATCTTGCTGCCAGCTCTGGTGGTTAAACCAGCCAGCAGCTTCACATCGAGCTGGATCTCAGGAGGTTCTGTAGGAATTTTTAAACATAGTCACAGTAGTCCCAACCTCATTACCGTGTTTCATTTCAATTTGTGCTTATATAAATATATGTTAATTTCAGTTTCCCCTCAATAACTCACAACTGTCCAATATTTAATTTTATATGCAATAACCCAAACTGTAAATACATAACACCATTCATTTATGTATTTAATTCCTTTTTTCCCCAGATTTGTATATTTGTACATTAAATATATATATTTTTTCCTTTTTTCTAAATACTGTTCATGTGTATATAGTGCTGCAAAACTGTGTCACTGTATAGTGACAATAAGGCCACTCTATTCTCAGCAGATATATGCCATACTGCATTTTATTTGACTGAACTATATAATTTTGCTTATTTAAGCCAATTAGTTTTGGAGAAATGAAATGTATCTTATATTATATTATCACAACTATGCCTGAAACCTTGATGGTAATATCCTTAAAATCCATACATTCTCACTTATTCTTTTATTAGTCATAAGAAAGATTTGCTCCTGTACCACAGAGATGCTGCACATTTCTGAGTGAGTCTGCAGAATCCATTACAAAAATAAATTATACTGCTGCACTTTTTGTGCAGTATGTGGCTACAGCGTCATGTGACTGTCTGGAAGAGCACAACCCGTCCTACCCTTAGCGTCCACAGCTTGGATCTCATCGGTAGCCCTGCAAGGTCGGCTGGCTCCCAGCTTGTTAAAAGCTCTGACTCTGTAGGCGTACCACTGGCCCTCGACCAGGCCGGTAACCTGGAACCTGTGAGTTCAAATCATATAATATATCCAGCTGTACCAAAATAAAGACAGGACACTAATAACGTGTGGCCCAAAAACGTAACCGGCAGTTACAAGTTCTTAAGTCTTACTTGAGTTCAGGGATGGGATCACCGCAGGGTTCCCACTTGTCTGTACCACGCTGGCACTTGTCCACCACGTAGCCTTTAATATAGGCACCACCATCGTATTTTGGAGGCTCCCAGGACAGGAAAATGGACTTGGCACTCTTATCGCGCCACTTAAGGTTCTCAGGTGGATCAGGTACAGCTGCAGGCGAAAATACATGAATGTCAAACAGGTGAGATTCTAGTTATCTGTCAGTTTCTCCACTGAAAGACAGTTAATTTCACATGAAGTGTAAAAACACTCACTTGCAGGAGAAGAGACATTGATGGGCTCATCGATGTAGGCTGGCTCTCCAGGTCCACACTTGTTGCATGCAGAGACGCTGAACAGATACTCCTTTCCTTCAATCACGTCTGTTACCGTGTGCTCCAGGTCAAGGACGCCAGCAGCCACCTGGAAAAATGTCACCGTCACTGCTGAGCAAATAAACTCAGACCTGGGTAGACTTCTGGATCTGTGAACATTATTTCACACTGTGGAAGTGATGTTTTCTGTTTTTAAATATAAAACAGCCAACATGTCACGTGCCGTGTTTGAGCCAGGCCCTGAAACCTAATAACACTGCTGCTAACAATAACAATAACTTTATTTATAAAGCGCTTTCAAACAAAGTGCTGTACAGCGATTGGAAAATAAAGAGATAAATAAATAAAAGTGATACATAGCAACACAAGTTAAAAACATAATAAGAGTTAAAAACGATAAACATTTAAAAACTAATAGGCAAAGAATTAAGACCTGTAGGATAGGCTGAACAAGTGTGTCTTTCAACTTAGCTTTAAAACCCTCCACAGAGCAGCCTGCCTAACATCTTCAGGGAGGTTGTTCAACAAAAATGGGGCACGAAAAGAAAAAGCTTCCCAACTGTCTTTTTTCTGGCTCTAGGAACCTTTGGAAGGCCAGAGTCCTGAGATCGGAGCGCACGAGATGAAACACAAAGGTGCAAAAGATCAGAGAGGTATGAAGGTGCCAAACCAGTGAAAGCCTCGTAGGTGAGCAGCAGGACCTTAGAATCTGCTCGAATCTGCTCAAATGTTCCAGTTTTAGTTAAAATGCAAGCAGCTGCATTTTGTGCCATCTGTAAACCTCTAAAACTTTTAGAGGAGCTGCACATTCATGTATTATTTTTAGAAGGCGGTTACTTTTTCACACAAAACCAGGTAATTCACTCAGTTTACATTTTGTGATGAGCTGAAATATTTTACGTACAGCGCAAAGATGACATTACTGAAATGAGCTGGAAGTACCTTGGCCCATGTCTTGCGAGAAACTTCTCTCTTCTCAATCTGATAGTGTGTCACTGGACTTCCTCCATCGTGTTCAGGTGCCTCCCACATCAAGTGGACATGGTGACGGGTCACTTCAGCCACTTTGAAGTCCTTCGGAGCACTGGGGCATGCTGGGAAAATAAGATGAAAAAGACTTCCATCAGTTTTCTTCGTTTGGGTTTGTTTCTAGATGATTTGGGGGTAACAGACGTCTCTGCACCACAATAAAATGAGCTGTCTATTAAAATAACCACCATCATTGCTAAACTTGATGACATGGTCATGAGTTCTCACCGATGACGTTGACATCAATATCTCCAGAGACAGAGGATACGTCGTTCTCCAGCTGCAGGGTGTAGATGCCTTTGTCTGGACGAACACTAGGAGATATCGTCAGTTCCGTGTACGTAGGCTTCGTCACCATGGAGACACGCTCATCTGCTGGGGTCAGCTCCTTCTCGCCAAAGGTCCACTTGGCCACAGGGGTTGGGTATCCAGTAATGGGAACTCTAATTGTTAGAGGCTGAGGAACAATCACCTCCAGGCCTTTCCTGAAGCCACTCAGATCAAAGGTTGGACCAACTGCAAAGAGAGAAACATTTGGTTGTGAAAGCACACTGCCATCCAGTGCACTACTTGGATTTATAAAGAAGTGGTTGGTTGAGTTTATGCTTGTTGCACGCACCATGAGGATCGTCGGCAAGCAGTGGCCCCAGCTGCTCGGCTGGATCGGAGACACCAGCGGCATTCTCAGCGCAAACTCTGTAGAGGTACTTCTGACCAGGTTTTAGTCCAGACACCTGAAGAAAACAACAAATCCAGACCAGGAAGAAAAATGTAACTGCGCTGAGGTTAAATCAGAATAAAGGCAGACTCTTCAGGTTGGCTGCATACCCGGTAGGAGAGGTCAGGACACAGTCTGGCGTTGCAGCGGAGCCACTTGTCAGAGCCGTCCTCACATTTCTCAATGATGTATCCTGTAATCATGCTGCCACCGTTGTTTATGGGCGTCTCCCAGGTCAACGTGACTGCCGTCTTGATTTGGTCACTAAAGTTCAGGTTCAGAGGTGGGCTCGGCCTCTCTGTGGGCACAAGACATGAGCAAAATCAGACTGTTTGATATTTCTACACAGGATTTAGAAACATTGAAAGTGAGCTCACCGATGGGATCCATGATCTTGACGGGGTTGGTGGCAGCACTGGGCCTGCCGATGCCAGCCTTGTTCTCTGCTCGGACTCTAAAGATGTACTCCTTGTACTCCACCACGTCGTTCAGCGTAGCCAAGCGGTCGTCGGCAGCACAGACTAAGGCTGCCTCCCACTTAACAGATGTTCTGTCACGGAGCTCAATCACATAAGCAGTGATCTCAGAGCCACCGTCAAACTTGGGGGGCTCCCAACTGATGGTGGCACCAAACTTGTTCACTGACTCTACTGCAACATTTTCAGGAGCATCTGGAACATCTAAAGTCAGGAAACAAAAAAGCGACGGACATGATTAGGACGAGTGTGGAGATGTGGTTAGGAGTAGTGGAGCGGGGATCTCGGGGTGTTGCTTACCAAACTTGTTTTTGGCCTGGACGGCATCTTCGGTTGCAACAGTGGGTCCGCTGCCAACCCTGTTTCGAGCACAGACTCTGAAGAGGTAAAAGGATTCCTTCTGCAGGCCGCTGACGCAGTACTCTGGAGTGTCAGCACGGTCTGTAGCCACAGTCCAGGTCTTGCGCTTCACATCCCGTCTTTCTACAACATAGGCGATAATCTTGCTGCCACCGTCATTCTCAGGTTCCTCCCAGGCCAAACTGACCTCGCCATCAACAGTGTCAACCACTCTCAGGTTCTTGATGGGTCCCGGTACATCTGGAAAACCACCAGGACAACACTCAGAAACTCTGGTGACATCCTCAGACAGAGGACTGAGCAGTTATCTGATCACATGACTCTAATTTACCCTCCAGACTCACCAATCACATCCAGGTTGATGAAGGCTTCACCCTCACCATGCTTGTTCTTAATTACCACCTTGTACCGGCCCTGGTCCTCCTTGGCAGGGCTCTTCAGGCGGTACTCGGTCTTGTCCAAAGAGGTGTCAATATTCTGGACAGGAAGACTGGTGCCTTCGAAAAACCACTCGGCATCAGCACGAGGGTACGCGTCATAAGGCACAGTCATGACAAAGGGTTTACCGGCATCTGTCACCAGGTTCTGGTCGGTGGTTTTAATCTTTGGAACAGCTGCAGGAGAGACAGAGGAGAACTTTGTACTGTTTAATTCGCCCTGCGTAACACAGAGCAGTCCAGACTGGTGAATGTTCTCTTAAACTGCTTGTTATGCTTTGCATCTATAACTAATTTCCCAAAACAACTTGGATGCTTCATAAAGCGTCAAGAAAAGATTTGTTTGTTTACAGCTTTCTAAAAGTCTGTTAAATCAGTGATTTCTTTAACATTTCTTGAAATGCGTTTCACTTCCTGTTTTCATGCTGACTCACCTGCCAGCTCCAGCTTGGCTCGGGCATCCTTGTCTTTGGCCACGATCCTGTACTCTCCCTGATCTCTGGGTCTAATTTCACAGACCTGCAGTCTGTGGACTTTACCCTCGCTGATCATCTGGTATTTGTCTCCCTGGACGATGATCATGTTGTTCCTCATCCACTTCACCTCCACCCTGTCTTTGTTGAGCTCCACCTCAAACACGATGTCTGAACCTGGAGGTTCGAACACGTCCTGAGGTGGTCTGACGATTTCCACTGGGGTCTCTGCGGCACATAAAAACACATCTCACGAGAAGATTCGTCGAATAAATCTTTGCTTTTGAAGACAAACAGAAACAAACATCTCACCTTCAACAAAGAGCCTCGCTCTCGTCCTCCTCTCATCCGCACCACAGGCGTATTCACACTCGTCATCAGGCCTGCACACCTTAATGATCAGTCTGCACGTCTTTCCTTCTTTTTCCATTTGATATCTGTAAAAACACAACAAACATCAGGAACTTGGTACAGTCATGTATATGATGCTATAAGACTTAGATCATAACATCAGTTGTGTAATTTTGCCTCTGTACACCACTGCACTTTATTTTAAATCAAAGGTAACACAAGGTCCCAGAAGCTTCAGGCTTTTAATCCTCTGTCATGACCACGTGTCCCAAATGTTAACTTTCTGAATATTTTCTTGGTTGATTAGCATTTGATTTGTGTTCCTTTGGATCGAAACAACAGCAGACGCAGATCTGTCATACCTGGGGCCCGCTCGAATCTCTCGTCCTTCCCTGTACCACTTGACGGCAGCTTTCTCCTTGCTCAGCTTGCAAGTGAACTCTGCATCCTCGAACTCCGTAATGGTCTGGTCTTTGAGCTGTGCCGTGAAGTCTGTGGGTGCCTCGCTAATGATCAGCTCAGCTGCACATTTGTCATCTCCGACCACGGCCGTGTACTCGCCCTCGTCTTCCATGATGCAGTCCTTAATGGTCAGGCTGTGCTTCAGGCCATCGACTCTGTAGACGATGCGTTTGCTGAGTGTCACCTCCTGACCAGCCTTCAGCCACCTCACCGTCGCCCCGGGCCTGTTCACCTTACAGACGAAGCTGATGGTCTTCTTCTCCTGAGTCTCATTGTCCTCGATGGGCTCCAAGAACCTCAGTTTCTCCTCTGTGGAGGACCAAATGATTTCAGGGTGAACGTAAAGAAACAAAGGAGGACGTGCAACAAAGTCACTGAGCAAGAAACGGCTGCTTTAGATCAAACGTACTGATACTCTTGGAAGAAACAGAACTTCAGTTATTCTGAATTCTTCAGATGACAGTGAATCATTTGAGTTTCACAGACTTTCAGCTTTCTTTGCTTTATAACAAAGCTGACACATCCATCTGTCTTTCAGAGTCACGTCTGCGATTACTGAGAACAGGTTTAGGACACTGACCTGCCAAAAAGATGCTATAATATTAAACATAATGAAGACAGCCGTTGTATAAACTCCTGAATATGTTTCAACATTACTGTGAGCCATATACAGATAATAAAATAAGGCTGTGTGTACAGTAGAGTCACAAGAACAACTAAAAAAGCACTCAGCACTCAGGAAACTGGCCCTGGTTTCATTAAAGAGTCAAATCCAGCCTGTAACTTCACTCAGATACTGTTACTGCCCACTTACCTGCCACTTTAGCGCTGGCAGTGCACTTGGCGAGCTCTCCTCTGTGATTGGTCAGGCTGACGGTGTAGACGGCCTCATCAGCCTTCTGGGCGTCTCTGATCCTCAGAGAGAAGACGTTGTCCCTTTGCGCCATCATGTACTTGCTGCTCTCAAAAATGGTCTCCTCATTCTTCAGCCACTTGGCCTTCGCTCCTTCCGTGTTGGTCTCGCAGTTAAACACGATCTCGCCTCCCTCCTTCACCTCGGTGTCTTTGATCGGAGTTATGATCCTCAGTTTTTCTAAAATAGAATTCAAACTTAATAAAACCAAACCTGCGTTCTGAAATCTGTAATAATATATGACAAAGACAATAAGAGTCTTACCGATCACCAGCAGATCTGCCACGGCTTTAACAGTGCCAATGTGTGCAGTGTAGCCTCCCTCATCCTTCAGCTCACAGCTTTTCACAATAAGAGCTCTTCGTTTTCCTTCACTGATGATGCCGTACTTGTCTCCAGCTTCTATCTCTTTGTCTCCTCTGAACCATTTTACTTCGTAGGTGTCTTTGGAGACAGAGCAGGAGAACTCTGCCTTCTCGCCCTCCACCACTTCCTGGTTCTGAGGCCGGGCGATGAACTCAGCTGCCAGCTCTGCGAAGGAGAAGAAGACGGAGTTACGGTTTGGTGGATTCGTGGATTTCTCCAAGTTCTTTGTTTTGCTCTTCAGATTGCTTTAGAAATCATTACAAAGAAAATACTTTAGAAAGATAATGGCTCGGGTAGGTAATTGGTGACTTCAGTTTCTTCTATAAAATCAAAAAGTAAGCGACGTTTTTTACCGTTGAGTTTGAGCGTGGCGGATGTCCTGATGGTGGGACTCAGCCTGCAGTTGTAATCACCAGCGTCCTCCATCCTCAGGTCCCGGATGATCAGGATCCTCTTGCGTCCGTCCGTCTGTTGTTCGTAGCGACCTCCCTCTGGGAGCTCCTCGTCCCCTCGATACCAGGTAACCTCAGCGCCGGCCTTCGACACTTCGCAGATCATCTTCACGGTGTTCGTCTCTGTTCCCTCCACGTTGGACAGGTTCTTTGTAAACCTGGCTGCCTCCTCTGAAGGAAACACGAGCACCAGGAGTTCATTCACAGAGAAATATCCATCTATTAATTCAAGCCTAAAATCGTATGTTTATAGTTTTTACAAGAATATTTCTTCAGCAGACAAATTTCCTGCAGTGGTCAGAAAGCTGAACATCACCAGTGAACGATGTTTTATTTTCCAGCAGAACAAACATCTGTGGCTGACATGAATAAAAACGTCACTTTCTTTCTCATTGGAAGGTTGGTGAAACTGGAAATTCAACATGAAGCAAACACATGAAATAGATCAGGGGTGGGCAACTCCAGGCCTCGAGGGCCGGTGTCCTGCAGGTTTTAGGTCGCACCCTGGGTCAACACACCTGAATCACGTGATTAGTTCATTAGCAGGCCTCTGGTAAATGCTGAGGAGTCATTCAGCCCTTTAAATCAGCTGTGATGGATCAAGGACACATCTAAAACCTGCAGGACACCGGCACTCGAGGCCTGGAGTTGGACACCCCTGAAATAGATGAATAATGTTCCTCACCGATGACGGTGAGTATGCCAGAGGTCTTGGAGGTTCTCGCGTCACATTCGTACTCGGCTTCATCATCAAACACAGACTTGTGGATGATAAGGATTCTCTGGACCCCCTTGGCGATGATCTCGTACTTCTTTCCTTTCCTGATCTCGCCACCGTCCTTGAACCAGCGAACCTTGAAAAATGACGACACAAGGGTTAGTCGAGAGCGTGAGAGCGGTTTCAGTCTGACCGACAGGACAGCAGCGTTTTCATCCTGCTGAGCTCACCTTGGCAGACTCACGAGAAACTTCACATTCAAACTTGGCAGACTCCTTCTCTCTGACCTCAACATCCTGCAGAGGCTTCGTAAACTCAACATACGGAGCTGTGAATGGAAAAGGCCGCAGCATGAGCACAGTTATGCTTTACACTATGATCCAGATTCATATAGACTATTTTAATGTTCAGCTGGAGGTGTGACAACAGATTTGACAGATTAAAGCCTGGTTAAGGTCCTTACGTGTAACTTCCAGGAAACAAGAAGTCTTGAAGTCTTTGGCATCACACGTGTACAACTTGGCATCTTCAGGAGAGCAGTCGTGAATGATCAGAGCTCTCTTGCGTCCGTCCACGATGGTGTCGTACTTCTTGGTCTTCCTGAGCTCCTGTCCCTCCCTGAACCATCGTACCTCAGCATTCTCACGGGAAACCTCACACTCCAGAGTGGCCGTGGCTTCCTCCTCCACCGTCTGATCCTCCAGAGGCTTTGTGAACTCGACCGGTGGCTCTAAAGGTACAGAGACAGACGTGGTTAGCAGGTGATAACCGCAGCCTCCTGTTAGAAATGCTTTGTCCTCGATCCTCGGAGCCCGGTCTGAGCGAGTGCCGTACCTCTGACGATAAGCTGAGCCTGAGTCTGGAAGTCCTTGGCAGTAAGTTTGACCTCGCCGGCCTCCGACAGGTTCACGTCTCGGATGGTCAAAGTGTGAACTCGGCCCGCCACCCGAGTCTTCACCTGCAGAAACCGGAAACAAACCGACCGTTACACTTACACACGAACACGAGCTGAACGCGTTACCATGGACACAGATACAGGACGGTGGCTTAAATAATCATTATCAATAATAATTACACTTATTCTGGTTCGTTTGTTAACAGAGTGATGACTGAATAACTCCGAGTGTCAAACTGATGAAATCAGGGAAAAATACAATTTTTATTTTTTATTGTCCACAAACTTCCAGCCTTGATTCACTTTGAGAAGCTACATCATTATAAAATATTTAAGAAGTTTCTGCAGATGTGTTTTTATAAATGAGTGAAAAACTTTGGTCATATCAACAGAATAAATTTCACTTTACTAATTTATTATTCAGCTGATCGAGAAGCAGAAAGAAGAACTGCTCTCTTTCACACACAGGCAGGTTTCTATCACTGGGCTGCTTTTTCATTTTCTCCAGCAAGGAATTAAACTCCTTTGTGTTTTTAAATGAAACTCATTTGTGATGTTTAATTCATAATTAAGCTTTATTAATTCATTATTTGGGTTCAGACACTCACCTGCTAAAAACACTGTTCAAAAATATCCATAAATTTAAAATCCTGAAAGAACGTCATAATTAATAAATAATAATAATAATAATAATAATAGTTGGGGATAGGTTAATTGATGAATCCAAATTGCCCATAGGTGTGAATGTGGGAGTGAATGGTTGTCTGTCCCTGTGTTGGCCCTGCGACAGACTGGCGACCTGTCCAGGGTGGACCCCGCCTCTCGCCCTATGACCGCTGGGATAGGCTCCAGCGCCCCCGCGACAAGCAGAAGCGAATGGATGGATGGAATAATAATAATAATAATAATCATAATTGTTTTATTTAACAAAGCACCTTTCGAAACACTCAAGGACACTGTACACAAGCAATAACAACAACAAACATAACAATTTACACGATAATGAGGATAAAACGTTGAACAAATAGATAAAATAAATTAAAGTAGCAGGATGGAAACATTTATGTGGAAGTTTGAGTCTGGACGTAAAAAGAGGGAGGGAAGTGATGTTTCTTATCTCAGGAGGAAGGGATGGTGGGGGGCAGAGCAGCAGAAAGCCCTGCGCCCCTCGGTGGCTAGCCGGGGGGAAGGGATGGTGATCTGAATCAGAGCGGTATGAAGGCGAGAGATGATGGGCAGCCTTGAACGTGCACAAAAGTGTCTTGAAATTGATGCGGTATTTAACCAGAAGCCAGTGAAGCTGCTGCAGAGCAGGAGTGATGTGGTGCATAGAAGAGGTCCTGGTGATGATACGAGCAGCAGAGTTCTGGACACGTTGAAGCTGATAGATTTTTGACTACGACCAAAAACAAGAGAGTTGCAGTAATCGATCCGGGAAGTGACCGGGCTATGAACAAGGATGGCAGCGGCATGTGGGGGGAGAAAAGGACGGAGACGATTAAGGTTAGGGAGTTGGAAATATCAGACCGAGAGACGTTACTGATGTGGGAGTTAAAAGATCGAGTACCATCGCCGATGACACCCAGACTTTTCACACATGGGGAAACGGAGACCGGCGAGTTATTGATTGTAATAGAAAAGCTGTTAGTCGTGGACAGTGTTTGTTTAGACCAGGAGGAGCTCAGATTTGTTGCTGTTGAGTTTGAGAAAATTGGAAGAGAACCGTGAATTTAGTTCGTCTGAACAGAGGGTGAGGGAGGACGGGGGAGAGCAGAATCAGGTTTAGTGGACAGATACAGCTGGGTGTCATCAGCATAGCAGTGAAACTGGATATTGTATTTACAAAACATGTGTCCAAGCGGAAGGAGGTAGATAATGAAAAGAAGAGGCCCCAGGACAGATCCATGGGGCACGCCTGCAACCAGAGGAAAGGGCTGAGAAGTGAAGGATTTAAGCCGAATAAACTGAGTGCGATCAGACAGGTACGATTTAAAGCTAGTGGGATATGGAGAGACCGATGGAGGCTACTGAGGAGAACTGAGTGAGAGAATGAAAAGCAGCAGTGAGATCGAGGAGAATAAGAATGGAGAGTAAACCAGAGTCAGCTGCCACGAGAAGATCATTGGGTATGTTTATTAGTTTCAGTGCTGTGGGAGGGACGAACACCAGACTGGATCTGTTCATACAGATTATTATCAGTGAAGTATGAGTGGAGGTGTGCGGCGTCTTTTCAGGAAGGTTTGATAGAAATGGTCAATTGGAGACGGAAATTATCAAAATTACTGGGATCTAACCCTGTTTTTGTTTTTTTTCCAGTATTGGGGTGATCACCGGTAAGTGAGGAGCAGATGAGAGCAGATATGAGGGGAAGCAGAGAGGGTAGACAGGCTTCGACCCAAACTGTAGGAATGGGGTCCAGGTAGAAGCGTTTGACTTACAGATGAGATCTGAGATATCAGTGACAGAGGAAAAACTGTGTAATGGGAGAGGAAGGAAGAGCTACAGGCAACTTCAGACGGCAGGACTTGCTGTCTGTGGGATCAGAAACTATAAAATCATTTTTGCACCGACTCGGTTTTTTGCAGGAAATCGCTAAACTTCTCAAAGCTCAATAAAAGTAACGCTCTGTTATTTCTTAGTGTTTTACTGGATCCACGCTAACTTTCTTTATTGTCCCTTTTCTTTTCCTTCTTCTTTTGTGGTGAAGTAGAAGTTTTATGAGTGAGAGAAACATTTTGTTAAAAAGGAGGAAAAGCTCTGTGAGGGGTTTCTCCGGTGTGGAGTTACAGGAGAGGCGGGCGCTGCTGTGGTCACACTCACCCGGTCGCTGGCCTCCATCCTCTGCCCTCCCAGGAACCACTCCACCGCGATGCCCTCGTACGACAGCTCGCACTCAAAGATGGCGGTCTCTCCAGCCGTCACCGTCACGTCCTTCAGAGAATGGACCAGCGTGATGGACCGAGCTGAGGGTAAAGACATGGTTAGCTCCTTCAACAAATGCGGTCTGGTTCGTGTTTCAGGTTTCTGCTCCTCCAATCAGAGAGCAGCCTGCCTTCAGATAAAGACTGAAGGGGTGAAAATAACCACAGGCCCTGATTGGCTGAACACTTACAGAGACATGCGACACCGTGTGTGACAGAAACCAGGGCTGCTGCTTGTGCGTGCTTCAGCCAAACAGGACGGAGCTTCCTCCGTTTCAGAGACGTTTTGTCCATCGTTTAAAAAATAAGGGCTAAAATGACCTCTGACCTTTGACTCTGAGCTGGGCGCTGGATCTGGCGTTGGCTGCAGAGAAGTCAACGGGTCCTGCCATGTCCATGCAGACGTTGTAGAGGATCAGCAGGTGTCTGGTTCCTTCCTCCTTAATCTCAACATCCTGAGGTAAACACGAGCACATGAAAGTCAGCTGAACGCGTCTTTGTGGGGATGAATGTGAAACCGACTGCCAGGCGCGTCACTGCAGACTCACAGCTGACTGATGAAGAGCTTCTCCCTTCAGCTTCCAGTTCCCATGGACATCCTCCTCAGAAATCTCCGTCTCAAACTTGGCTGTTTCTGTCTCCGTGACCTCCACACTGTACAGCGGACGGACAACTTTGATGTCCCGCTCTGCAAAAGGACAGAAATCACTATAAAAACCAGCAACATCACCCGTGGAGTGCCTGTTTGTTAACGCAGTCAAATGTAACTTCGCTAATGATGAGGCTCTCATCTACAAAGCTGAGGATCCACCAAGAAGCCCGACCGGTGCTTCTCTCCAACATTTCTACAGAGAGGGGACGATAAATGCTGACAAACCTCTGAGAGCCGGGTGACCTCTGTGCTTATCAGAACAAAACATCGTTTATGTTCACATCAAAGGTCAAAGGTCACAGGTCTTCAGACAGCTGAACTGTAACTAACAAAGCACATATGCAGATACGATGGCTACAGATGCCAAATAATCCTCATTACCAAACACTTTGGTTTCTGCTTGTCTGTTTGTCAGGTCAAAGGTCAGACTGATTGTATTTACATGGATTTTTACCAACAGCTAAAAACTGAACGTGTTCAGAGAATTTAGAGAAGCAGCATAAAGCACGAGAGCTGGGCCAGATCCGTGGTTTACCTTCAATGTTGAGCTTAGCTGTGGTTTTGTCTGAGCCGCAGTCGCAGGTGTACTCTCCGATGTTGGCCTTCTCTGCCTTCCTCACCATCAGGACGCGCTTCTTGCCATCGGTGACAATGGCGATGTTCTTGGAGGGGGTGATCTCCTTCCCATCCTTAAACCATTTCACATCAGCTACAGCCTTGCTCAGCTCGCAGACCAGCTTCACCTCGTCCCTCTCCACTGCCGTGTAGTTCTGCAGCTTAGTGGTGAAGTAGGCGTCACCCTCTGTGTGGGCAAACATACTTTCATTATGAAAATCAGAAGCGTGTCTGAATCAGTCTGACAGGATGAACTCTTGGATGTTGGTGGGTGTGGCTTGCTGCCACCTGTTCTGTTTGCGTTTGCTTTGTTTACACCTGTTTTCTTGTTCTTTGGCTTTTAAATCAGAATGAGTTGTGATTGCTTTAATGTTTGTTCCTGTCATCTGCTCCTATGTTTTTGTGTCATTTGTTTCAAATGTGCTTTAGAAAGGAGGCACTGACCGATGACAGTGAGCATGGCGGTCATGCTCTTGTCCATGGCCTCTACTTTGATCATGGACGTGTCGTCGATGATGACTTCCTTGAAGGCCAGCGTGTGAACCTTCGCCTGTGCCGACATGTGAACAACTTTGCTGGGATGAAGTCGGACGTCGTTCTTGTACCAGACCACCGGGATCTTGTCATGTGACAGCTCCACGCTGAATTCAGCTGTTTCACGCTCCTTTACTGTCACATCCTTGATTGCTTTAACAAACTCTAGACGAATACCTGCCGCAGGAAGACATCAGACATTGGCACATTTAACTTTGAGTAGAAGCAGAACACAGCAGATTTGTATTTGTGACTCACAAACAAACAAAAAGGAGCACCAGTGCTGTGTTCAAAGTACAGATGTACCGATCCGATATTACGTATCAGTATTGGTCCGATACTGACGTAAATTACTGGATCGGATATCGGAGAGAAATAAAAAATGTAATCCGATCCATTAAATGTCAATCTTACACCCAAAGTTTTAATCTGATGTAAAATATATAGAAGTCCATTACTGTATATAGTAACTGTTAAGTCTAATATACCCTAGTAAGCTATAGAGATGGCACGATACCACTTTTTTATGTCCGATACCGATACCGATATCATAAATTTGGATATCTGCCGATACCGATATGAATCCGATATAGTGTGTTTTTTAATCAGTAAAACTGTTTTTTTAATATCTTGCTGCTTTTTGTATAAGTTCATACTCAAGTTAAAAAACAAGAACAACAATAAAGCTATTCTGTTATACCTGTATGTAAAAAACACACTGCACCCAAAATATTTCATAGTTTAGCAACACTGATCAATCTAATAAACTTAAACCTGCTCCATCCTCCCTATTCTGGTATTTTAAAGAGTACTTAGCAGAAATATTAAACAACCTAACTAATAGGGCTGCAAACTCCCAGCAAAAGAAAATAGGGAACCACCCCCCCCACCACCCTCCACCTCATGATGCTTAATCGATGTAATCAAATTTAATTTGATGCAGGGTGAAAAAAATTCACAGAAATAAATTATTTTTCAAGAATAATTAAATAGATTCAACATCTTTCTTCAACAGAATTGCAGACTGCACAGATGGTACCTTCCCAAAGGAAAAAGTACTACTACTAAAAAGTACTTGGGTATATTAGACTTAACAGTTACTATATACAGTAATGGACTTCTATACATTTTACATCAGATTAAAACTTTGGGTGTAAGATTCAGATAATTATTAAATAATTAAAAGCTAGATATTTTAAATGAGAATAAGAAAGAAAAGTATGTCTTTGTGCCTCCTTTTGCCTGTTCATGCCCTATCGGCCCCCCAGGCTAAACTTTGCTAGATCCGCCCCTGCACAGTTACCAGCCGTCAGCTGCATAGAAAAAGATCCTGGTGTAGAAATAATATTAAATAAATTCTAACAACAGATTATCAAGCTTAATAGTGCTGCTGTTGTTCAGCCGCTGGTTTCCTCTTTCTGGTGAGAAGTGGGCCAAAAACAAAGAAGAGAGACGGACTCGCGACAGAAAAGCCGATCAGCTGATCATTGATCAGTTTCTCGATTGAAGTAGCAGCAGCAGGAGAGAGAGAGAGAGAGAGAGAGGCAGTTGCTCTATATATCGGTTGTTAAGCTTAACGCGGGAATGCTTTACAAACATTCAGAGATGAACTTACACACTTGCTTTACTTCTCTCTGAGATAACTTCCTCGGAGATGAAATGTTTGCTAGCAGGCTACAAATACACACAGCCGCTCTATCACGTGACCACACTGCTCCAGCTCGCCATGTCGCCAAGTTTTGTGAGGTGCTTTTTTGATATTTAATGGATCGGATTACATTTTTTATTTCTCTCCGATATCCGATCCAGTAATTTAGGTCAGTATCGGACCGATATGTAATATCGGATCGGTCCATCTCTAGTAAGCTATAGTACTTTTTCCATCTGTGCAGTCTGCAGTTCTGTTGAAGAAAGATGTTGACTCTATTTAATTATTCTTGAAAAATTATTTATTTCTGTGCATTTTTTTCACACTGCATCAAATTAAAGTTGATTACATCGATTAAGCATCATGAGGTGGACGGTGGTTTCCTATTTTCTTTTGCTGGGAGTTTGCAACCCTGTTAGTTAGGTTGCTTAATATTTCTGCTAAGTACTCTTTAAAACACCAGAATAGGGAGGATGGAGCAGGTTTAAGTTTATTAGATTGATCAGTTTTGCTGAACTATGAAATATTTTGTTGTATTTTTTACATACAGGTATAACAGAATAGCTTTAGTGTTGTTGTTTATTTAAACCTGAGTATGAACTTATACAAAAAGCAGCAAAATATTAAAAAACAGTTTTATTGATTAAAAACACTATATCGGATTCATATCGGTATCGGCAGATATCCAAATTTATGATATCGGTATCGGACATAAAAAAGTGGTATCGTGCATCTCTAGTTCAAAGTGAACCGAACCAGAAGACGAAGCAGAGGTAAAAATCTGCCAAACTGAATTCATCTGGAGGAGATTCATCAAAAAGGTTTGGACAGAAGTGTTTATTTGGCAAATTTAAAACTATGATAATTTGATCTAAATGTGAACATATGATTATAATGTGCCCTGACTCTCTGAAGGTTTCACTGGTGCCAAAGAAAAAAAAATGAATAAAACCATGACGTTACCTTGTATAACCAGTTTGCCCGTCGTCCTCTTGTCCTCGGCCTCAAACATGTACTTTGCCTCGTCATCGTAGGCGGCCGATCGGATCACCAGAACGTACAAATTTCCCTCCTGGTTCACCTCGTACTTTTCATCGCTCTGCAGCTCCTGTGAGCCTTTGAGCCAACGGAAAGTCTTTGGAGTTCTCGACACCTCGACCTCAAACCTCACATCATCCTTCTCATAGACCTGAACATCAGTCATGGGTGTGAGGAAGTTCAGCGGGAGCTCTGAGAAGAACAGTGAGAAAACTGGCATTTATCGTATATTTGCAAAAACTTCTCCTCTTAGTTGAATTTAGATAATCACAAGTAATTATCAGTGTAGTTCATTTTTGAGGATTCCTCTCGTCATAACGAGTGACAGTAACCAACACAGAGTCAAAAGTATTGACGTTTTCATATACGGTGTCTTTGTTCAGTGGAGATGAAGTCTGATGAGAAATCAGACCTGAGAAGGTGAAGCTCAGGTCTGATTGAGCTGCTGTGATCCCCGCTGGCTTATTCTATGAGACGCTCTCATCTTTAGTTTCACATTTTTAGGTTACGATGATTTAAAATGTTTTTATGAGGTCAGTGGGCTGGTTTACCTTTGACCTTGAGGTTAGCGGAGCACTTGGCGTTAGCAGCAGAGTACGCCACCTCGCCGGTCATGGACACCTTGCAGTTGTAGAGGATCAGCGTGTGCTTGCCTCCTTCCTCGATGATGTCCACATCCTGTTAAACAAAGACGTAAACGGTCACTGATAAACTGGCTTCATGTTGGCGCTGCCGAGGAGGCGCTTGTGATGAAGCAAAGCACTCACAGAGGACGGACTGAGCACCGCTCCATTCAGCTTCCACTGTCCGTGGACGTCGTCCTCAGAGATCTCCACCTCGAAACGAGCCGTTTCTCCATCAAACAACTCCACGCCATAAATCGGCCGAACGACTTTGATGTCGCGTGCTTTTGGGAAAAAGGGTCATGATATGAAAATGCAGTTTGTTTTGCTTCTGGAAGAAAGGACTTTTACAGCTAAACAACAAAAAAATGGAAGAACTGGAAACTATCAGTTTCAGTTTGTTCCCTCGGATTTCTCATTTTATTCCAAAGCTCTTTTTAATTTTGATTTAAAGACAGTAAATCCATCAGTCTGTCCTCATAGACAGCCTCGGCGGCCTCGGTCAGTCGCTAGGGGAAAATGTGGATTCTGGTTGCCGAGTGATTTTGGGTCATGTTGCCATGGTTTCCTGCAGTTCCCATGGAAGACGCTGACTCGGCTGCAAACTCGCCCACAGCTCACCATGAAAAGTTAAAAAAACTGGAAACTGAACGCTCGCCTTCAAAGTTTTTATTTTCATTCATTTTTAAAGTTGTGGTGATTTCTATGGAACGCCAGGACTGCCATAATGAATTAATTAAATACACCATTAAATAATTAATTAAATGTGTCAATAATTAATTAAATGTGTCAATAATTAATTAAATGTGTCAATAATTAATTACAATTTGAATTAATTAATTAAATAAATAGTTATGACACATGTAATTAATTAGTTATTGACACATTTAATTAATTATTTATTGACACATTTAATTAATTAATTATTGACACATTTAATTAATTATTTATGTATTTCACATTTTAATTAATTATTGACACATTTAATTAATTAATTATTGACACATTTAATTAATTAATTATTGACACATTTAATTAATTAATTATTGACACATTTAATTAATTAATTATTGACACATTTAATTAATTATTTAATGGTGTATTTAATTAATTCATTATGGCAGTCCTGGCGTTCCGTAGATTTCAGCAGTGAGGCACAACTTTTAAATGCTCTTTGCATCTTTTTGAGGTTTTACTGCTGCTCAGTGAGTGTTTGCAGAGAAGCTGCTGTCTTTGACGTGAACTGCAGGCATCAATGTGTCATTCCCAGACCGGTGTGGAGATGTGCATTTCTTCCTAGAGACGTGAGGTTGTTACGGGGTCGCTCACTAGGCTGACGAGGCCTGGACCTCCCTTTGGAGTCACATTTCCTTGTGCAGTGAAAGGCTTGAACATTTAACGTTTTACGGGTTTATTTTGACCCAGCAACCTGTAAATCTTAGAGCGGCTGTAACCTTTGACAGCTTTACGATTAATTTATGATTCGACTGATTTTTATGTTTAAAAGAATTTAGGCCATCCTGTCACCGTGCTTACCTTCAATATTGACGTTGGCTGACGTCTTGTCTGTTCCACAGTCACATACATATTTGCCTTTGTCGCTCAGTTCCACTTTCTTCAGGACCAGAGACCTGCGCGTGCCCTCTGACCTCATGATGAACATCTTGGAGGCGATGATTTCTTTCTCTTCGTGGTACCAAAGCACCGGAACGTCTTTGCTCAGTTCACAGTCCAGGGTCACCTCTTCTTTCTCGGTGGCTGAGTAATCCTGTAGCTTCACCACAAAGATGGGGTCGCCCTCTGGAGCAGACAGGAAGTTTTGGTTTATTACAAATAATTTGTAGATTTTCATAATTTTTCTCTGTGAAGAGCAGTCTTGTAATGCAGTATACAATATGAAAGTGCAAAAAGTGAGTCATGTAAGTCCCGCTACTGTGAAACAGAAGTGAAAAGGAAAGGAGGGAGCGCAGTTACCTACGACCGTCAGTTTGGCCATGGAGTAAACGCCTTTAGCCTCTGCCTTAATTTGGCAGGTATCATCTAGACTCAGTGTCCTCATTTCTAGAGTGTGTCTCTTTCCTTCCACGTGAATGAGAACCGTTCGGCTCACGTGGAGTTTGACTTCGTTTCGGTACCAGACCACAGGCACGTTCTCATGAGACAGCTCGAGCTCAAAGCGTGCCGCGTTACCTTCTTTGACCGTTTGGTCCTGAAGCGGCTGGACAAAACTCAGCCTCATGCCTGGAATACATCGAGTCAGCGCAGACAGACATTGGCCACTGAATGAGCTCACAGAGGAAACATGAACAACATGAAGCGGGGCGCTTCTCTTTGCCACTTACCCTCCACCATCAGCTGAGCCGTCGATTTCTGACCCAACGCTTCGATCGTGTACTGAGCCTCATCGTCAAACTCACAGCTGTTTATGATCAGCATGTGCTTCTTTCCGTCATCAATTATTTCATATTTAGGGCTTGGAGTGACAATCTCTGTCCCCCTGAACCATATGACCTTTGACACGTCCTTAGTGATGGTGCACTCAAACTTAGCCTGCTTCTTTTCAGGCACAGAAAGGTCCTTGAGCGGGTCAACAAAGCCCATTTCGATTTCTGAGAGGTGCGAGCGATTTGGCGATTAATAACAGAAACAAAGACACAACCACAGCTTCTCTTACCGTGTTTGCTCTGCAACACATCGGTTTTCCATGACCAACAAAATGCAGCAGGTTGCAACAGAGGAAGTTTTGTCTTTGGTAAATCCGTACCTTTGACGGTGAGCATAGCGCTGGTGACGGCGTTCAGAGCCTGGTATGTCACTTCACCAGCCTGATCCAGCTGCACGTTTTTCAGTGTGAGGAAACGTTTTTTGCCTTCAGCTTTAATGTCACAGGTCTGCAAAACAAAGAGGCATGAGTGCTACTGCCCTATTCACATTTCTATAAACCCAAATCATGTAGGCTACTAAATTTACTACAGCACAGAAGTATATAATCTTCTCATTTGTGGTTTCGAGTGGCCCGAGTCCTGCGACGAGCCCACGTTCAGCTGCTATCTCACTAGCTGGGCCCACGTCCTCATTTTAGGTTTGACAGCACATTAGTAGGTAAAGGTGACGCTTGGACATGAACTGAGCTGCGGTTTGGGGAAGGCCTCGAAGGGGCGACGGCTCCTGGCAGATCCCCGTGTACTAAATAAAAGTGAAGACTTGAAAAGCGGAGGGAGGGTGGGGCACGTAAACAAGAAGGAACAGCTTGGTGAATTGGGGGAACCTACATGGATGAGACCTGGACGGAGCATGTTTGGAGGCGTGGTCCCGCTCCTGAAACTCAGATATTTATCTCCAATAATTTACTCTGAGACAAAACATTGTTAAATATCTTACCGGAGATCTAGTCAACACCTGGCCTTTCAGCTTCCATTCACCAACCACATCGTCCTCTGATATCTCAGAGTCAAAGTTGGCCTCTTCCTTCTCAACCACCTCCACACTGGAGAGTGGCTTCAGGATCTCAGCCTCACGCTCTGAAAGCACCCAAAGAAATTTAAAGTTAGAAATCTTTGCGATTGGAAAAGCGTGGTCCTCGTGCTTTCCCAACGTGGATACACCAACCTCCAAGTGTCAGCTTGGCTGTATATCTGCGATCCTCCACCTGGATGGTGTAGTCTGATACATCATCAGGCTGGCAGTTATTGATGCTGAGCGTCATGTCCTTTCCATCTTTAGTGATCTCGACCTTGTCAGAGGGAGTAAGCTCGTTTTCTCCTTTGAACCACTTCCAGTTGGGCGTGTCCTTGAACAGCTCACACTTGAAGGAGGCTTTTGCCTTTGGTTTCACATGCTGGTCTCTCAGAGGCTTCACCAGCCAGTCTTTGATGGTCTCTGAGGAGGAAGGGTTCACGTTATATTTGTTCCTACAGTGGAAAACTGCTCAACAAGACACACTCTTATGCCTCAGTCACACTAAAGAAATATGACAACAACTTCTGTGTAACTAGGGAAAATCTTTGGCTAACTGGATTGGTAGATTGGCTGCAAGAGAGCTTGAGTGTGCAGACTGACACAGTCCTATTGCAGCTTTATTGCCATCTTGATGCATCAAGGTCAGATTAAAGATGGCGAGGGGGTCTTTGCCAGAACAATGAGACTGCACACCGTCACAGTAATTTTGGTTGTGCCATGGTCTGTTTTCTCTGGTGCAGCATAAGGCAACTCAAACAGTGATCAACCTTAAATGGTGCATAAACACAAGCTCTACTGTTCATGGTAGCTGCCCTTCATATTGTTTTTTAACTGTTGGGGGACAGTTTCAGCCTGGGACCAATCCAGCTTGTAGGTTGACTCCCCCTGAATGATGGACGGTACAATGACTGTATTTATCTTGTTTCATTGCTACCATGCTCTGCAGACTTCTTACCAATAATTTTGACGTTAGTTGTAGTCTTGACGTCCTCCTGTCCATCTACCTCACAGGTGTAGGCGCCACCATCTTCATCGGTGGAGTTCTGGATGGTCACAGCATGCTGCATGCCAATTACATTAACGGCCACTTTTCCGGCTTTTGTTTTCAGAAGCTGACCGTTACGTTTCCAAATGACGTCCCGTTCTTTGTTCAGCTCACAGGTGAGGTACATTGGCTGACCCTTAATGCATGTTGTCTCTGGTTCCAGTTCCTTCAACCATTTCACAGGCAGCTCTGTGGGAAAAAGGGGATTAAAAGTGTTTTCATGAATGTCAAATAAGTTTTTAAAAATTGATGTTGGATTAAAACAATCGTTTACCTTCAACAATTAACTTGGCTGTGCATGTTATTTCCTTGCCCGCATTCTTAGCCACACACGTGTATTCTCCAGTGTCAGATAGCTGCACATCAATAATGTGCAACTTGCGATCTTTGCCATCAGATGTAAACTTGTGCTTGGGGCTCTCACGCAAGTTGCTGTCATCTTTCATCCACGAAGTGATGGCCGTGGAAGGCGAGACCTCGCACTCAAACACCGCGGAGGAGCCGATGGACTCAGCTTCCTGCAGCACAATGTCCTTAACCTTCTTAATGAACTTCAGCTGGACAGGTTTGAGCTTGAATCCTCCAAATGGATCCTCGGGAGGTGATGGGCCTTTTCCACCTGGCTTTAGACCCCGGCCCCTGCCTCCATCACCAGGAGATGGAGTTTGTCTCGCTGCAACATCAGACACAAAAACTCCTCTTGTTGATTCAGATGTTGGGGCCAGTGACAAATTAGACAGCAGCTTACTTTGAAACTGTGAGCTACCTACTGTGACTTAAACGTCTTTAAAAAGTAAAAAGATTTTAATGTTAAATAAATCAAATCAAAATTTATTTATATAGCACATATTAAAACAACAGTGTTGACCATAGTGCTTCACAGTCAGTAAAAGCATGAGACAATTAAAACAAACAATAAAAGAGGACAACAAACAACAGGTAACAACACAACAAGCTAGACCAGCCAACTAGACAGAATCAAAGCCAAACTAAAAAAATAAGTTTTAAGACGTGATTTAAAAGACTGGATCGACTCGGCAGTACGAACATGAACAGGGAGGTTATTCCAGAGTCTGGGCGCCACGGATGCAAAGGCCCGGTCACCTCTCGACTTCATTCGAGTCCCAGGTTGTGCTAGGAGCCTGTGATTGGACGATCTAAGTGCTCTGTTGGGATTGTATGAGTGGAGTAGTTCAGAGAGATAGCTGGGCCCTAAATTATTCAGAATTTTAAAACAAAAGAATTTTAAAATCTATGCGATATTTAACAGGGAGCCAATGTAGTTTGGCTAAAATTGGAGTTATGTGTTCATGGATTCTCGTGTTAAAAGACGCGCAGCTGCATTTTGAATTAACTGAAGCCGGTAAAGAGAGGAGTGTTGGAGGCCCGAGTAGAGGCAGTTACAGTCGTCCAGTCTGAATGTAATAAATGCATGGATAAGCTTCCCAAGGTCCTTTAAAGGAAGGAACAGCTTTGCTTTGGAAATCTGACACAACTGGTAAAAGCTGTTTGTTTTTTTTACCACAGTGGAGACGTGTTTCTGAAGTTTAAAAGAGCCATCCAGGAACACTCAGAGGGCGAGAGATGGCTAGCGAGAGGGCCTAGGGCATCAGCTAACTGGTCTAGCGGAGGCTACCAAAGACTATGATTTTGATCTTATTCTCGTTCAATGTAAGAAAATTATGTGATAACCAAATTTTAACTTCATGCAAACAGTTGAACAGAGGTTGCAAAGAAGCAGACACATCGGATTTCAAAGGTGTATAAATCTGGATATCATCGGCATAACAGTGAAAGGAGATGTTGTATTTTCTAAAAATGAGTCCCAACGGAAACATGTACAAAGAGAAAAGAGCAGGACCGAGCACGGACCCTTGAGGCACACCACAGTAAATAGGGGCAGAAGCCGAGGAGTGTTGCCCCATAGCAGCAGAGAACGACCTCTCTGAGAGATTTAAACCAAGATAAAACCTTTGAGACCAACAACATGATGGTAAGCACAAAAAATAAGATTCTGCCTAAAACCGATGAAGAATAAACATATTTGACACAAACAACGACTCCCACAGGACAAAAAAGCTTTAGATTTATGCTCACGACGACACACAGACACAGCTGTCAGTCAGAAATGAGCTTTGAACTCAAAATTAAAATTGTAACATAAAATATATTTTTGGTTTTGTTCGAAAGACACACACAAAAAAACCCAACTTTGGCTTTACAAGTGTTAGTGAGCTCTCACCCCCAAATCCTCGACCTCGGCCTTTCGCCGGCTCTTCTGTTGGTTTTCCATCTGGACAAGAAAGAGTAGGACACGTTTTAAGCTTCACTGCAAGAGCTCATCCTAGTCTCCAACACAAACCAAGATAAAGATGTTAACAAAACTAACAGCCAAGATTCAAGATCGTCTCCAGATCACAGCTGAACATCAAATTACACACATGTAAAAAAAATGTTCAGTGACGAGGATGAAGGTGAGATGGAAACTGAAAAACTGTTGCAGTGAATAATAAAAACAGTGATGAAGATGAGCATCGAATGTCTGATGACACAACTGAGGACAGATTTAAGATGATGACCACTTAAAAACATCACAAAGGATGGATGGACAATGAGCAGACAGACAAACAGATGAACAAATATATAAGGTGATTAAAAACGTAAAGTTGGATGTAATGAAGATTAGATGAATCGTCTGAAATGGGATGAGGCGATTCCAGAGTCATCAGCTGGACGAGTTCACCGGCCTTCACCTCACCTCTCTTGGCGCCGGGCATGCCTGGAGTCTCCAGCGCCCCATCCACCCCTTCACCTTCCCAGTCTTCCGGTGGAACCAGCTCCCAGCCCCAGACCTCCTCATCTTCGTCGGCTACCATTCTTTCACCCTCCTCTTCACATACCTCCTCCTCTGGCTGGGTTGTCACCCGCTTCATCTCCACAGCTCCAGGAGAGATCTCCTTCACCAGAGGGATCCGCCCTTTATCAGGCCTTTCGGGTTCTGAGGGCCCCTCTGGTGAGGGCTTCTTGGGCACCTTTTTGAGGGTCACAGATTCAGTGGAGTCTTTGGGTGAAACAGTCTTGGGAATCCTTTTGACTTTTTCACCACTTGGCTTCTTCTCGATGGGAATTTGCTCCACTTCATTTGGCTTTATTTTCTCTATCTTGGGTGATGGGGTCTTTTTTAGTTCAACCTTCTTCAGCTGCTCAATAGGTTTGAGGGGCTTTTCCTCTTCAGGCGTATCTTTACTTATCTTGGCTTTGGGTGAAGGAGTCTTTTTGATTTCTGGACTTTTCTTCAGGATATCGGTTTGTTTTGGAGGACTCGGTCTCTCTTCTTCTTTCTGACCTAGAGGACTGGGCTTCTTGGCTGGTTTCTCCTTCTCCTGAGGTGTTTCGTTGTCTTTTTTAGGCGTTACAGTCTTTTCAGCTTTCTTAAGTTGTTCCTTCGGCTCTTTAGTTGCTTGACTGGGTACCTTTGTGTCCAAAGGCTTCTTCTTCTCTTCTGATGCTTTTTCTGGCTTTTCTTCAGGCTTGGTGATTTTAGTGAATGGTTTCAACACAACCTGCTCTTTCTCTTTATCAGGTGTAGAAATAATTTTAGGTTTTCTGCGGAGCTTTTCGGCCGCTGTAGTCTCTACATCTTTGTGTACTCGATCAACCTTTTTCTTATGTGGGATTTCCTTTTGGTCTTTGTTGATATGTGGAGATGCGTTGTCATTCATCAGTGGAGCATCATCATCATGTTTCTGGTGTTTTACAGCAGCGGCAGGTTGATCTCTTTGTGGCAGCTCACCTCTCATGTAAGGACTCCGCTCAGTATCCGTTTTTGCCTCAGCTTCTGTCTCAGCCTTCGGAGGTTCAGCTGCTTCTTGTTTTTCAGGTTTCTGAAATGGCTTCAGTGTAACTACTTCCTGGTCCTCGTCCTTCTTTGGTAATTGTTTTATTTTCTTTTTATTTAAATCTGACTCAGGTTCATCTTCTTTTGGTGCTTTTGGGGCTCTTACCCATCTTGATTTCTCATCTTCTGCCTCCAGTTTTTCAGGTTCCTCTGCAAAGCTGAGTTCAGATGTCTGTTCAGCTGCTGTGAAAACTCGTTCCTTTCTCTCAACTGTTACTAACTCTCGATCCTCTCTGTCACGAAGTTTCTGGACTGTTAATTCTGCATCATAATGCCTTGTCACTTCAACTTTATGAGTTATGACTTCCTTTTCAGGCTCCTTTGGTTTAGGTGGCACCTTTTTTAGTTTGATTGCTTGTAATTCAGCATCTTGTTTCCCAAATGTTTCAAATGGTTTTAGTTTCACTGATTCTTTTTGCTCATCTGCTTTTGGCAATTTAGTTATTTTCTTCTTTGCGATGTGCGGCTCCTCCGGTGCCTCGTCTTTCTGAGGTTTTAAGGTTCTTGTCCATTTGCCAGGTTCTGGTTTTTGCACAACTGTAAGGCTTTCCATTTCCTCAAAATGGCTTAACTCAATAGTTTCCTCATCTGCAGTGAATACTCGTTCAGTTCTACCAAGTGTGATTATCTCTCGATCGTCTCTGTCATGAAGCCCATGAACTGCTAGCTCTGGATCGTGATGCCTCGTCACTTCTGCCTTATGAGTTACGACTTGTTTCTCTGGCTCTGGAGGTTTGACTGGAACCTTCTTCAGCTTAATGACCTCTGGTTCTGGTTCTTTCTCTTTCGGTATTCTGGTGAACTTACTCTTCAGCTTAGGTGATTCGGGTGTTTTTGCCTCCTGAACAGGAATCTTACCCTTTTGCTTAAGAGACGGCACTGTGGTTTGGGCAGCAAATGCACCTTTTATAATATCACCATAATAACACAGAAAATAATAAAATATTTTCTACAGTATAACACAGAATCACACTTACACATGTAGATGAAACAAAAATGTCCTAAAAGGCTACAAAAACTTGAAGCAGGTTGTGCTTTGTTTCTTTGAAATAAAAAGGTTAATCATTTGCATACCTTTTGTTGGTCCAGGTGCTGACACTGGTTCCTTGTCTGCAAAAATTATATAAAATCATTATAAGTACAAACAATGCAAACAGAGTTAGACAAAAGGCTCAGTCAAAGCCAAAGATGGTTCATTTGTTTGAGGCATGCAGCTGTTTTTGGGGTTGTTTTACTGTTTTGAGCTTTCAGCTGAATACTTTGCAGAAACAGAGACAGTGAGCTTTAAGAAGAAGCAGGAAGTTCATCAGCTGTTTATGATGCACCCAGATGTTTAAACATCCTTTAAAAGGTTATTTGGCTTCATTCATTTGGCTTCATTCAGCAAATAATATTAATATCAATATTAAAGAAGTGAATTGGATCAAAGTGTGGAAGTGGACTGTTGTGTATAGAAACAGACCAACAGATGTAAACAGGAAACACATTTTAAAAGAAAAGGTAAATATGTTTGATATGAAGATTGAAGCTGTGCCATTAAAATGCTTCAAAGTAGAAGACAAACATAAGAGAGGAGCATACATGAAAGAACAGATGTTACCTTCAGGCGGCGAGATTTTCCTGGCTGGTGCAGGAGCTTCCTTCTCCAATGATGCAACTTCAGCTACAAGAATGCCAACATGATTAAATCACTGGCAAAGATCTGGTCAACAAGCAACAACCAACTGACAAACAGATGAACGAAGCGTATAAAACTACAGAATTCACTGTTGTTAAGACCCAACAGATTTCTCAAAGCCAGGACAAACAGAACAGTCAGTAAGATTAATGATAAACAGTAGAAACTACCTGCGGGGGGAACTCTCTCTGCTGTTGGCTTGGTTGTTGGTGGAGGTACCTTCTTTTCCTCAGGAGGAGACACTTAGAAGTACAAAATATCAACGGTTACGACCAAGAGAGAAGACGGGAAAGTACCAACAAATTGGAACAGACAGAGAACAATATAAAGATGTAAAGATGGAAGAAAATTTTACATGGGCAACAAAGATAACAGCAAAGTAACTCAAACAGAAACAGAATAAGACAACATGGAGAATTGTTATAATAACAAACAGAGGTATAACAGAAGTACCTGCAGGAGGAGCAACTTTGGCTGCAGGAGCAGCAGGAGCCGAAGGCTTTGAAGCTGGAGCAGATGGTTTCTTTTCCTCTGAAGGAAATAATAATAGAAGATGCCAAGATCATGACCAAGATTGCCATATGGTCAATAGAGACACCAGAGAGGACTAACAACAGTCAGCCAGTGAAGTTAAAGCAAACATGAGGCGATTGTCACCCACCAAATGAAACTAAACAGAAAGACAACATTTACAACAATAACAAAAGTGAGCGAAGAAACTACCTGCAGGAGGAGCAACTTTCTGTACAGGAGCAGGGGGAGCAGGAGGTGAAGGCTTTGGTGCTGGTGCAGATGGTTTCTTCTCCTCTGGGGGAGATACTTTAAGAATACAAGATGCCAAGGTCACGACCAAGAAGCCATAAGCTTGGTCAGTGCAAACTTACACATAATACACACATTAATTTTAAAAAAAATCCAACAACTTAGAGAGGAAGAATACAAAAAATCAAAGACAAAAAAGGTCAACTCATGAAGAGTCAGCAAAGATGAGGAACATGCAAACTAAACAGGCTACCTGCAGGGGGAGCAACTTTCTGTACAGGAGCAGGGGGAGCAGGAGGTGAAGGCTTTGGTGCAGATGGTTTCTTCTCCTCTCGGGGAGATACTTTAAGAATACAAGATGCCAAGGTCACGACAAACTGACACACAGTAAGTACATAAAACAAAAAATAAACATGGAAATCTGAAGATGACTTAGACAGAAAGGACAAACAAATAGAGGTGAAGGTTAGAAAAAGTTTGGCCCATTAAGATTCAGCAAAGATGAGGAACAAACTGAACAGGCTACCTGCAGGGGGAGCCC
This sequence comes from Neolamprologus multifasciatus, assembly GCF_963576455.1. Lineage (NCBI taxonomy): Eukaryota > Metazoa > Chordata > Actinopteri > Cichliformes > Cichlidae > Neolamprologus > Neolamprologus multifasciatus. Next base: position 35,126,969 of record NC_140454.1, read on the forward strand.
CCTTCTGCTCACGAGGAGGAGTAGGTGAAGGCTTTGGTGCTGGTAGAGATGGTTTCTTCTCCTCAGGAGGAGGCACTTTAGGAATACAAGATGTCAAGGTCACAACCGAGACAGCAGCACAGTCAGCCAAGACTAGACACAGATATTTCAGGCACATTTCTGCAAACATGATAAACAGGCTGAAACAGCGACAGAGATAAAGATGTGGATGAAAGCTGAAGAATGAAGATGATGAATGAAAACAAAATCCCAGCAGTAGAAGAGGTTAACAGACCAAGACTGCTTCAAATCGCCATTAAAAAGATCAGCTTAATATAGACTAAGGTTTTCTTGTTAACCACGATGAGTACAAGACATTAGTGAAAGTAAAGTTTAAGAGAGGCGATCGTGGCGATCGTGAGCCTGTGTGGCTCAAATACCTGTATCAAGAGCCTGTTGGTCAGTCTTCTGTGTTGGCTTCTTTGCTTTCTTGTCATCTGCTCTTGTTGGTGTAGCTTTAGTTGCAGAGTTGTTTGTTTCCTCAGAAACTCTCAAAGATGGAGAGATTTGCTGAACTTGAGATGTTTTTACTGGAGCAGGCACAGAAGGAATATGTTTCTTGACAGGAGTGTCTTCTTCAAGGGACAGATCTTCCATTAGGCCAAAAACTGCCTCAGACAGTGTAGAGGAGCTGTGTTTGGTTGGCAGAACAGACTTCTTTGCTGGAGAAATGTCTTCCTCCGAACAGCGTCTCTCCTCGGGTGAAGGAATCTGATCTGTAACAAAACGTGATCCATCCCTACTTTGTTTAATCGATGCATCTTCTGATAGAAGACTTGGCTTGTCCAGAGGTAGAATATCTTCATCACATACATTTATGGAAGTTTTAGGAGTTTTCACCATGTCTTGACTTGACGATACCATTGTAGGAGAAACTGCTGCAGGGTGAGAAAGAGTGGTTTGGGGAACATCTGCTTTACCTTCAACAGACCCATCTTGCTTCAAACAAATTACTTCTGTAAGAGCTCTGGGCTTCTTTGATGTGGTGACCTTTTTAGACTTAAGTTCCTCTATTGCAGAGTCTTGAATTTCTTCATGATATAATGATTCAGTAACTCTGGTCTGTAAATACGCTGTAGGAAGGTCAGCCTCTTCGGCCTGCTCTTTCTTCTTGTAAGCCTCTTTTTCTGATGTAACACCAACATCAGGAGAAGAAACCTTTTTCTGCAAAAGATGAGACATTTCAGGTGGAGGTGCGACATCTTGTTCTGCAGGAGAATGGGCAGACCCCTTTAGAGTTGGAGAAGCAGACCACAGAGATATTTCTTTCTCTATTTTCTCAGGTTTGTAAGGTATAGTGCACTCCAGTTGTTCAGCCTCATAATCTGTTTTTGATTGCTCTATAATCTCCACCTGACGATCTTCTCTGTATGATACAGAAACCACCTCCTTTGTCTTTTCAATTTGTTCCATTATCTCAGTTTTCAAAATGGTTTCTTCTCTTGCAGTTGACTCGTTGACTCCTTCTTCACATGTGTCGACTTCCTGTTTCCTGTAGCCAGCTTCTGTAAGGGAAATCCTTTCTTCAACACCTTTTTCTGCAGGACACTCCTTTCTGCCCTCAACCTCAGCTGTTGGCTTCAGATGAGTCTTCAGAGGAACTGGGATAAATTTTAAGATATTACCCAAGATTGAAGAAATGCACCATGGAGCGGTGGCCAAGAAGAAAACACGACACATACACACCACCAAGACACAAAAATACAAACTTTAGTGTGGTACATATTCAACTACGACCCTTATTTTATAACTATAAGTATTATGAATTTCTACCTCTCTGCTGAGGGATTTCTATGGCCTTTGGCTCATCTTCTATTTTTCCAGAAGCAACGATCTCATCTGATTATAGAAGCAAACGTATCTAGTCATGTTCCAGGGAATTCATAAAAATACTGAATATCCACGGGGAACCTTTCAAAGTCAAAGCATACCTTTGACTGGTGTACTCGCCTCCAGCTTTGGTTTAGCTAGAGCTGTTGGTATCCCCCTTTGTTTGACTGTTTGGATGACTGATATGAAGTAACAAACAGTGAACACACAAATAACAAAATCTTTGAAGACAGCTTACGTCATTTCAACAAGGCCAACTTATTGTGTTAATAGGTCAAGATGAGTTACTAGTAAGTGCTTATAAGACCAACCAAATGGTATTGACAGACATATCTACCTTCAGACTTTTTGGCCTGCGGTTGTTGTATTGGTGTTTCCAAATGTTGTGGTTCTGCTGACACTTCTAGATCTTTCACTGGCTCTGCTGATCGTTCTATAACCTGTGCTGTTGGAACTTTCTGTGGTTCTACCACAGCTGTTTTTGCTACTTCTGGAACTTTCTTCAGTGTTTCTGGAACTGGTTCTTCAGGAAGCTTCTTTGGTTCCTTGGGAGGCTTTTTAGATGCTTCAGGAACCTTCTTTGGTTCTTCAGGAAGCTTCTTTGGTTCCTCTGTAGCCTTCTTTGCTGCTTCAGGAACCTTTTTTGGTTTTTCAGGAACCTTCTTTGGTCCTTCAGGAAGTTTCTTTGGTTCCTTGGTAGCCTTCTTTGTTGCTTCAGGAAGCTTCTTTGGTGCTTCAGGAAGCTTCTTTGGTTCTTCAGGAAGCTTCTTTGGTTCTTCAGGAAGCTTCTTTGGTTCTTCAGGAAGCTTCTTTGGTTCCTCTGTAGCCTTCTTTGCTGCTTCAGGAACCTTTTTTGGTTCTTCAGGAACCTTCTTTGGCTCTTCAGGAAGCTTCCTTGGTTCCTCTGTAGCCTTCTTTGCTGCTTCAGGAACCTTTTTTGGTTCTTCAGGAACCTTCTTTGGCTCTTCAGGAAGCTTCCTTGGTTCCTCTGTAGCCTTCTTTGCCGCTTCAGGAACCTTTAGTGCTTCAGGAACCTTCTTTGGTGCTTCAGGAACCTCAGGAGCCTTGATTTTTTCTGGAGCTTCCAGGTCCCTTGGTTCAGTTACTTCCTGCTGATGTTTATCAGCCAGCAGATATGGTTTTCTTGGAGGTTCGTGTATCTTTGATTCTAAAGCAACTTAAAAGAAGATTTATTTAAGATTTAAGATTTTTTTTTCTAATACCAAAATTTTGTAGTCACACTCTAACGAGTGCTTAGCATGCTGAAAGATATTCATGTAAGATATTTCAGAAAAGCAAAAGTTATACTAACAAGTATAAGAGAAACTGGCACAACACAGCAGCCTATCAACAAACTCTTTGTAGTACCTTTAACTGGGACATCTTCAACTTTTTGTGGAGTAACTTTGGGTGCAGATGCTTGAGGTACAGGTTCTTCTGGTCTTGGTGTTTCTTGCACTTAAGAGAAGATTGTGTATTTTTTATCCAACAGCTAACAATTAAGATTAATATGGAATCAAAGATACATTCTTAATGAGTGAAGTCAAAGTAGGAAAGATGATATTAGAGAAAAAGAAGCAACACGACTTTGGTTAACAATCTATACCTTCAGTTGGAAGATGTTCCAATGATGGAGAAGCAAGGACTGCACTTCGGTGAAGTACAGGTTCATCTGACTTTGGTGGTTCTGGTACTTTGGAAGAAATGCATACAGTGTATATGTTCAATAACCTTCTGGTAACCATGGTGGCGTCAACACTCTATCGAGTGCTTAGAGAAAGACACAATCACAGTACATTAAATACAGAGCCGAGCCGTGTTTGTTGTAAAGAGAGTTAGTGTCACACATGAAAAACATGGCCCTTCATTACCTTTTAATAATGGATTGCATTTATATAGCGCACAATGCCACTATTCATTCACTCTCACATTCACACACTGGTGGAGGCAGCTACGGTTGTAGCCACAGCTGCCCTGGGGCAGACTGACAGAAGCGAGGCTGCCATATCGCACCATCGGCCCCTCTGGCCAACACCGTAGGCGGTAGGTGAAGTGTCTTGCCGAAGGACACAACGACCAGGACAGAGAGAGCTGGGGGATCGAACTGGCAACTTTCCGGTTACAGATGAGCTTCCCAACCCCCTGAGCCAGGGTTTTGTTCTGTTAGCGTCAGTCTTTGTTGAAGTAATCGTTGTAGAGACTGGCTGAATTGTGGCTTCTGCTAGTTTGTCTACAGCTGGCACTTTGGACAGCATTTATATGTTTAAAGGTTTACTCTTTTACTTACCATAGAATTATTTTCATTATCAAAATTTGTTAGATTTGTTATTTATACGCCAAAGCAATGTCTTTTTTAAAGGCTATATTCAAACACTCCAAACACCACGTGTGGTCCACACTATAGACAGTGTTAATGCTTAAAGATCAAGAGGTTAGCAGCAAAGGACATCCATGACATATATGAACATGTTAAGAACTGCACACTTAGGTCACAGCAACATGAAACAAAACTAGAAGAACTTGGGATGTAATGACTTTCCATTTGAACATCAGAAAAACAAAGTGTTCATTACATTACCTTTTGGTTTTGAGGCCTCTGGCGTTTTCTTAGTGGGGACAGCTTTTGGTTCTTGGAGCTCAGGCTTAATTTGAGCCACTTCAGGCTTAGGCACCACTGGTTTCACGGGTTCCACTTCAGGCTTAGGCACCACTGGTTTCATGGGTTCCACTTCAGGCTTAGGCACCACTGGTTTCATGGGTTCCACTTCAGGCTTAGGCACCACTGGTTTCACGGGTTCCACTTCAGGTTCTGAATGAACCAGTTTTGGTGTTGCTGGTTTGGGTCGGTAAGGTTCAGGTTGGGTGAAGACTACTGGTTCTTCAAGGTTAACAGAGAAATATTACCATCATTTAACACAGGAACCACAGAGTTGTAAGAGCTTGCGGCAAAGAGGAGACACATAAAACCTGACAGCAAGAACTCAATGCTATTTACGCATTGTAAGAACAGCAAGAAAATACTTCAGACAACAATTAAAGAGACAAAAAAAAGCCTAAAAAATATTCATTAAATCTGAAAGATCTTGAGAGCATAATCGTGAATAGTTTGAATTTCATAGTCATGCTAAAGTTGGTGAGTTTGTGCTACAAAAACTTGACTAAAGTTTTAAATATAGTGTAAATATTCAATATAATATACCATGAGATTTCCTGAAGTTTGTGTAAAAGTATGATGCTTTCTGGTAAAGATTTGTAATTCGCATCATTTACATAAACAGTTGAGAACGTGAGCCAATAAAGACCCACAAACACATAAAATAAGACCTTTTTAGTGACTCCCTGCATCATGAACATTACCTTCTGGAGCTGGACGTTTCTCTCTCTGAGGTGGAGCAGGAGCTTCAGGCTGTGGCTTCTTTGCTTCAGGTACTTTAAAACATTATCATTCATTTCAGTTTCTCACCACATTAAACTGAACATCAAGGTTTCTTTATTATTATTTATTTAGGAAAGAATTAAGAATGGAAATAAAAAAGAAAAGATGTAACATACCAACAAGACAAATACCACACGAAGAAGAATATAAAGAACAGACGTTTGTAGATACCTTTGACCAGAGGTGGAGGCGGAGCTTCAGGCTCAGAGGGTTTCTCCTCTGGCATCCTGTAAATCTCAGGAACTTGAAAGATCAAGAAAGGTCACATTAAAACTACTTCAGCCAAGCTCTACCGTCTACTCTGCCAAATCTACTGCATGGAAAGCTCCAGTGAAGGTTAATAAGAGCATGAAGGCAAGAACAGAATAACTGCAGAGAGATGAGACCAAAACATGACAAACACAGGTAACATGCAGGATCGTAGAAGTAACACCTGAGAAGAAGAACAGCTTCTGTAAGCAGCAGTTGGTGTTTGAAGCATTTAAGTGAATTTAAGTGGGCAGACAAACAACAGTCAGCTGATTGGCAGCGCCTCATTATATTTCAGCTCCGAGCTTTATGAGCAGCCAGAACATTTGCAGTTATACCTTCAGGGATTCCTCCTCTGCCCTCGACCTCAGTCCACTCAACAGTTTCTTCTACAGGTTTTTTCTCTCCTGGTGAGGAAAAAAAAGTAAACTCAGAAAAAGAACGACTGACATGTGAAAGCTGCTGCAGGTCGTCGAGTATCCAAAGCTGCTAAAAACAAAACGAAACACAATAACAGGCGAAACAGGAAGACGGGTGCGGGCCGCACCGATGAGCAGTCCAGACAAAAACACGTCCACAGCACGTTAACAGTCATTACACTTCATAGAGTGATTAAAGCTGATACCTGAGACGGACGAGTACTGAACCGAAAGCGTCTCTTCTTCATGTGTCAGACTTTGAAACACTACAGCAGACCACGGAAAGATATTCACCGTTAGACGTCAGATCAGTGAACAGTTTATGTTTGTGCAGACGACGATCAGGTCAGGAAACCTTTAAATATTTCAGATGAAACTCCAAATCCTGAATTTGAAGTTTGAAGTTCTGACTTTCAAAATTTGAGGTGAGATAATCCAATTTTAAGTTTAGCTTTAAAGAAATCTGACTTACTGTTTATTTATTGAAAACCTCATTTTGATTTTTCAAATCTGAGCAGCGAAGTCTGAGAGGCAACAAAAACCATAATGAGAATATAATAAATCGGATTTTAAAACAGGAATGTTGACATTTTTGTAATTCAGAAAACAACGTGATAAAAATCATAATTATAGTCAGAAACTTTACTACAATAAAATAAAAAGAAGTGTACATCTTTGAACTGGCTGAATTTTAAATCTCGTCATATCAGGATTAATTTGAAAAGCGATTCTCAGACACTGACATGACCCTCGTCTGCACAGCTCAGATAATGAAGCTGAATGATATTTGGGATATTATAACGGGTCGTGTACAGATGACGCTTAAAACAAGCACACAGTTACTCAGGGTTAAAGGAGGAGGAAGAAGGTGATGAAGATGATGATGGTTATGATTATGATCATGGACATGAGGGTGTTGACGGTTAAAGAAAACGGTTTAATGCAGAAAATCCGTCTTTCACATTTCGTCACGCAAACTGCAGAGATTACGGCGGTTAGAGCTGGTCTTAGAGAGCGGCGACTGCTGTACCTCTCACTTCTGTTCTCTGCTCAAAGAGATCAAACTCGGAGGAATCTTGTGGCAGAAAACAATCGTGTAAATGAGAGAAACGAGCAGAGTTACTGAAATCCTGATCAGTTTGAACCAGACTCACCTCTGCACACGAGCATAGACGCTGCCTCTGACACACGAACGGCTGTGTCGGGGACATCTGAAGGTTCAGCCACAAACACTTTGAGTATTATTATTATTACTATTATTATTGTTGTTTTTAAGTTCTGACAGTAAACCTTAACATTTGTTTGGTATGACTGAAATCACAGTGACGTGTAAGATGATGCAGTGAGTCAGGATAATGTTTGTTGAACTGAAACCTCACGGTCACAGTGAAAGCCTTGTTGGCAGTGGTCGGCTGTACTGCACAAACCAATGAGACGTCAAGGAGCCTCGCAAATAGACGAGCCGTGATTCTTGTGAAAATGGTGTCGGTGAAATGACCAGTGCGACCTCGACCTTGTTGTAAAATCGTAAACCTGCGTCTGAGTTTGCAGGTGAAGACGTGTTCAGGTTTACTGTCGTTTATTGGCTGCACTTTTTAAGATACTCACCCTGAGGAACCCTCCCTAACTCAATTTCTGTGAAAGGACAAAGTACAGAAACGTTATTGTAGCTGCTGACATCACGCTGATGTCAGCAATGTGTAAAAAACGTACAGACCTTTGCCTGACAGGTAAAGCTCGGCTGTGCTTCGAGCTTCTCCCAGTGGCTCCAGGCGAGCAATCACCGAGTACACGCCTGATGGGGAAACATCACGTTTCAGGCCAAACTGTCCCTCAAACACTTACAGAGAGATCGCGGTAAAGGCCGGTCACACCAGAGAGCCCAGCTAATCCTCTCTAAACGTCAGCACTGCAGTAATGTGAAGTTAAGTTTGTTTCACAGAGCTAATCCTGCACAAGGACAAGTCAAATATGCTACACCGCTGCTGGTACACAAATATGGTCGCTGGCTAGTTTTGCTGTTTGACGGTATCCTGTTCGGTTCATTCAAAAAATAAAAACTGATTACTGAGTAAAGCTCAAGGTTTTAGAAGCTAAACAAAAGCGCACGTGCTGCTCTGAACTCTGGCAGCGACTCGGCTGTAATACGACGGCGGGTGGATGAGCAGCAGGGCTCATTAGAGAGGATCCACTAAACGATGCTGGCGTGACCGCAACTTTACTCAGATTTCACATCTTTGCATTGAGTCTGTGCAGCTGAGGCAGAACGCTAGCAGGTTAGCAGACACGTCTTCTTCTGGTCCGATTAGTTTTTCATGTACCAAAAATCATTTTACAGGGGATCTAGTCTCCTCCTAAAAATTCTCAATTATTTCTTACTTTATCATCAGTTTATCTTCTGTCTGCTTACAAATAATTTCAGATCTTTCATGTTTTACTGCCCCTCTGCCTAAAAGCATTCATATGATTGTTGGGTTTTTCTGTCTACTTTGCAATATAAAGCGCCTTCAGGTCACTGTTGTTGTGTTGTGCTGCTGTATAAATAAAACTGATAAAATACCAAAAGGTGCTGGAAACAGTAAGAACTTTGTGTTTACTATGAAACTCAGTAACAGCAGAATACGCCCCTTCAAGCGCCCAGTAACATCTTTTTAGCTTAAAGATATTCAGCTGCTGTTTGTCGTGTGAGTTAGTAAACGTCTCAGCTAAAACGGCTAAACGCATTCAATGACATGATTAGAATACTTTTTTAATACTTTTATTGTGCACCATTAAAACCAGATGTTAATCTATAAGATGATGCACACTACTCAAACAGCTAAACTTTGGTCTAGTTGTTAGAAAAGTGTCTCCGGAGGAAAACTTGGCTGTGTAACAAACCTTCGTCCTCTGCAGTTACGTTGTGGATTGTCATAAAGTGCCGTCGGCTTTCAGTCCTGAAGTTATATTTTGGGCTTTCTTTAAGCTCCCACGAGTCTTTGTACCACGTGACGGTAGCGTTGTCGAAGGACAACTCGCACTCGAAGGTGGCAGAGCGGCGTTCGTCGACCTCGATGCTTCGGATGCTTTTAGTGAACTGAATTCGATCGACTAGAACCAGACAATAAGAGTGAGCCTCCGAAATATGCATTATGTGAAGATCTGATGTCACAGTTAAGTGTTAAGACTCCTCTTTGGACTAAGATCAGCTTCAGTATAAAAGACACAGAAACAAACACACAAGGTAGAGGAGAACCTTCAGGTTCAAAGAGGTCAGTCTGAGTCGTGTTAGTTCGGACTCATCCTTCTTACCTGTCTTACGAGCAGCTCCTGATAATAAAATGAAGAGCTGGAGGTGAGGACGTGTTACAGACACACAGACAGACATCGGGATCAAACACTCCGACTCTTACCTGTGACTGTCAGTTTGGCGTTGGAGATGTGAGGACCGCACACCACGCGGTAGTTGCCCTGATCTTTGACCTGGCAGTTCTTGATTTTCAGATAATGGCGGTCCCCCACGCTGCTGATGTCGTACTGTTCGCTGTTGTCCAGTTTCTGGGTGCCTTTGTACCAGGTGAGCGTGATCTCCGGGTAGTTGATCTTAATCTGGCACTCAAAGGTGGCGCTCTGGTTCTCCGTGATGGTCTGGTCAGTGATGTCCTCCATCACAGAGACAGGCTGAGCAAGAAAAACCCGTTTCATCAACGTCTGAAGTTGATCATATTAAGTGTTTCAGTATTATATACTGAAACGATGTGTTTATTTTTTAATGGCCTCATAATTAGATGGTGCTCTTACCTCCATGCTGACGCGTCCCTCTAGCTGCTCGATGAGTCGGGCCATGTCCTCTTCTTCGACTCGTGCCCCGCGCTCGACCTCCTGCAGCAGGACAGAGTCTGTGAGAGTCGCTTCAGGGAACATTTTCCATGTTTCCATGGTATTCATTCGTGCTTTATTATTATTATTAATTTGTTTAACTTTGCATTATTCTGTTCTCGGCTCTTTGGTCAGCACTTGCTGTTTTAAAGCGCTTTACAGATAAAGTTGGCTTGGTAGCAAAAATATGGAGAGATCATGTTCGCCATGCCCAAATTCCTCTCTGGAAAGGAGTAGGGATGGGTATCGAAAACCAGTTCTTGTTGAGAACCGGTTCCCACTGTTTCAATTCCTTGGAATTTTTTGCCATTTTTGCAAATGATTCCCTTATCGATTCCAGTCACCCCAAATGACGTCACCATGTTGCGGAGCGTCATTTACCTGACAGGAAACATGGCGGCTCAAACGCTAAAAAGTTTGGTTATACTTTACGAGAACGGATGACAACAGGGCAACTTGCAATACTTATTTAATTTAATTTAAGGGAGGAAACACTACGAATATGCAAAAGCATTTGCTCACAAAACACACGATGACCTTAAATGAATGTCGTGTTTTTAATTCCGGACTCGTGAATCTCAACCCAGCAGCAGCGGTAACGTTTGCACGTCCTCTCCCGTTAATGCAGGTAAATAATCAACAACAGTGCAGATTATGTTAGCGCGATCTGCCTTATTACAAACCTGCCATTACTGTGCGTTTAGGTGACCATGATGAGACAGAGTCTGGCTCAGATGCTGGCAGTTCTCGCTGCAGTCTACCGTAGCGTCTCCTTTCAGGCCAAGATAGGCGAATGTCACCGAGCAGAGACTCAGTTTGTGGTCAAAGGTTTGCAGCCGTTTGATGATTTTCAGTAAGTGAATGTGTTTAATTGTAGGCAGGGACATTACTGGATATTCTTGTGTAATTGCTACAGAATAATTTATGTTATACTTTGTTATTGCTACAGAAGAATATTTATTTTATTATTTTACATTTACAATTTTTTTTCCTGGGGACCCTGTGACACCCCATTGAAGAGCCGTAGGCTGTGGATCTCTTAAGATCTCACTGTTGGGTTTGTAAGGCCATGTTACTCCTAAATTTCTATCTTGTTCAAAGAGAAGATATAAAACAAAGTTCTAAGCTAATCGACCTTAGTGTTCTCCTTTTTTAAAAAAAAAAAATCGATAAGAGAATCGATAAAGAATCGAATCGTTAAACAGAATCGAAAATGGAATCGGAATCGTGAAAATCTTATCAATACCCATCCCTAGAAAGGAGAAGTATATTTAAAATGTCTGTTTTTCTGCCTTATTTGTCTGCATCAACTATGTTCAGCTGCTCTCAACTCAGACTAGGAAGCCCCAAAGTATAAGCCCCTGTTTATAAGATTGAAACCTGCAGTCGGCTGAGACTGAAGAAGTCACCTGATGATGACGAAACGTTTCTCCCACTGCAAACGTCCAGGTGAACACAATCAACTTTTGGAGAAGCCCCAAAGTAGGTTTTAGTTTAAATATGGGACCAGATACTCACACCTAGAAGCTGCTGGTAGTGAGTTTTTGCAGACTAAAGTTGGTAAAATGTTATCGGCTCCACAGCTAAGCCAAAATGTTGGCGACCCCAGAAGTGTGTTACCAGTCCAGAGACTTGAGGGCCATTTGGCCCTTTATTTGGTGGAATTTAGAGCTAAAGTTTTTGTCTCCATCCTTCCTGCTAACAGATTCTGAACCGTGATATTAATTCTGCTGCTTGCTCACACAGCTGCACTATGTGGGACGATGTCCGGTCATCTGTGCTGAGGCTTTCTGTCTTACCGCTCTTCCAGTCTCCATCTCCTTCTCCTTCTTCAGGAACTCCACGGCCTGCAGGATGGCACGGTAGTCATGGATTCCATGTTCCCGCAGGATCCTCTCATAGTCTTTGGGGTCGTGACCTCTAAGCAGATCTACAATGTTGACGTCTTCTTCTTTCTTGGGACTCTTCTGTTTGGAAGGAGTCCTGAAAATAGAAAATACATGATCAGATTTTTCTCTGAAGCAGATATCTCCCAGATGTTTGCTCTTCTGTTTCCTTCAGGCTTTGATAAAAGAGTCGTTGAACAGAAAAGGATTTCACACTGCCACCATATCTTAATGCCTTACTTCTTGAGCCTCGTTCTTAAGTCTCCCATTTCTCCCATGTCCTCCTTTTTGGTCACCTCCATATCAGCGCCACTCTCAATTTCTCCATGTTTGTTGGTGGCAACACATCTGTAATGACCAGAATCAGACTTGGTCACTTCTCTGATCTGCAGTTTGGCATCCTGGCCCTTGTGCTCAATGGAGATTCGACCACCGGGGGTGATCTGTCTCCATTTGCCCTTCATCCACTTCACACTGGGGATTGGGTCACCTCCAATCTTGGCGATAAAGGTTGCAGTACCCTCTGCCAAAATCAGAAGTACACAAAGTTAGTTCAAAATGGAAACCTTTAGAGATAATGAATGAAAGCAAAAAGAGCCTCGGCTCCTGGTGCTTACTCTCTGTGACAGAAACATTTTGGGGTTCCTCGATGAAGAACAGATTGTCGAGCCTTTTGACCGGGGCGGCTGCAGCCGGGGCAGCAGCCTCAGCGGGTGGGGCCTTGGCACCTTTATCTGAAAGGATTTGAAAGTGAGTTAAATGTTGTGAAACACATAACCAGCAGAAATGGTAAATGGCCTGTATTTGTATAGCGCTTTTTACTAGTCCCCCCTAGGGACCCCCAAAGCGCTTTACAGTCCAGTCATCCACCCATTCACACACTGGTGGAGGCAGCTACGGTTGTAGCCACAGCTGCCCTGGGGCGCACTGACAGAAGCGAGGCTGCCATATTGCGCCATCGGCCAACACCAGTAGTAACGACCGAGACTGTCCGAGCCGGGGCTCGAACCAGCAACCTTCTGATTACTAGGCGAACTCCCAACTCTTGAGCCACGATCGCCCTTGAGCCGAAAGAAATAAACACACTGCATTTCTCATAAAACTACTTCAAAAACAAAGTTTTGTAGTAATGTTGGTTTAGCTTCACTGCAGTAAACACTTTTTCCACCGTGCAGTGGAGAGACAAGATGTGTTCATTACACAAAACTGGAACCACAGATGGATTACCTTTTACAGTGACTTTAGACTTGCAGAAGTCGGTGCCATTTGCATTGCTGGCCTTGCACAGGTAATCTCCAGCATCTGTCTTTGACACCTGGCTGATCTCCAGATTGGCCGTTCCACCAACAAATGAGATTTTGGTGTTTCCGCTGGACGCGAGCTCTCTCCTGTCCTTCATCCACTGGATGGTTATTGGAGTAGAGCCGGTGACGTGGCACTGGAGGCTCAGCTTCTCCCCTTCACCCACAGTCACTGGTTCCAGAGGAACATCAAATTTGGGAGCCTGGCCAGTCTCTGGAGAAGCGGTGGAAAAACCGACAGGATGACTACAAATACTCACCTTTCAAACAGTGAACTGTTAAACTGAAGCTCATCCAAAATCTGGATGGATGCTAGCAAAACAAGTTACTGTATTTCATCCTGAAAACAGTCATAATTTTACCCAAATATAGTAAAATATTACCCAAACATTACTTTAATACAAGGAAAGTGTCAGGTTTTAATCTTTAGTGCCATAAGAACATCCTGTAGAGTCACATCAGCTTTAGCTGCATGGATGAAAAGGATCAAATCCTAAATGATGAGTCCTACCTGTTACTGTGAGAGAAACCTTACAAGAAGCTTTGCCGGCTTCATTGGAGGCCTCACAGGTGTAAACACCACCGTCAGAGCCCGTGGAGTCTCTGACACACAGCACGGCCATGTTGTTTTTGAAGCTGATATCATATTTGTCCGAGGCGTGGATCTCACTGTTGTCCTTGTACCAGGAGACGGTCAGAGGTTGCGAGCCGGACACTCGGCCCTCGATCTTTACAGTCTTACCCACTGAATCCACCATGGACTCAGAAGGCTTCTTGGTGAAGTTTGGAGGAACTTTGCGCTCTGTTAGTGGGGAAGAAAATAAGAAAGAAAATCATGCCGTGCAGTGGCATTGGAAGTTTGAGATTCCAATTTAAGAGTTCAGGCCACCGGGCCTTTACCACAGCTTCAGGAAAAAGAGCACACGAGACAACATACAAACAACACAAACAACACAAAAGCAAAGAAATACTAAACATCAGAGATTCTGACCAAAAATCTCCTGTCCATGAAAAAGACCATTATCTGACCATTACAGCGTTCTCAGCCGGAGAACTGGTTTCAGGCATCTCTCAAAGCTTAGTAAATCCTTATTTCAAGACCTACAAAACGCAGAGCCAGCCACTGAAAACACACCCTAAAATATCATCCTGGTTATTCGTGGCAAGCACAAGATCACAGGAAGTCAAATTTATTTCCATAGCACTTTTAAAACAACAGCTGGTCACCAAAGTGCTGAACATCTAAAAGAAAAGTCAAACGGCATAAAAAGAGGACGAAAGACAACAGACTTTAAGAAAGTAAATATAAATCGAGAAGATCTGAGTAAGAAAGAGCACAAAAGCAATCAGAACTTATTCTGATTTAAAAGAGAATAAGAGGGTTTTGAAAGTGTCTAATGCTCCACAGTTTAGATGAAGCCTCAGCAAAGGGCCAATCACTGTGCTGCAATCTGAACCTCGGGAAATGTCGGCGCATTTGGTGCGCAGACCACAGGAAACTACATTCAACAGCATCAGTGATTAGAACGATATGTGGGAATCAGACAAAGGAAACGTGTTTGTTCGTGCACCACCTTTTCTGACATGACTGGCATCTATGAATTATTCACTTACTGTTACATAAACATGGGAATTGTCCTCTGAGTGTTTCAAGTATATCTTCAGTCTCAACATTATGCTGGGCGAGCTGGTTCTGAGAAACAGTGGTTTGGTTGGCTTCACGCTTCCCTGTTACGCTGCCATCTAATAATAATAACAGGTGATGGAGGTTATGAAATATTGGAGATAAACTAAGATCCGTTTTTAGACCTCGATGACTAAATACTGTGTTCCTAAACAACAGCGGGTCCCGGCTGCTCTTTTGCAGTACTTGTCTGAAAGGTGGGAAACCTCTAAATATGAACCTGGATTAAAGCTCGTTGTTGACTTTTAAGATTCCTTGTAACTCAGCAAAACAGCTCGAAAAATGTCTTTAAAATATTCACAGTCACACCAGGCTTCATTCATTCTTCATTAATGTAGAAAAATGAAGTAGTGAACGTGAGCATCACCTTTCACAGCCACGCTACAGCTGGTGGAGGCTGAACCAACCCGGTTCTCGGCCTTGCAGATATATTCACCGTGATCAGACTTGGTAGATTTGAACAGTTTCAAAGTGGCAACGCCATCTGCAAAGTCCATTGAGCAACTGTTGGACTTGCGCAGCTTTCCATCATCTTTAAACCAGGCGACAGAGATCACAGGAGTCCCTGCAATCCTGCACTCTAAGGTCACCACATCACCCATAGTTACCTCCACTGGCTCCAGCTTGTCAACAAAGTATGGTGCTTCTAAAGTGAGAGATCAGGGTGGTTTAGTTTAAGTACAGATGTGTAAACACATAAATGAAAAATGTGTTTAAAAAATGGCCAAATTAATGAATGCATGGTCATAAGTCACCATAAGAAACACAGAGTGATCCACATTCACATGCACAACCAATCTTTTTACCTAGGATTGTAACTTGTGCTTCACATTTGTCACTTCCAGCTCCATTGTCTACCTCACAATAGTATCTACCAGCTGCCTCCATCCTTTCAGAGTTCAGAACCTCCAGGATGCAAGAGGTGTCTGTGGTGATCATGTTGTGCAGATAAGAGGCTTGGATGAGTTTACCATCCTTTTTCCAGGTTACATTTACAGTTGGGGTTCCAGCATATGTGACCTCGAGCCTCAGAGGCTTGTTCTTTTCAATGGAAATGTCCCTCAGCCTCTTCACAAAGTGGACTGGCTCTGAGAGGGGTAAGTCCACCGTCAGTTAAATAAAAATCAGTGCATGACCTGTAAGACGGGCATATATAATGCTAACAAACCTTTCACAAACAGAAAAACTGAGCAGCTGTCCTTTCCTGCATCATTAATGATCTGGCAGGTGTACTCTCCTGCATGAGACTTTTCAACTTTGTGAAGCACCAGTGTGGCGACGTCATCCTTCAGGGAGATCTCGCAGCCTCTCCCGTGCTGCATTTCCTTGGCTCCCCTGAACCATTTGACCTTTATGGGAATGCTGCCTTTCACTTTAGCCAAGAAAGACACACTTTGGCCAGGCAACGTTTCTCGAGCCTCAGGCGTTTCAGAAAAAGATGGAGGTTCTGGTTTCCAATAAAAAGATTCAAATAAAAGATTTGTTGTAACCAAACCTCTGATCTGAGGAAACCATGTTTAAAATATTCTCTGGATTACTGACCTGTCACATTCATTGAAGTGCTTGTCTCACTGGCTCCTGCAGCGTTCACAGCTTTACATGTGTATTTGCCAGAGTCTGATGTCTTAATCACTGGAATCCTCAGTGTGCGCACATTATCCACGCTGCTAATGTCATAGTTCGGCCCACTGTTTATCTCTTGGCCATTATGGAACCAGGAAGTTGTTAAAGGAGCAGAACCGGTTATCTTACACTCCAGCTCACCAGGCTTACCCACAACGAGGTGGGTATCTCTCAGCTTCTTTATGAAACTCGGGGGAATCAACTTATCTATTGTAAAGAAACAATAACATGGAGAGCTGATTGCTCGTTAAAAAGAAGAAGACCAGAAGAAGACAAGCTCACAAACAGACAGCGAACACAAAAAACACAAACCTGAGACTGTGAGCTTAATTTTGCAAGAGGATGTTCCAACGTGGTTTGTAACCTGCAGGGTGTATTCTCCAGCATCTGCTTTGTCAGCAGACTGAATCTTCAGGGTGGCAAGCTGCTTTTTGAAGCTCAGATGATACTTTGCATTAGCAGAGAGCTCTTTGTTGCCCTTGAACCATGTAGTTTTCAGTTCTGGTGAGCCAGATACTGTTACCTCAAGAGACACAGTTTCTCCTGACTTCACATTCAACAGCTCCGGGCTTTCCACGATAGCAGCCGGTTCTAAAGATTATGTAAGAGCGCATTAGGCTAAAGAAATCCTGGTAATTAATTGCAATGGTAATGCAATTAACTTTGGAGTCTACAAACCTAGAACCGTGACTTGGGAGACCGACTCGACCGCTCCACAGTCGTTCCTCAGCTGGCAGGTGTATTTACCAGCTGTGGTTGAGTCAGCCTGGGGCACTACAAGAGCAACCACATTGTTTTCAAAGGTGATCCTCCTGTTGTCATCTTCTCTCAGAATATGATCTTTGTCCTGAACCCAAGACACGGTCAGTGGCTCCGAGCCGTGCACGGTAGCTGTCAGCGTCAGCTGCTGACCGAGTCTCACTGACCGATCGACCAGTTTCTCCACAAACACTGGTGGTTCTGAACAGTGATGGAAAGATCACAGATGAGGAGGTGATCACACGTGGCCAATAGGAAATGACCACTAATATTACACTAACCTTTCAGAGCAATGGCAGTGTGGCACGATTTACTTCCTACATTGTTTGACACCCTGCACTCGTAAAGCCCGGCGTCATCTTGCTCCAGCTTTATAATATGAAGTGTAGCAAAGCTGCCCACATTGACCATCTTGCATTTTCTATCCTCCTTTAGTGGCCTGTTGTCTTTGTACCAGTTAACCTGGAAAGGTGGGGTGCCAGACATCTCACAATGCAGACTAGCATCTTTGCCTTTTATGGCCTCCACCGGGCTTGGAGTTTTAACAAAGGAGGGGGACTCTAGAGAATACAATGAGATATATTAACAGATGAAGCATTCATGAAGACGTGACACGAAGCAAGCAGTTCATCCGGACAGTTTCAACCAATAGAAATACTGTGGAGGGTTAAACAGAAAAAGAAAAGCTCATCATGAGAGACAAAGTCCTAATATTCCTGATGGGAGAGTAGGTTAAATCCCCAACATACTGGAAGACAAATTTGATTTTGAAGAAAAAAGACACGATTCCAGAAAGAAACAGCGAATTCAAGCTTCCAACACAGGGAATCATCCTTTTCCTCATGCAACATATGTTTAGAGGAAGCAAAATCCAAGTCTCTACTCAGAAGCTGACCTTGAACCGTGAGGACGCTGCTGCAGCTTGCACTGCCAGCATCATTATGAGCCTCACAAGTGTAAACTCCGTTATCGTCAAATGTTGCATTGGAGATCTGGAGGTATGCAGTTGAGTCAACACACATTGTTTTATAGTTCCCTCCATCAGTTATCTGTTGGTCATTTTTGTACCAGCATATTCTCAGGGACTGTACACTGGTGACCTTGCATTCAAAGCAATGTCCCTCGTACTGTTTCACAGACGTAGTGGGAGGCAGTTTCAGGACAAACTGAGGTGGTTCTGCAAAGTAAGAAAAATATCAAGTTACTATCCTCAGCATAAAGTAGCACTTGAGCAGTAATGGGACGGGTGGAGGACGCAGACACATGACTGGCTGCTGTAGCAGGGGACTCTGAAAATAACACAGATATTTCTGGAAGCCAATAAAGCAAAGAAAAGACACATGAAGACAGGGAAGAGCTGTGAAAAATGGAGAAAAAAGATGGAGTTAAATGCACGGTGATGATGGTGGACAAAAAAAGAATAGTCCAACCTTTCACCAGTAACTGTGCCGCACTTTTCGCCGTGCCTGCTTCGTTGCTAACTTGGCAGGAATAAATCCCAGACTGCACAGTACCCACTGAGCAGAGCTCTACAGAGGAGGAATATTTCTCCAGTCTAACTCTGCACGATGGCCCAGTGATGAGTTCGATGTCATCCTTGAACCATTTCACCATAAACGGAGGCGTCCCTTCAAAGACACCTTTGAAGAATACGTCAGACTTGGGAATAACAGCCTGAGACTCAAGCTCATCTATGAATCTTGGCGGCACTAAAACCAACAGAGAAGGATGATGATGATATGTGACGAAGAGCCCGTGAGCTGATAAATCCATAAACTGAATGCTAACCTTTAGCTGTGAGGACTCCACTGCACACACAGCTGCCTGCTTTGTTGGTAACTTTGCAGGAGTACTCTCCTGTGTCAACACTCCCAGTAAGTTTTAACTCCAGCAAGACTCTATTTTCAGTGTGTACAAGTTTGTACTTGGAGCTCTCTGTAACCTTTTGTTTCCCTTTGCTCCATTCAACTGTCAGAGGAAGCGAACCGGTCACTCTGCACTCCATGGTCACCACTGAACCCATGATTCCTTGAATGTTTGTTAATTTCTTAATGAATGTGGGAGGAATCAACTCTTCTGTTTAAAATGATAGCAGAAGATAATTAATGTCAGAGAAAAACTTCAAATATTCGTGTCTTCTACTTGTACTGTGGTAAATACACATGTAAAGCTGTAAACCAAGAGTCAAAGAGTCTACCAACCCAAAACAACCAGCTTCACTTCACATCTGCAAGTCCCAACTGCGTTTTGGGCTTCAAACATGTACTCTCCACCGTCTTCCAGCTGAGAGGACATTATGTTAAGTCTACTGAGGTTGCCCCCATAGCAGAGATTATGCTTTCTGCTCGACTGGAGCTCGTTGCCATCTTTGATCCATTTTACACTTATATGAGGAGTTCCAGCTACCCTGCATTCAAAGCTCACTGGATCTCCACAAGTCACTTTAACAACCTCCGGTTTCTCTTCAATCGTTGGTGGTTCTAAGACACCAAAAAAAGAAGAAGTAAATGTACTTCTTGGTGTAGTTGGAAATCAGCCTAATGTTAGATAAACTGCTTGAAGTAAAGGTACCTTGCACAGTCAGTGTTGCTGAACACACATCTTGCCCAGCCTCGTTTACAACATGGCAGGCATATTTCCCTCTGTGAATAGCCTCACAAGCAAGAATCCTGAGAGTGGCCTCTTTGTTCTGGAAAATTTGCTTGATCTTCGGATCATCTTGGATCCAGTTTTCATCTTTTTTCCACAGCACAGAGAGTGGCAGGGGCCCTTCCACAGAGCAACGAAACACTGCAGCATCTCCCACAACAGTGGAGACGTTCTGTATCTTCTTAATAAACTTTGGAGGCACTGACAGGGAGAAGACACTGTTGTAATACCGGAGCATATATAACACATTGAGTGTTGGGTCATCGATAAAACCAACCTTTCAGAGACAACACCACCGAGCCAGAGCAGCTCCCAACCTCATTGGCTACCACGCACTGGTAGGTGCCCACATCATCCACGTCACAGTCCTGGATTTTTAAGCCCACATGTTCACTATCAACAATAATGTACTTTTGGCTGGATAAAATTGCCTTTTTATCTTTAGACCATGTGACACTGAACGGAGCACTTCCTGCAACTTTGCTAGCAAACGCTGCCGTGGAACCTTTAACGACTTCCAGAGACGATAGCTCTTCAACAAATGACGGAGGCTCTGAAAATAACAAAGCAAAGCGCTCTAAAGAAGCCTTTGGATCAATTAAAGATAATAACATACAGAACTTAGCATTTAACTTGATCTTAATTTTCACATAAACAGAGAAAAGAAAACCAACCTTTCACTACAAGCTCAAAAGTGCAACTCTCTGTGCCTGCTTCGTTGGAGGCCTCGCAGAAGTATTTCCCGCTGTCTTGTTGACTAACTACACAAACCTCTAAAACGGCAACAGAGGTAAGAAATGATATCTTGTATTTGAGGCTTTGGTGAATCTGAACTCCGTCTTTGAACCATTTCATGGAGATCTCTGGGGTACCAGCAACCTCACACTCAAACACCTTGCTGCCTCCGACACGCACTAATGACACCGCTTCAGGTTTTTCAGTGAAAAACGGGGGCTCTGAAATAAATACATGAAGAAGTGACTTAAAGACGATCATCATTTTCAAAGTGAAGCAAAAGGATGAAGCTCCAATATGAACCTTTTACAAAGAGTGCTGCCTTGCATGAAGCGGAGCCCACAGCATTCTGGACTTCACAGACATACTCTCCAGAGTCAGAGGTTTTGGCAGAGAAGAGCTCTAGGGAGCTTGAAGTGTTGTCTTTGATTACAGAGCACTCGGCACTCCGAAGGATTTCTTTTCTGTTTTTAAACCATTTGATGGCGAGCGGAGGTGTGCCAGAGACACGAAGAGTAAACCTAACCTTTGATCCAGGCAGCACATTCTTGGAGTCCGGTTTTTCGAGAATGCGTGGTGCTTCTGTTGGTGGAAAAACCCCAAAATGCCATCATACAACACAAGTCTGTAAAAAACTATGAAAAACTACTGATGATGCATGAGATCAAACCTTTAACAGACAAAACCCCGGAGCACTGGGCAGATCCTGCCTCGTTTTCAGCCACACAAGTGTAGCTCCCACCGTCTCTACTGTCGAGACAGCCGATTTCCAGGAAAGCAACATTTTCGAAAAACGTGCATTTATATTTTTGACAAGTCTGGATCTCTGTTTCATCTTTGTACCACTGTATGGTCATCGGCAGAGAACCAGATACGAGGCACTCTAGACGAGCGCACGATCCTTTTATAGCTTCAGTCTCTCTCAGTTTCCTTGTGAAGGACGGTTTAATAATCTGATCTATTACATACAAGTTGGAAAAAAACATTGTAAGGGTGACTGTAGGAAGAGCTGCAAACAGATTCAACAAAGCTTTGGGAAACCGACCTAAGACTGTAAGTGATGCGTCACACGAACTGTGCCCAGCAACATTAGAAACTTCGACAGTGTAGTCACCGCCGTCGCTCTTCTCTGTTTGTGTCATCGTGAGCACAGAGCTCGTGTCCGTGCTCTGTATTCTGTATCTCTGTCCTGACGCCAGCTCCTTTCCCGCCTTAAGCCATCTGACCTTCAGCGGTTTAGTGCCTGAAAACCTGCATTCAAATCTGGCTGGGTCGCCATGGGTTACACTGATGGACTTTGGGTGCTCTGAAATACTTGCTGGCTCTGCGATAACAAAATGATTCAAAGGCAACTTTGATCACTGCGCTGCATGCGACAAATGAAGCGGCAAGCTCGACACAAAGGCAAAAGCGGACGATTAGGACCCACGAACATCGTACAAACCTGTCACTATGAGCACTGCGGCACATCTCTGAGTCCCGGCTTTGTTCTGCGCCTGACAGACATATTTCCCGCCATGTGACAACTGAGCATTTTTCAAATTCAACATGGCACTTTTGGTTTCACAGGACATCTTAAAATGCTCGTCTTCCGTAAGTTCACGATCATCCTTGATCCAGGACAAAGTCATGGGAAGTGACCCAGACAACATACACTTCATGGAGATTTCAGAGCCCACAATACAGGACATATCCTTTAGTCTTTGAACAAATGATGGTGGTTCTAGTGGGAAAACACATATGTTGTTATCATTCACAGGCAGTCTAAATGAAACTGAAATCCTAAACCGTTGCAATGACAGTGGACGCATGCAGCGAGGCAAACTCTCCCCCCACAAACCTTTCAGAGAAATCTGGCAAGAGCAAGACGTCTCCCCAACATCGCTTGAAACAGTGCACTTGTATGTTCCTTCATCTCCGGTCTGACAGTGTGAGATCTGAAGCGTGATTGTGTCATTTTCCACACTGATTTTATGTCTTTTGTCATTTCTGATCAGCTTATCGTTGAGGAAGCAGCTTATTTCAAATGGAGGGGAACCTGAAACGATTGCTTCCAAGATAATCTCAGACTCCGTAACAAGCTCAGCTGATTCAAAAGGCCTCACAAACAGTGGAGGCTCTAAAAAACAGAGAATAAAATTACATTTACAGGCATGAAGAAATAATTCTAGTCTGATGTCTAGTCTGGTCCACAGAGTTCATTCAGCCTTTAAATTCTAGTTTCTAGGTTTTCTGAGTAACAGTGAACCGGACAATGGTTTTTAAATGACTAGTAATCCTTGGGTTACAGGTAATGTGTCGTGGGTTATTTCTTTAGACCATCTGCTGAGGCAAAGGGCCAACACACGCTCATAAAACATGGACATTTCAGAGCATTTGAATAACCTGCTTGGCTCTTTATTTTTAATTTAAAGGGTTAGCACGGCATATTCAAAACACAAGTTCACACTGTCAGTTAATGCAGTCTGTCCATTAAACATCTGTACGAAAGGTCAGCTGTTAATAACATGGCTGACAGTAATCCCCAGTTACCCCAGTAATCCCCTCCTAGCTTCTTACAAATATACCATTACTGGGAGTCTCTGCTTTGATGGAGAGTAACTAAACCTGCACTGACGTCCATATAATGCATGCAGCACCGAACATGTGAGAAAACCCTGTGGACCAGACTTGAGATGGAAACAAATCTAATGTTTGAGGACAGCAACAGGAGTAAAATCAATTAGTTTCACAAACTAAACCTAGATGGAGACCTGCGCCTTGAACCAGGTTTAATCTTGGTGTTGGAAACGGAGTCTTTGACCGGTGAAGAGTGAACCAACCTTTCACTGTTACACAGCTGCTGCACTGCTCCCTGCCGGCCTCGCTGGACGCCACACAGACGTAATCTGCACTGTCCTCTACAGAGCAACTCTCAACCTCCAGAGTGGCCAACGAGCCGTCGAAGGTCACGTTGTGTCTGCGGTCTGAAACCATTTCTGAGCCATTTTTAAACCACGTGACAGTAATAACAGGAGTGCCCTGCACTTTGCAGGACAACTTCAGAGGCTGTCCTGTTTTCAGCAGCTTTGAAGGTTCAAGCTTCATCGTAAATGTTGGGGCTTCTGTAATTAAGAGTAACAATTATAGATGCGATAAAGAGGTTAATTAAAGGCAAACAGCTTTTTAACACTTTTCAAAGAAAGCAGCTTTTCTGCACCTTTTATGAAGAGCGCTGCAGTGCAGTCGACCTTCCCAGCGTCGTTGGATACTTGGCATGTATATTTGGCAGAGTCGCTGGGCTTCACAGAATGAAGCTCCAGGGAGCTGGAAGAGGAGTCTTTCTTTATGAAATACTTCCCCCCAGTGAAAATCTCTTTCTCCTCTCTGAACCATTTAACGATAAGTGGAGCCGATCCCGTAAAGTCAGACTTTAAGACAACATTTGATCCCGGGGATGCATCAAGAGATTCAGGTTTCGAGGTAAAGGCTGGAGGTTCTGGAGTCATTTGGGAAGAAATACAGCAAATCAGTTCACACCCTGTCATTAAGCCTGTGCTACTGCTTAACGTGAGGTAATGCAGCTTCTCTGACCTTTGATGGAGAGAGTACCACTGGTTTCTTTTTCTCCAGCATCATTAGAAGCTTTGCATGTATAGACTCCACCATCGCTTTGATCCAGGCCAGTTATTGTCACAGAGGCTGTACTCTCACTGAAATCAAGCTTATATTTTGCATCGCTGTGGATTTCTTTATTGTCTTTGTACCAACACAGAGCCATCGGCTGCGATCCAGCAAGCCTGCAATCCAACGTGATATTACTGCCAATGCTCCCATTCACTTTCTTTAGAGCTTTGGTGAAGGACGGGGGAACTGCACGATCTGTGTAGGGAAGTATATCAAACACATTACAAGCTCCACTTGTGCTGATCGGACAAATTGATATTGATGATGTTTTATTGACTAAAACTGACCTATAACTGTAACCGAGCACGTGCACTCGTCTTTTCCAACTTTATTGGACACTTCCATCTTGTACTCGGAAGTGTCACCTTTATCTGCTGCGAGAATCTTTAAAATGGCAGTGTTCTCCTTAACTGCTATTTTATATTTACGACCGCCGATCATCTCTTTGCCGTCTTTGAACCATTTCACTTTGAGTTCAGGGCTTCCAGAAACGGTGCACTCCAGCGTGGCAGAGTCGCCTGCAGTCACGCTGATGGAGGCGGCTTTCTCTAAAATCCGAGCAGGTTCTAAAACACATTGAATTTTACACTTAACAAACAGATCTGAGCTCTGAAGACACTCGTAATGGGAATGTTTTCTAACCTTGAATAGTTAAGGTAGCTTCACATTTTTGCTGTCCTGCCTCATTTTCAGCGAGACATGTATACTTTCCACCATGCTTTAGCTCAACCGACGAGAAGGAAATACTAGTGATGTTGTTCACAAAGGACATTTGGACATTGGGATCATCATCTCTGAGGAGCTCAGAGTCTTTCATCCATTTCATGGTGATGGGAACTGACCCTTTCAGGGTTCCCTGTAATTTCACTGTATTCCCCAAAACTGCTGTAGCGCTCTCAATCCTCTTTGAGAACACAGGTGGCTCTGAAATAACACGATTGGGATCATAATGTCAACACCTGCAGGACTGTGGGACGTTGTAATGAAACTCCTTTTTTACACCACTAACCTTTTTGTTTAAGTACTGACTTGGAGGTTGCTGACCCAACCTCATTGGATACGACACATTCGTATTCACCAGTATCGGCGCTCTCAAAGGACTGGATCTCCAGAGAGGCCAGCGATCCCTGTGACACTATGCTGTACTTCTTATCTGAGGACAGGCGTTTCTTATTCTTTTTCCAAGACACTTCGAGCGGTGCAGAGCCTGCAACCTCACACTCCAGCACAGCTACCGATCCTCTGACCGCCTCAGTGGACAGTAACTCCTTTCTGATTGACGGAGGTTCTAAAGGGAACATACAGCTCGGTTATATGTGTTTTTGCACAGACTTGGGCCTTTTGTTGCCAACAACTCTACACACCTTTCACTGTTACTTTAATGCTGCAGCTTTCACACCCGCACTCATTGAGAACCTCACAGGTATAGTTTCCACTGTCAGTCAACAGGACATCGTGTATCTCGAGAGTGGCGACACCGTCCTTCAGACCGACAGCATGTCTGCCACCAGTGGACAGCTCACTGTTATTCAAGAACCAGGTGCTGTGGAGTTCGGGAGATCCTTTGACGGTGCACTGCAGGCGAGCGGTGCTGCCCTGCTTCCAAATCGTTGTGGCTTCCAGCCGCTTTACAAAGACCGGTGGCTCTGCAGAGGTGTGTGGTTAACAAAGAGCTATTGTGAAGTCAAAGACTGCATTTAAAAACAGCAACCACGCAATGAAAGAGGAGAGATTTAAGTTGCTGTCTATCATCTAAAATGGACACCAGAGAATTGAACTGTGTTAACTTCCAGGACTGCAGATTTGCAAAAGCTACAAATGCTGCAGTTTCCCTGAAACTTAACCAGATAGCTCTTACCTTGTACCTTCACCGTGGTGGAGCAAGACGCACTGCCGGCTTCGTTTGCCACTGTGCACACATAATTTCCACAATCTTTCAGTGTGGTCTTTAGGATATCAAGAGTAACTGTCTTATCCTCAAACAACAGTTTGCAGTCGGGAGACTGGTGGACTTTTTTGCCATCTCTGGTCCAGGTGACAGTTACTCCAGTGTCCTCATCCATCTGACACTCAAGGTGCAGAGCAGCTCCGACCACGGCGGCGACTGAAGCCAGGGGCCTTACAAAGTTGGGTTTATCGATAACACACAGCTCCGTGTGGCACTCAGCTGTCCCAGCTTTGTTAGATACGTTGCACACATAAAGCCCGCGGTCAGCTGCCTCAACACTGGGTATCTCAAGAGTGTGCTTATTCTTTTCACAAGAGCTCTGGTAGTGTGCGGGCACTTTGGGTAACGCCTGGCTGTCTTTAAGCCAGACAACATTCAGAGGAGCAGTTCCTGCTATTACACACTGCATTACAGCCCTCCGTCCAACATACACAGTCTGAGGGTCAGGTGTACTTATAAAGACAGGAGGAAATTGTTCTACAGGGATTAAGAAGAAGAGAATCAGTGTTAATAAGTTTTACCTTAACCGAACTCAAACCAACAGGGCAAGAAACAATTACACAAACAAAACGCCAGCACAAAGACGAAAACGCGCCATCATCCCCTCGGAGGGGGAATAACAACAACTGGAGTTCCCAACTCAACCAGCCAAGAAGAAGGAAAAATGCACGGCTCTTACCTGTGACACTGAGGGAGGCGGAGCATTCATCACTGCCGTGCTGATTGGACGCCTTGCAGGTGTATTCACCACTGTCATCCTTGGCTGTCCTCAGAAGCTCCAGGGAGGAGGAGCTGAAGCGACTGATAATCCTGCACTTTTCACCCCCTTTGATGGGGTGTCCATCTTTGAACCACTTGAAGCTCACGTTTGGAGCGTCCCCAGTTTCACATTCAAACTTGGCAGAGCTGCCGATGTTTATCTCCACTGGGACAATTCTGTGCCTGAACACAGGCTTCACTGTGTGTGCAAAGAGAGAGAGGCAACAAGAACATGTGAGTGCACAGCAGGTGCTGAAATGAAACAAAAATTAGTGTTTGTACTGGAGACGGTGATGACGTGAACCTGGGATGGAAAGTGACACACAAAGTTATGGTGGGATGAAAGTGGAGGAGAAAAAACACACAGGCTGAAGAGATGAACAGGAAGTCTGTGACGACAAAAGGAGAGAAGGCGTGCAAACATGAATGATTAAAGGCGTGTGGTCAGAGGAGACTGTTGGCTGTGAAGAGGAGTAGATGGAGTGGGATCATGTCACTGCTGTCTGCTGAAAGCCTCAAAGTCCAAATTCTTTGCTTTTGAAAAAAACTGCACGCCAGGTAAACGCGCTGTGGGCTGGCGGCGTCCTCTCATTGGACGGCCACCTGAGCGTTCAAGTGGAACAAGAAAAGCTAACAAGCAAACTCCCACAAATACTTCTGAAAATGTTTGTTTTTTGAAATTTCAAATATTTTCTAACGAGACATTTTTTCCTCACTGTGTTTATTTCGTAGTTCGACGAGGCGTCACTGGTCTGTCTGCCCACACGCGTGGCAGCACTTCTGCTATCGTTGTGTTCGTACTTAACAAAATAAAAATGCGGACATAAGTGCACGCGTTAGTCAGTTTTACGCTGGCTGTAAGCCATTTTCAGTTCTGCCTTTGTGCTCATTTGCTAAACTTTGGTTGAGGTTTGCAGACAGCAGACGTTCACCACAGCGTGAAGTTAGTGGATGATGATGATATCAAAGAATTTCCCATCATCAAACCTCGTGGCACCACAGTCAGCCTCGAAGATGTCGTAGTCTTGCCGACTTCATTCTCAGCCTCACAGACAAACTCTCCTTGATGGCGGTCTTTGACAACTTTGTCAATGACTAGTGTGTATGTGTCACGGTCTTTAAAACACTTGAACTCTTTGCCAGATTTCACCAGCTTCCCATTGAAAAACCAGCTCACTTTGGTGACGTATTTAACACTGGCAGTAAGCACAGCCCTGCCATTTTCCTCAGCGCAGACATCCTCCAGAACATCTACGATGACGGGATAATCAGTGATACTGTCCGAGGACTCACTGATCATGATTGCCTCTGAAAGATATTCCTCTCTGGTTTCTCTGTGGACAAAAATGTCCACCTGCTGTTCAGCCTGGCACACTGTGCCGTCCTTCTCTGATCTAACCGTCCTGCTGCTCTTGGACTCGTGGACCTCGGTTCGGCTCTGAAGTGTCGCACTTTGAAAGGAAGCCCTGGCTTCTGTCGTCAGAGCTGCAGACTGAGATACAGCAGGAAGTAAACTGCCTGCGCTCTCTGCCACCACCACAGAGTCCACCACAGAAGACAACACCTCCTTGGAGGACGCTGAGCTGACCTGCACTTTTTGAGGCTTATCAATGTGCATGGTGCCCGGCTGCTCTGATGTAAGACTTGGCTGTTCTTGGGAAACCATAGCATGCAAAGCTACCTGGAGTTCATGCCTAAGGTCAGCTGTCTGAGGGTAGTCACCTTCAAAGGTCAGCGTGATCTCCAGGGGGGAACCTGGAGATGTGATCAGATAGGTACATGCAGCCTGCCTGGGCTCTCGCTGAACCTTGACCTCATGGACCTCCGCTGCCTCCAGTCTTCCAACAACATCAGCCAGTAAAACTGGTGGATTACTGGCCACAGCTGAGTGAAGAGCATCTCTGAGCTGATGTCGTACATTCAAACGAGATGGTTTGGGGGCATAAATGATGAAATTCAGTTCCTTCGGTAGAGTCAGAGCATCCTGAGCCTCTGGGACGAACAGAAACCCTTTAGGCTGTGTCTTAACACTGACCGCGGAGCCCTCGAATTTACGGATCTCACTCGACCGCTCTCCTACGATGACTTGTTTTTCTTCTAGAAACACTGACTGTCGGACTGACTGACCTTCCTGGATCTGGACTGCAAAGTCCTCCTCAGCCGCCTCTAAGATAGTGCAGCTTTCGGTGGCCATTGCTTTTTCCTCTATGAAAACTGGCTTTTTTGGTATCTTGGCCTCAATTTTAATCTCCGGCTTACATTTTTCATCAGTTTCAAAGCTCGTAGTGTGACCCTCTTCCAGACTTTGATTGTTTGTGATGATCAAAGACTGCATGATATTCCAGTAATCCTCTTTCTGGACTAATGCTCGCTGTGGCGTGACGCTCGTAACAAAAGGAGTCTCTTTGGGGAGCTGCGTGGGCTGGGAGGACACAGCAAGGCGGCGTAGAGGCCTGGACTCAGTACGCGGCTGTGGTCGAGCGCTGATCACAGACATGTCAAGATCTTTGTGGTAGTCCGCAGTGACCTCCATTCTCTCTTCTGAGGTAGCTGCATGCCATCTAGCCTTTTCCAGTTTCTGTGCTGCCACCTGCTGGTCAGGATTGGTGACAGCGAGTATGCCTTCTTTTGGTAAAACTGTTAGACAATGGACCGACTGAAGGCGTTTTGGTTGCACCGACTCCTGCTTTGGCTGCACAGAGGTGGCGTTCATCTTTGTTTCGAATTCTGAAGCTGGCTCACAAACGACAGTCCTCTGTTCTTCTTGAGTCACTGAATGCAGCAAAGTCGGACTTTTCCTCGCTTCTGCTTGTTCTGTTGGAGGTTTTTCACTGCTCAAGCTTCCCTCACACAGTAAAACATCCTGATCACTGATAACCTGCAGATTCAGAAGCTGTTCTCCTTCCTGCTGTGGCAGCACACTTACAGAAAATGCCCCATGTGGCACTTGTCCTGTTTGATCAGCACAGAGCTCATATTTCTCTTCGGTCTGTACGGCTGAATTATACACCACGTCTTTGCACGGGGTAATGCTCTCCTGCTCGGGTCTTAGTATTTCAAGCTTTTGCTCTTTGGATAAAGCCACTCTGGCTTCACTCACTGGTGCTACCGCTGGTTTCGGCTGCTCTTTGCCAGCTGAACCTTTGATGTCTGCATCTAAAGCTGGAAGATGCTCAGTGTGTCCTTCTGTAAGTTGAAGCTGTCCTGCATACTGAGCCGAGTATAAAATCTTTACCCCCTCTGCGACTCTGAAGCTCCTCTCCTCCTCTGGTCTGTGCATGTCTTCTGAGACTTCATCAGCGATAGGTACAGCGAGCTCGACCTGGTGACTAGTAACAAGTTGCCTCGGCTCGCTGGAGGTCTCTACGTGTTCTGGACTCTGACCTATCAGCGCCTCAGCTCTCACTGTGCTGAGGGGAAGGACCTCCTCAGACGTAGCTGACACGATCTTGGGCGGTTGCTCTTTGGCTGACTGCAGCTCGACTACCTCGGGGCTGAGAATCCGTTCAGAGTGCTGCGCTGTGATCTTTTGTCTCTCCTGGACTGAGGATAAGAAAGCAGCCAGGTGATGCTGTTTAACAGGGACAGCTGAGACCTGAGGTGGATGGCTGGGGGCTAATGAAACCCTCTCCTCTATTTCATGGGACTGCAGCACCGCTGCCTGGTGGGTAAGCTGCTCCCGATGAAGGGTGGCAGAAGAGATACTGAGCTCTCTGAGCGCTTCCACCTCTTCACTGGGAATAATCTGTCGGTCTTCAGTACTAATGGTATAGATCATGTGTTCAGACCGGGATCTTTCCTGGTGTAATCGGAGTTCTGCGGTTTGTTCTGCCATCGATATCGTCAAACCTTTTGTTTTCTGTACTAACGTGTCCTGAGCTTTCTCCCTGAACACCAGCAGCTCTGCAGCACAACAGGCTTCCCCGTACTGGTTTGAGGCCTTGCAGGTGTAAATGCCGCTGTGCTCCTGTTTGACACTCTTAATGTTAATAAAACCGGATCCATCCGGGTTGTTCACAACGATACAGAACCCACTCGGCTGGATGTGGGAAGTGCCTTTCAGCCACTGGACCTCAGGGAGAGGATCTCCAGTCACAGTGTAACTGAAGACACCCTGAGCCCCCTCCTGCCGCTGAAGAGATTCGATAGTTTTAGTGAATTCTGGGCGTTTACCAGTCCCTGCAAATGTTCTCTCATCGGCTCTTTCCTCCTCTTCTGGCTCCTTCACCTGAACGTGCAGGTAGGAAGTGCAGGTTGACTGGCCAAATCTGTTGCTGACCGTGCAGGAGTACTCTCCTTCACATTCCCCGTGAACTGTGTTGATCACCAAGCTGTACTCATCGTGTTCGTGAATAAATGTATACACAGACGAACTGGTTATAGTGTGCCCGTTGTGACACCACTGGACGGTGGGCTTAGGGAAGCCGGACACTCTGACGGTAAACGTAGCCGTCTCTCCGACAGTCACCGCTGCTGGACAAAGTTCACTCAGGAAAACTGGTTTTTCCTTTTTCTTTTCCAAAGTGCTGGAGAAGCGTTTAGACTCTGGCTCGAGTTCAAGTGTTTTGGTTTTGTCTGCTAACTTTATGCCAGTGAAGTATGACTCCTGGGTTTCCTCTTCCACTGTGACGGCTGAGCTAGAGAAGACTGAGTGGAATAATCACAGGTTAACACTCACACTGCAACCACAGTACAGTCTGCTGAAAACAGGAAAACTGCAGTTCAGTTCATCTTCAGTACAGGAGCACTGTTTTACATGTTGGACTAAAAACGTCTGTAACGCTGCATCCAGGATTCAAAGAAACAAATTCAACATGATCAGAGTCAGATAATAAAAGTCCCGAGTCCACTCTGAGCTTGATTCAGTTATCAAAGTAAACTCGTAAAAGTGCCCTTGAACTTCTTACCAACCCAACCTGTAGACAAAGAACAAAAACAGCTTCTCAACTAAGACTAAGGATGGAGACATGACGGATAAAAGCCATATTTACCTTTAACTTCCTCCTGGACCTGAGTCACCTTCTCCTCTGTAGTTACTGTAAAGACACAGATGTTCACAAATTAAAAACATTCCTAAAGCTTCCCGGGAGACTGTTAGAACCGGTGGTGGCTCGTGCATCCGTCCGTTCTTTGTCTCGTTTAACTGACGTTTGTGCATGCTCCCGTTTGGTCTTTTAGTGTGCAGCACCGCTTTTTTCAAACACTAAGTGGTGTGAGCACACAGTGGTTATGACCTTGTTGAAGAAGTGTTGTCACCCTGTGAAGAAGTGTGCCTCTGCTGGCTGTGTGGGTGAAGAGCAGTGTGAATGAGTGGTGTAAAGAAGCCTTAGCGAGCAGAAGGACCAAAAGCATGCAGATGCCAACCTTTCGTCACTGTGCTGCACTCAGCATCTCCGGCTGAGCTGATATTTTTGCAAACGTAAGAGCCCCCTTTTCCAGGTCCCACATTGTTAACGTTTATACAGCTTGAGGAGTCTTCGTTTTTCACAGAGTAACACACAGTTTCCTCAGCATTCAACTGGTTGTAAAGCCAAATGACAAACGCAGTGGGAAGCCCCTTCACAACGCAATTCAGGGAGCCGCTGCCTTTGTTTCTGATCAGCTCAGGGGGGAGTTTGATCAGGAAGTCGGGGCAGCTGGAAGGGCGATGACCTTGGTATTCATTAGGCACGACGTCAGGGAAATACAACAGGCTGATGAGGCTGTAAGGTCTCTGGGAAGATGGAGGTGATGGTCCCAGCTTCTCCACCACCTCCTGCTTGTCTTGGTCAGAGGGACCTCTAGGGGTCTCCCTGTGTGCCTGTGACACTTTGCGCACTGAATCGGTAGGGATGGGGGTTTCTGCTTTGAGATTTGCTTCTTTAGCTGGGTAAGAATAGAGTTAGGAAAAGTAATTAGGGGTCACAGAGTACACGGCCATGACTCTAAATGCTAAAGGTTAATAGGATGAATGATGAGGTTAGCGTAGCGAAGCTGACAGGAGGGGAGGATAAACTGGACTAGGGTTTGTTATTTTATTACACTACAAGAGGTTACAGGATAACATATTAAATATTAAGCCATGGGGGTGGGGGAGCACTAAGCGGGAGGAGCAGCTGGAAAGGTGGGATGGACCAGATGGAGAGACAGGCTGATAAAAAAAGAAAGATTAACCACCTTCAACAGTGAGCTGAGCAGAGGAGCTGTTGTGGCCAAGTTCGTTGGTAGCGGTGCAGCGGTACATGCCCTGGTCCGCCACACCGACGCCCTGGATGACCAGGGACAAAAAGCCACCGCTCTGAGAGCTTCTCACCCGCTCGGTGTCCACCAGGCTCTCGCCGTTATGTTCCCATACCACCCCGGAGAAGGGCTGGCCGTCGAATGAGCAGCTGAACTCTGCCATTTCACCACTTTTCACTCGGACATCGCTCATTTCCATCAGCAGCTTCGGGCTGGCTGAGAGTTTGAAGTCAAAGCTGCTCTCAGAGCTCCTCTCCATCGAGCTTATCTCAATCGTGCTCCAAGACACCGAGGAGCTCTCAGTGATCGTCTCAGTAAACTCAACACTGTGGGCTGTTTGTCCCACTGACAGGGAGCTGAAACTCCCACTCTGAGCCTCCAGTCTCTGAAATAGCTTAGCCTCAGCCCCGGTGCTTGACACGCTAGCTAAGGCTTTTTTATCTGGGCAATAAGAAAGAGTAGAAGAATTAGGTCAACACATCATCACTACGGATTTCTCCAGGTTACTGTCACAGCCTGTTGCCAACAGTGCAGTGGGAGTGGCGCGTTGAGGATCAATAATGATGAGTGGACAGTGGTGGGTGTCCACTGTCAATCATGCAAGCTTGACTTGAACAGAACAACAACAAACAGAAACACACAGCCAGCGATCACGTCCGTGCTTGAGTGTGAGGAACATTTCCAAAGTCCAGCAGCGCCTGAACCATGCGGCATTCCTCTGAACTCCAGTCTCGCAATAAAGACCATTAATAGTGTTTGTGTTGGAGAGGAGACGTCATGCATTGCAAAGAGACCTTTAAGATGATGCTTCCAGTGAGGATAAGAGCAGATTCAGTGTGGAGCAGCTGCATGCTTCAGAAACGAGTCAGTTTCTCACATCATCGCACTGAAAGTATGAAATCTGAGTTTGATGGAGTGGCTGGAAAATCGTTCCAATCCAAGGGCTGGTTGCACAAAGATCCAGGACACGTCATGCACACAGTGACTGTAACACGAGCAGGGCTCATGGTTTCCCCCACGATGGTATAAGAGCTGACGTGGCGTCAGTGCTAGCCGCTGACAGCTGCAGATTTGATTTGTCCTGAATCGACATTTTAAATTTTTACATATTGAACAGTTTTATTTGTGAATGCTAAGCTAGGCTCTGTCCTCCACGAGGATATTAAAAGAAAAGGAAAATCTTTGTGCAGCCAGCAGCGTCGATCTCCAGTACAGCTGACATGCTTGCCACCGGCTGAACCATGCATCTTTCTATTGGCTCAGTTAAGGTTGCTTTGCTTGCCAATCGATGCTTCCTTTTATATTTTAAGTAAGTAACTTCTTGTTACTTACTTGAAGTAACTTCAATGCTCTCATGGCTCCAGAGGGATGGAGGGAGACTTAAAGCACACCTGGCTAATCAGAACGTGCTTACATGCTGCCATCATGATATCACCGTAGTCAGTGAGTGCTGTTACACTTTGACTATCGGTTCTCGATAAGTTGGACATTATACATATCAGACCTTGTCTTACAGGAAATCCACAGTCCTGTGAGGAACATGCACCGACTTGGGGCCTTCTTGGCAGCTGATGAACGTGCAGTAAGAGCCTGTCAGTTTTATCCAATTAGTATGCGAACGTCTGCTGAACTCACCATCAATATTCAGAGTGGCGGCACATGTGACCATTCCTGCCAAATTTGTAGCCACACACGAGTACTCTCCTTCATGGCTGGGGAGAACTCGGGAAATCTCCAGCAGGCAGGTGTCATCATAATGAGACATCCTGAAGATGTCCGACTGTTTGATCTCTCTGTCATTGCAGAACCAAGAAATCTGCAGATCTGGAGAGAAAGTGTTTTCTCGTAGTCAGGAAAAACTGTTTACGGCACATTGATGACAGCTGCGAGAGGATTTATGGTCAATGAGTATTTAAAATGCCGTATGACAGTAAAGGAGGCGAGTAACGGTCAATACCTTCCCCAGAGACGCTGCACTGGAACTGGGCAGGATGTCCTTCTGAGATCAGCAGGTCTCTCATGGGAGCGATGAGGACCGGAGGGGAAACCTGAGCCACGGCTTCAACCACCTCCGGAACTGCAGAAAAGACAAAGACACCATGAGTCATCACTCGATTTGGTGGCTAATAATTCGTAATTCCAATAAAAGCCTAAAGAGCAGAAAAACACTGCGTATGTACCTTCCACAGTGAGAGATGCAGAGCTCGTCACCTCTCCGTAGTTGTTTTTGGCCTCACAGCTATAGATGCCTGCATCTTCAGGGAAGACTTCAAGCAGCAGCAGCGTATGCTCATCTCCATCATGGAGGAACTTGCACTTGTAGCTCGTGGACAGAACCTCAGAATCTTTGTACCAGAACACCTGAGGCGGAGGAAGGCCGCTCACCTGTGTCGAGAAGCGAACTGACCTGCCCGAGATCGCGGTTTGGGGCTGCATCTCCCGGATGATCTGAGGTGGCTCTGGCACTGAAGTAGAAGAAAGAAAGGTGAATACTCTGCTTGGTCCTCTGGTCAAAGAATACTTTGATGATAATAGAGGAAAGTAAAGATTAGATTTAAAAACAGATACAAGTATCATTTTTAAGCTTTTCACTTTTATTTTCAGAAACTGTCCAGTGGTTTTTCATGCAAAGAAGGAAAGCAGTGCTGGACTGATGCAGGACTGCAGCTCTTACATCTGACGTGGAGGTTCACAGAGCTCCTGTTTTTGCCGGCTAAAAAGGTGTACTCTCCAGCATCGCTCCTGAAGGTCTCAGAGATGGTGAGACGGTGGAGCTTCCTGATGGTGGCATAATTGAACCTCTCCTCCACAGTGAACTGGAGCTCCACTCCATTTCTCAGCCAGTGACCTTCTACATCATCCTCGTTCACCTCAAACTCAAAAGTGGCTCTCTGCTTCTCAACAACCTGAAAAACACCACATGATTAGCTCAACACCAGAAACGTCCTTCTAGTATCTCTAAAAAATAATCATTGTCATAATTATTAAGAAATCTCTTCGTGTTTTGCAGGAGAAAATATCTGAAAAAGAATATATTAAATGATCGGCAGTGTGTCTGAAGAATATTTCTGTCATCGTCACACATAAACTGACAGACAGTATGAAAATCCCAGGATTTGGTGCATTTTTATGGAGTCTACCTCCTAATCTTACCGTGATGTCCCTGGTGGCTGGCTCTGAGATTCTGACATCTCTTCCCTCGACTGCCAGGTGGCCCTTGGACATGCTTGAGCCGGCCACAGCGATGTATTCACCGGCGTCTGACAGACGCACAGAGGGCAGAACCAGACGGTGCACAAACTGGTCCGATGTCATTTTGTACCTGTAGCAAACAAAGAAGGTGTAGAAGGTTTAAGAGTTGATCCCTATGTTGGTAAAACTCAGTAATTGTTCCCACAACTGACTATCAAGGACTCTACCTGTCGGACAGCTCCAGCTCCTGACCATCTTTCATCCACATCACCTGGATGTTTGGTTCAGAAACTTCACATTCAAATGTTGCCCTCTTCTTCTCTGTGATCTTCAGGTCCCGCAGGTGTTTGGTGAATTCAACCACACGGGCTAAAACAGGGACATAGATACAGTTACTTTACCTACATCTATCAGTGTGTGTGACCTTATGGAAACAAATCACTCATCAGCCCAGAGGCTCTAGTCGTCCTCTGCAAGGTTTTCTTCCTCATTGAGGAGGTACTACTAAGAACAAGATTCAAGGAGTCCTTGGGGAAGTTTGGACGTTCACATGAAAGAAGTTTTAAATGCCTATTAGTAATATTAATGGCCGTAAGAAAGGGTCTGAAGGGTACCTTTTAGAGGTTCTAGTGGTGACAGAAAGAATCATGTATGCGTTCCTATGGCATTAACGAGGATCAACTTATTTGGGGAGTTTCCAGAAGTCCTTTGAAAAGTTCAGTGTCCTGTGAGTGAGTCTACATGTCAAATGTGTTAGATTCTGCTGGTTATTTCAGAGTTGCTCGTGATAGTCCATTAGAGAAGCTTTAAGAGTCTTTCAGTAAGTTCTAAATGTCTTTCAGGGGTAAAGGAGATGGTTGTACAGACAAACAACAGACACACACATTTAAAAACCAGCTAAAACACAGTGAGGTGTTGAAATAATTTTATTTGAAGTTGATGGAGTCCAAAAACATCTAATGTGAAAAGTCAATTGAAAAGTTAAATTAGAATCAAAGCATTTTACCCTCAACGTGAAGTTTAGCTGAAGTGACTGCAGAGCCAGCCATGAAGGTGTACTCGGCACTGTCTCCAAAGTGAACATTCCTGATGCTCAGAGAGTGAGTGAGCTGTTTGCAGCGAGCCTGGCAGCGGTCCGTAGAGCGGATCTCCACGCCGTTCTTCAGCCACTTGTACGTTATTCCCTCGTAGTTCACATTCACCTCAAATGTGACCGTGTCCTTCTCCTGAGCGTTCAGGTCTTCAAGCATCGTTGTGATCAGAATAGCTGGAAAACAGCAAAGTGATAATAAGTTTGAAGAGATGTTTAAGTACAGTGAAGAATACAAAGTTGTGTTTTTTAATCTGGAATTTCATCCTTAGTGCAAACATCTGATCAATTAAAGTGGCTTATACTTATAATTTGTCATAAATATCCAATTAGAAAATCTGAATGTAACTAAAATGTTTCCAACTCAGAGGAGAAATGAAAGAATCCAATTAAAGTTACTTAAAGACATTTCATGGTTTGATACATTGTAATGATTTGGCAACATCTCTGAAGAACTAAGTGATGAATTGATACATTGTAAATCTAAAGGTTTAAGTTTCACTGATGGTAACTTACGGTTAACAGTTAGCGTTGCAGAGACGCGGTCGTTCCCACAGACAAAGGTGTACTCTGCAGAGTCTCCATTGCTGGTGTTCATGATCTTCAGCTGATGGAGTTTCCCTTGAACCACGATCCTGAACTTCTCACTCATCTCAATCTCCACACCATCCCTCAGCCAGGTGGACGGGACATTGAAGTGAGAAACTTCACATTCAAATGTGGCCACCTGAGTCTCTGTGACCTCCACGCTTTTCATGGGCCTTGTGACACGTAGAGCTAAGAGTAAAATACAGACATGTTTAGTCCTAACGTGACCTTGGCCTGTGTTTTAGCATTTTTTACGTCCAAAAACTACTGAGGTGATAATGCTTACACTCAACAATGAGGTGAGCGCTGCACTGCAGCTGTCCTGCAACAGCAATGTAGTTGCCCTGCACGCTGTCGTCCACGTCGTGGACAATCAGCTTGTGGTTCTTCTTCTCAGAGACGATGCTGTAGCGCTCGTCAGACACCAGCTCTTTGTCATTGAACATCCATTTCACTGGGATGTCATCCTCTGAGATGCCAACTTCAAATACAATTGTTGCTCCTGACAGTGCTGTCACATCCTTTGGCTTCTTCAGGATCTTAATGGCTGTGGGAAAAGAGGTCTTCTGTTGGTAAAAAGCTTTAGGAATCTAGAGGTCCCATGTGGTTTAGGTAAATTTCACAACCTTGTAGGGACCGAGCCAAAAAGCTTTTTGTGTTTTATTCCAAAATCAATAGTTAATACTTACTTTCCACATTGAGTCTGGCACTTGCAGACAGTTTTCCCAGTTTGAAGGAGTAAACAGACTCATCATGTGTGCTGCAGTTCTTGACCTTCAATGTGTGAAGTGTGCCTTCAACACTGATTTCATATTTATCACTGGGCTGGATCTCAACGCCATTCTTGATCCACTGTGCTCCCCTTACATCCTCATGGGTCAGTTCAAGGCTGAACGTGGCTTCTTGAGTCTGGACTACATTCAGGTTCTTCAGGGTCTTCTTGACTTTGACAGCTGTGGAGAAAAACACCAAGAGGCAAGGTAACGGTTAAACAAGTGAAGTGGCTGAGTGCAGAATTAAACTCTGACAGGGTGGGTCTTTGTGGTTGTTGCTGTGGGCAGGTACGAGTCAGCAGACCAGATCTAAATGATTTAAATTTAAAGTATCATTTGATCATTTGGAAGAAATGTCTGCACTCATAGAGTCAACAAATGGTGTGTTTTTATGGCAGGTTGCTGGTAACAAGTGCAAACTGGTTCTTTGCTCAGTTGTCTGTTATGTGTTGACACAATATTTCAGTGAAGAGACATAAGAAAGAAAAATATAATTACTCTGAAAACTGGACTGGACATGAATAAAGACGCAGCCCATGTTCAAAGAAACACTTTAAGCACCTTCACAAACAAATGCAGCTTCCTAACCTCCTGATGGCTGTATGATCTACGTGTGTGTTTCCATGGTGAAAGCTGGACCTACCCTCGACTTTCAGGTTGGCTGAGGTCTTGGAGGTGGCGACCTGGTAAGTGTACTCTCCAATGTCAGTGGCCTTAGTGATGATGATAACGAGGCGTCTGACAGCACTGTCCACCTCGCTCAGCACGTTCTCGTTGAAGTCAACAGGCTGACCGTCTTTTAGCCACTTGCCCTCTGCGGATGGGTTAGCAACTTCACACTGCAGCACAGCGGTCTGGGAGTCAGCTACCACCAAATCATGTAGGGGCTTCTTAATGGCACCACCTGGGGACAGGAGATAGCCAGTTACTGCCTGGTGACAGAAATCCTCTCTGAACTTTTTAAGCGTGCAATAAAAGTGTGTTTTGCGTACCTGTTACGGTGAGTGAAGCACTGCACATCTTCTCACCAGCAGCAAACATGTACTCGCCCTCTTCATCCTTCATTGCATTCATGACCGTGAGCCTATGCCTCTTGTCCTTGGACTCCATCTTGTACTGGGAACCAGCTTTAATCGGCTGCCTCTTAAAGGTCCAGAAAGCATCAATGCCTGGGTGAGAGACCTCGACCTCGAAGGTGACATTTTCAGACTCGGAGCACTGTTTGTCTTTCATTGGTGTCACAATCTGGACAGCTGTTGAGACAGAACGATAGTTAAGCCTCAAACTGATGTACAGTAGAATAGAATAGAATAGAATAGAATAGCCCTTTTTTTGTACATGTACAATAAAATTGTAGGAAATGTAGACGACTTGCTTTCACTTTTTCACAATTATCCATCTGACTCATTCAATAATAAAGATGCACCACATGGGCTTGGTTCTAGTTTTGTAAATGCCACGAGGTCATGATGTTCATGTCAGACTGTATATGTAAGAAGCAGGTGCAAGTTTTCATATGATTTTAAAGAGAGTTGCATTCAGCAGAATCTGAAACTATTGTGTTTAGCAGAAAAACGATTTCTTATGTTGCCAAGCAAATATTCGTGACCCTTTTCAGGTAATCAGCTTGAGTAAGATTTCTGGAAGCTGAAAGCATAGACTCTCATGTCATGACTCTCATGTCATGACTCTCATGTAGTTTCTTAAGTTTTCTACAGGTAAACTTGTGTCTAGTGGTGGTCATGGTTTATTAGACCTAAAGATTCATAAACTTAGCTTCCAGGTCATTCCAGAATATAGATGATGCAACTACAGCAGTAAAACTCCAAAACATGCTTGGACCTCATAATGGCGTAACGTACGCTCAACAGTGAATCTGCAGCTGGTGTCAGCTCGGCCAACCACCAGTTTGTAGTGTCCTTCATCTGAGGCGTATGTTCTGGTGAAAACCAGGCGCTGCTTGACTCCCTTTGCCACCATCTGGATTCGCTCACTGGCTGTCAGCAGGTTGTCATTGTGGTACCATTTGACTGAGCTGATGTCCTGAGCAGAGATCTTTGCCTCTAGGACAACCTTTGTACCCTCAATTGCATGACTGTCCTTCAGTGGGATCAGGATGCCAATAGCTGCAAGATGAGATATTTTGATTAGAGGATTTTATTTTGAAACAGAAAGTCATTAAAGAAAAACATGTGCATCTGAGGTGACCCACTCTGAATGACCAGCTTTGCAGAGGTTGAAATTTCATGATCAGGAACCTCGAAGGAATACACCCCAAAGTCGTCCTTGGTTGTATCTTCTATGAGGAGTTTGTGAATTTGTTTGTCAATAACTATATGCACACGGCTGGAGGCTGTGATGGGCTGCCCCTTCTTCATCCAGGTTCCTTCAACATTCTCCTGGGAGAACTTGACCTCAAGCTGAGCGATGTCACCCTCGCAGACGGTCATGTCAGACAGAGGCTGCATCAAGGTCACTGGACGCACTAAAATATAAAGATGTCACTGTTAGCACTCTACATGCGATGTGTGTGTATCTGGAAAGGCCCCATCGGGGCTGAAAGGTATGAACAGGTTTAAGAGGAACATCTGCTCCATGCAGACGTGAGTTTCAGGAAGGCCTTCGTGTTTGAGCAGCACGCTGCTAAACTGCAACCAAACACCCAGCGATGCTACACCGTGGGACACGTGGGCCTGTTTTTGAGAGATGTCGCTGCCTTAAATACAAAATAAACTTGTCTTAAAATGGTTAATTTTCTCACCTTTCTCACCCCTTGATATGTTTTCTATGTTTGATTATGAATAAAATATGGCTTTATAAGATTTGCAAATCAAAGTATTCTGTTTTTAATTTTTATTTTACACAGCACCGCATCGTTTTTGGAATTGGGTTTGTGGCACTTTTATAAAAACCTATCGTTTAGATTTAAATGTATTTTGAGGGAAAGTAGAAATGGTTTGTCCACAAACAGGAGAAGATGGTTAGCCCGAATTCCACTAACACATTTTGTTGTAGTCTGAACAGTAGACTTAACTTTACTTCTTAAATACAATAACTTCTGTCCATAGAGTTTCATCATCCATATCCAATTCAGTGGGAACAGCAACTCACATTTCATCTTCAGAGAGGCACTTGTCTTAAACTCGCCCACTTTGAAGGTATATTCTCCCTGGTCTTCCTTCTTGACGTCTTTCACAGAGAGAGTGTGTCTTCCACGGCGGGAGGAGATGACGTATTTACTGCCGGGAGTCAGCAGATTATTTCCAAAGTACCAGCTGCCTTCAGCATCTTCACGAGAGACAATACATTCAAACTCTCCGGAGTAAGTCTCAGGCACCTCGGTGCTCTCCAGCTGCTTTAACAGCTCCAGAGGAGCTCCTGTTGGTCACATAATACAACAAGAGTTCAAGTCAGTCACAGAGTATATATATACCATATAAGGTACCTTGAGGTAACCGTTATGTATTTGGAATAATTAATAATGAACTGTGTGATTTCATTACCTAATGAACAGAACGTGAAGAACCTAACCCACCTTCAACATCAAGCTTGGCGGCTGTCCTGACAGTATCATCCTCTACAGCCACGCATGCATATTCAGCATCATCCCTCATTTCGATCATCAGCACAGACAGGAAGTGAACCTTTCTGTCAGAGTGCATTCTGTATTTGTCTCCAGAGAAGATCTCCACATTATTCTTCAGCCATTTGACCTTCACAAAAGGCTCGTTGGTTTCACACTCAAAGGTAGCCACGGTATCCTTCTCCTTGGCACTGACGTCCTCCAACTTCTGAGTGAAGTTAACGACTTGTTTTGCTGCAGAAATGACACCAGAGCATTATTCAGAGAACGCAGGATTTAAAATCAGAATTATATGTACATGATCAAGATCTGTGTTACCTTGCACCAACAGGAAAGCGTGGCTTGAAGTCTCTCCAGCAGTACTGGAAGCTTTAACCATGACACTGGCAGAATCCTCTGCTGTGACATCCCTGATCACCAGTTCACAAACATGGTCCTCGGGCCAGTACCAGTAAACGCGGTCAGACTTCTCCAGCTGAACGCCATTCTTGAACCACTGACACTCAGGTTCTGGTCTGCCGACAACTCTGACTCTAAACTTGACTTCGTCACCCTGTGCGACTGTCTGGCTGGTAATACGCTCAAGGATCTTTGGCGCTTCCATGCTGGGTGAGAGCTTGACCCTCTCTGGTTTTAGAGGCTTGGCAGTAACTTGGCGACGCTCTTCCTCCTTCTTCTTCTCAGCCTCCTCCTTCTCCTTGGCACGATGAAGCAGTTCCTCCTTTGTCTTCCTCAGCAGGTCCTCGTAGGAGTCATCTCTCTTGCGAGACTTGAGATCCACTGCGGTAATAGACTCGTAATAGCCTTCCTCTGTCCTGCGCTTGAACTTACTCCTCAGCTCCTCTGACTCCTCACTGGCTTTCTCATGGACAATTCTCTGGGCCTTCTTGAGTTTGACGACCTCTTTCAGCTGAGTGTCCTCTGTAGGCTTTTCAGCTTTAACTACCTCAAATGGTACTTTTCCAGGTTCGGGTGCAGCCTCGGCTGGCTTAGCCTCAGGGGCGCGGCGCAGATGAGTCCTGAAGTCCTCCTTCTGCTGAATGTCCAGTTTTACGACGTGCTCAATGGAGCCCAGATTGTTATCTGCTACGACTCTGACCTCCCCTGAATCATATGATTTGATGTCAGTTATCTCCAAGTAGTAAATGCCATCATAGCGAAGTCTGTATCTCTTGCTTTTGCGGATAAGTTGTCCATTGAGGTACCAGTTAACTTTTGGTGTTGGATATCCGGTCACTCTGCAGCGGAATCGAGCCGTTTCACCCTCTACAACTCTGACTGGCTCTGGAAGAAGGACGATCTCCGGCTTCATCTTCTCTGTTTCTTCTTCAGCAGTGACTCCATAAGGTCCACCTTCATGAGCCAAACGCTCCATCTCATCGATCCGGTGGGCACCTTTCCTTCCTTCAGGAAGTTGTG
The DNA here is from genome assembly GCF_963576455.1 of Neolamprologus multifasciatus. Classification (NCBI taxonomy): domain Eukaryota; kingdom Metazoa; phylum Chordata; class Actinopteri; order Cichliformes; family Cichlidae; genus Neolamprologus; species Neolamprologus multifasciatus. Next base: position 35,170,674 of record NC_140454.1, read on the forward strand.
TTTCCTCAACAAGGCCCTTCTCATCCTTGACAATCAGGGTGGCTGAGGTTTGGTCAACTCCGTACTTGTTGGTCGCTCTGCAGGTAATGACGCCGCTGTCTCTAGCATAAGCGGCTTCATAGTCCAGGCTGCAGTAACCAAATTCATTCACCATGCGCAATCTGTTAGCAGCAGCCAGAGGTTTGCCGTCATGCAGCCACTCCACCACCATCGTGGGGTCACCAATAGGAGTCAGTCTGCACTCAAAATGAGCTGGACCGAAGCGCTTCATGCGGACAGATGTCAGCTTCTTCTTGAACTGTGGTTTTTGCTGCTTCTCTTTGTCATAAAGGTCGCCTTCCTCCCACTGCTCTTGACCATATCGCAGATGAAGCGGCTCCACCTCTGGAGGAGCGATCTCTTTGGCTTTGTATGTTCCTTTGGGAATGATGAGTTTCCTCTCTGGTTCAGGCTCAGCATATTCCACCTCAACATTGACTCTGCAGCGAGTGGTATCTCTGCCAGCCTTGTTGATGGCTGTAGCAGTGTACCAGGCGCTGTCTGAGCCAGCTGCTGATGGGATCTGGAATTTAGCCTCTCCTCTGGTTCCTTCAATCCTGGAAAATCAAATTCTCACTTTAGAGAAGCTTTGACATTTGACACGTGTTTTTAATTGAAATGAAAATCTCAGGTTGCTTTGAGGAATACTTTTACTCTCCACAAACGCAGCGTTTCATTAAAAAAGTGTGTTGCTGCATCAAGGTCATTGAAGCCAACAGATGTGATCTACATTTAAAGTCACAGAACATACTTGATGCTTGGGTGCTTGTGTGGGGTGATGATGTCGCTGTTCTTCAGCCAGACGATATCAGGCAGTGGGTTTCCAATGGCTTTGACAGCCAGTTCAACCAGCGTGCCCTGCTTCACACTGATGTTCCTCAGTTTCTCAGTGAACTGTGGACGCACCAGGGTTTCCTTGGCTGAGAAAGAAAGTTAAATGAAAGTAAGCCGATCCCCCAACAACAAGAAACTTCACGTTGAGAGAATATGAAGTTGCATTCTTACCATCAACAGCGAGAGTGACGGAGATGGATGTGCGTCCAGCTCTGTTCTGAGCCACCACAGTCCACTCCCCGGAGTCTTGTGGCAAAGCTGGGACGATGATCAGGGACTGAGTGCCATCCTCTTTAACCACGATCTTGTGGGTGTGGTCACTAACTGTTTGTTGTCCTGAGAGGAAGATAGTTGAATCGCTTGTGAGATCAACAAATTTTGTTCAAACTCTTTTTGAAGATCTCCTCTTTGTTGTACTCACCATTGTGGAACCAGTACGTCTCAGGCATTGGTCTGCCCACAACCTTCAGGTCAAATCTGGCAGTTTGTCCCTCAGAACATTTATATGATGAAGGCTTCATGACAAAAACAGGCTTGTAGAGTCTTTCTAGCTGAGCCTCATCAGTCTCATCTAGCCGACGAGCAGGAGAACGTCCAGGTGAACGACTGGGAGAACGGCCAGGTGAGCGGCTCAGAGAGCGAGGAGATGTGGACCTGAGAAAGTATTCATCCTTGTCATTTCCCTTATCGTCAGTGTTCCCTGTTTCAAGCTTTGTGAATGTCTCTGTTGTTCAAGAAAAGCTTTACCTGATCCTCTGCACTGCTGGCTGTGGTGTGAATTGCTGAGGTGTTACTGTTTCACATGGCTCCACATAGAGCTTCCCAGAACTGACAGCATTACCCTTCATGTTGGTGGCAAACGCGGTGTACACGCCTTCATCTTCGGGTATCACTACAGGCAGGCGAAGGCTGGCCCGTCCATCCTGAAGAACCTCTATTTGGTAATGGTCTCCAGCCCTAATACGCTGGCCATCTTTGAACCAAGCAATCTGTCAAGAGATACGACGTGATCGTAAAATCATGTGAACTCTACTTTTTATGTATTTCAAGACCATTTCTCTAATTGTGCCATATTTCTTAAAGATTCAGCACCTTGGGGAGCGGCATTCCAGACATCTTGCAGTGGAAAGTAACGCTCATCCCCTCCATGATCCTGTAACTTTTCACTGGAGTGTCAAAGGCTGGCTGTACCGCCTCAGTCTCTGTGGCAGTCACCATCAACTCTCCGTCCTCTGTCACAATCTCTCTGTAGCTGATTTTCATAATGGTAAACTCAATCTCCTGGATGATCCTCTGCTCGATGACAGACAGATGGAATTCCTGCAGATATGATATGATGTCAGTCAGTGGGTCCTGATCATAGTCAAGCCCAAGGAAAGGTCTTTGTAGATTACGGAAATGATGATTTTTATGCTTGCTTTAATTTTTATGCATCGGTTATTACATTTTCTTCCCAATAACGTGCATATTTAACGCATATTTAAAGGCACATAAAGGCTTTACTAAAGCTGGATAGTCAACCAGTCTGACAGTGCGCTCTGAATTACAATATCAGCTGCAGATACTACTGACAACAGCAGTATCTGCAGCTACAGGGACCCCAGCTTTTTACTTAATCTCAAGGTAAAGTGCTTACTTAAGTTAGTGCTGTGCTCATCGTCATGATGTGATATATGCACACAAAATGATAGAGGTGTCCACATGCTAACTGTTCTATCAGGATTTGAGACTTTGTGGCATCTCCAGCCTGTTCTTGTAAACAGCTCACTGGAGCTCATATGAACTATTACACAGGACAGTGACAAACACTCCATATAACCCTCTCGTTCCTTATGATGGCTTTGACATGTTTGTATTATGATCACAGCTAAGGATTCTCTACCTGTCCAGAGATAATGGTGGTGGTTATCTTCTCCATTGTTGTAACAGTGACAGGGGGGATATCTCCCACCTTGGGCTCTTGCACAATGGATGTCACTTCAGTCTTAAACATTGCTTCCTGTTTCTTCATGTAGGCTTCATATTCCTCTGTTGGCAAAAAAAAAAACAATCCTATGAGTTCAAGTAGTTTCCATCATCTCTTTAAGGACTGTGCAAGCTAACTGTTTCTGCATCAGCTGTACGGCATAATGTCCACGGACAGTCCCTTTATCTCTGCTCCTTGTGTTATATCTCTAGGACAGCAGTTTGCCATCACTGCAGTATTTACTGACCTTCCTCCAGCAGACTGGCGGAGGCAGAGACTTCTCCAAGCTTATTCTTGGCAAACACGGCATATTCTCCAGCGTCATCGGCGAAGGTCATGGAGATCTCTAAACGGCACTCTCCAGTCTCCTTCTTGTAGGCAACTTTGTATCTGATGGAGGGGAATGAGCATTACAGGCCCCTGAAGGCTGCGGCGTGTTGTATCACAATAGGAGCAAACAGTGTCCTAATATTTTACCCATACTTAGTCTTACCTAAGAGCCCACTGAAGATAAAATCATGCATTCAGGTCTAAAGGGATTGAGCTCAATGCAGGAACGAGAGCTGTAGCTTAATGTGCTGGTGGCTCATTGCTGGGTGAGACACTTGACCTCAGCTGAACCATGAACCAGATGTTTGCTAATCCTGTGTTATATCTGACGGGGACTTTAGGATTGGTGTCAGTTGGGTTTGAGAGGGGGGGTCCGAGTTGTGTATTCTGGTAGAAAGCTGAGCTCTAATGACGAGTTCATTTCTTACAGTTTTACAGTTTTACTTTAGCACTTTAGTCCTTGAGTTCGGGGATTTTACAGCTCATTCACACGTCAGATAAAAAGGTTTCCATGTAAGGACAGTGAAAACCTGAGCACAGGTATGACTCACCTGTATCCGGTAGTGAGTGGGACTCCACTCTTCTTCCAGATGATGTGTGGTTTGGGGCTCCCCCCAATCTGACACTCAAACACAACACTTCCACCCTCCACTAGCTTCTGGATGGTTGGTTTCTTGATGAAGAAGGGAGCAGCAGCAGCAGTCTCCGACTCCACCATGCTCACCTGGGTCTCCTCTCTGGTTTCTCTTAATCTGGAAATAAAAATGTTTCCTTATTTTCAGGCCCAACCTGTACCGCCTGTCATCCGTTTCAGGGATGTAAAATAAGAAACCGATATGTTTGACGATTTCACTCGATGAATGTAGCTCAAACTTTACTCACTGAGCAGTTTCAACATGTTCTGTAACAACAGCAATCTCCTCTCTGCTCTCGATGTCTTCAGACACTGGTGGGGAAAGACAGTTCATCACTGTAAACGCATGAACATGCAGAACGTATAGACGGGATGAGATTATGCATGTGAACAGTCTCTGAGGAAAAAAGGGCTCAAATTAAAGTTATCCTGATATCTGCTGGACACGCTCGTTCCTCAGTATGTTACAGCAAGAAGATTACTGAGAACGTGCTGCGTGAGTGACGCTGCATCCTGCTTGCACTGACCCTGGACAAGCAGGTAACAGGACGTGCTGACAGTTCCCGCCTCATTGGTAGCTGTGCAGGTGAAGCGGCCGCTGTCTTCAGCGAATGCTTCACGGATCACCAGTCTGGCAAATCCACTCTCGTAGGTGATCTGGAAATCAATGGAGCTCTCAATCTTGTAGTCCTCTCTGAACCACATAACGATGGGGGCGGGCTGACCGCTGATCTGGCACTCCAGGGTCACAGACTCGCCCTCGATCACATTCGTGTTCTTCAATCCCTGCACAAAAAATATCACAACACCTTTACAAAAAGGTCTGTTTCCCTAAACAGAGTGGACATGTGATCTGAGGGCAGTCCACTCACAGACATCAGCGTGGGAGGGACCACAGCACCACCGGCAGAAGGCACCGCAGCTGCCTCCACCACCTGGAAGATATTCACAGGTATGTTGGGAACATCAGGCTGAAAAACTACAGCAGCTGTTTCTACGATCCCACACATGGACACTGACAGAAACAACCAACACACACACACGATGAAGAAGAGATGACACAGCACATATGATGGAGGGAAGGCTGGATGGGCTGCAGAGGTGAGAATGAGGTTGTCAATAGCATGGAGAAGCCAGTTAAAGTTTATTACAGCGATATTTAATCATGGATTTTCACAGAAATCAAGAAAACCATCAAGAGAAGTTGTAAAAACCAGAAGTATGACCTGTGTCCCACAACATTGTTCTTCAGCTGTTCTTTAGTCTAATAAATGGTGGAAATGTCACTGAAATGAGGAGCATTCAAACCGGGGTAACAGGAACTTCTGCCCTTTCAGATTTTTCCAGAGTTCAAATAGAGGTTTTCAGCCTGTGAACGAGGATCTCATCAGGCAGCTCGTATTAGGATTCATCATCTTGAAAATATCTGATAAAATTCACGATACTTTGGCCAGCTGTTGGCAGCTAACGGATCGTATAATCAGGTTTTCTTGTCCTGTTTAGACCCAGCTCTCTGAGCGACATTACAAACCTGGGCTCCCCAGTCCTCATACATTCTCTCCAGTCTGCCCGAGTACACCACCCCGGTCTGTAACTCAGAGCGACTCTGATATTTGTCAGTGAAGTGTTTGAACGGTGGTGGGACGGTCTCCAGCATCTCTCTGGTCTCTGCTACTCTGCGAGATGGACTGGGAGACTTGACAGGCTTGATGATCTTTCGAATAGTGGCAGAAGACGAGGATAACTCTTTGTGCAGAGTGGCCATGGCCGAGCCGGCGATGGAAACCTGACCGACCCAAAGAGGAAGAGCCACACCGTCATCGAGAACATACTGTTGAGTCTTTTCTGAAATGTGTGTTAAACCACAGCACAGAGGAGCTATGGCACGTTAGTCTGATTAATGCTACAACAGGTCAGATGGATTTAATTAAGATGGATTAATAGAAGGTACTGGATCAATCACGTTTATTAAATAAGGGGATGAAGCAAAAGAAGGTTAAGGGAGGATTGATTTAGTTATTTTATGGATAATATTTGATCACGTTGACACTGCATTAAAACACAAGTTTGCATTTCAGCCAATCAGCAGTTGAATAAGCTTGCCACAGCAACGGTCCTGTCACATGATTATTTTCCACAGCTCGCCTGATGCCTCCTGTCTTACCTCACTGCTAGACTCGAGTTTTGGGACAGACACTTTAGAAACTGTGAATTGTGGAACTGGAGACGGGGCGAGACCAGTGTCCACACGGGAGCAGATTTCTGTCACTCCCTGAATCTGGAGCAACCAACACAACGAGAGTCAGAACCTCAGGAGGATTTTAAAATCTGCACAGTATATTTAGAAGATGACTTTGTGATTATCAAGAGATTTGTGCTTAAATGTCTTTGTTATGGTTGACTACGAGGTGACCTCACAGAGATGACTCGGTCATTAGTCACCAAATAATTCAAACGAGACTTTGCCCAAAGACACACTTGATACATAATTAAATAATTGATGGGACACATGGACTGTTTTTTCTGAGATACTTTTTGTAATTGTGCAAAATCATTTTTGTAACTTTTTCATTTTGATGGAAAATAAAACATCCATCTGTTCTCTTCAGCAAAGGGGGGGGGGGGGGCTGAGTAAAATACCAAAATAACAAATAAAGGAAAGAATTCAAATCTGCTGGTAGTTTGGTCAAATCTCTTGGTAATCGTTGTTCACTGGAGGCCTAGCTAACCTGAGGCTGCAGCGTGGCTGCTTCACGTGTAAACTCCTGAGCAGTAGAAAGCATGAGCCCACTTTGCACTCTTGTTGATGTCAAAGCAGCTTGATAGCTTTGATCAGCAGCCACGGCGGCGGCCTGCTGCCTTAAGTCCGCCTCTACGGCCTCGTCCTCTTCAGCTCGACCTCCCTCGACAAGCGCGGGCTGACGGACACGAGCGAGGTCGACGGCAGCCACCACGGTGGCCACTGCCCCCGCTCTTTTCCCTCCCTCAGCCTGGAGACACAACAGATCTCAGGACATCCAGCACAGCGGTACAGAAACAGGCAGGTATCTCCATCCCCTCGTTCAAAGAAAAATACAGAGCTGGGAGAAAGACCTGATTTATTATTTGCATATAGACTTGGTTTAGTTAGCTTGACTCTATTAACGCAGGTCTAAAACTCTGGGCTGGATGGTTGTCCAATAAACAAGAGGCTATTGAATGAGCTTCAGAGGCAGATCTTGGACTACGGGCAGAGACAGATTAGCTGTCTCCCCAGCTTCCAGTTCTTTGCAAAGCTTAGCCTGACTCCAGTTATCCAGATGAGATAATAAGGTACTGCTTAATCTACTGCTTTATTATACTGCTCGACACTTGCCTGCTTCTGAGGGAATCCCAAATGTCAAAACTCATAATTACATAAGAACAGGTTTGCACAGAGATAATGACTGACATCAACACCTGAACCGGTTTTTAAAGCCTGACCCCTTTAAAGGTTTAAAGTCATTTGAAGACAGCACATTGGTTCATCTGTTTGTCAGCAGTGACGTTAGCTGCAAACAGCCACAATCTTGTGGCGATACAATAAAACAATAGGACCAGTCTCCTGAGTTGAGCTGAAGCGATCTCAGACACATCAGGAGGACATCAGGTATTCAGCATCGTCAGCTGCTCTCTACTGGAAACAGGTGCTAAAGTGTTGTGGTTAAACACAGAGGACACAGCACTTTGAGGGTGTTTTCCTCCTCTTCTGTGAGTAAAGATGTTTTCACATGTTTCCCCTTCACCGTATGAATCTGTGTGGGGCTGAAAGAAGTTACAGTTACAGCCTGCAGAGATGTCCCATCCCTCATCATCCAGGGTGAAACTCACATCATCAGCTTCAGATGATTCTCTTTTCATGTCAAAGACCAAATGTTCAGACTGCTGTGTGATGCTGTGCCAATGATGTGACTATGAGCAGGGCAAACATTCAGGCACATTAAAACAAGGAACACATGGAGAAGAATTGGCTGTAAGGTGGAGGAAGGTGGATGGCGGGTTCTGTTTTTCAGAGTAAACCTGTAATACCTTTAAACAAGGACCTGAAATCCACCGCAGAGGCTGTGAGACATGAGCGTCACAAATAGAGGAGTGGAAGTAACATTTCATGACCAAACACAGTCGGGGAGCTGATGGTAACGCAGAAGAAAGACTCAGGAATCTGGGAACCTCACGTTTAATTGAAAATGCCCATTTTTGTGAAGCGTCTCCTGGAGTGGTTCATCTGTGGAGGGGAATATGTCGCGCTACCCCAGGGATGCCAGCCCTCACCTGTTTGACCATGGTGACCTGCTGCTCCCGGACCAACTGAGTGACAGTCCTGCCCTCGGCCACGTAGTCTTCCTGCTTCCAGGGCGGGAGGACGTCCCCGGCGGCCTGCTTGTGTGCGGTGATAGGGGGCGGGACCGCCCTGAAAGGTGAGACTGAGAGTTACACGGCTGCCCTGATTGGTTTATTCATCGAGCACACCGGATCAGCAGATCTCTGTCAGTAATCATTCGCTGACTTCTTTCCATGTAAAAGTTACGAACAGGCAAATAACCCCTCCCAGACTCTACCCACCTGACAGGCGTGGGTGTGGGTGCCTTCACATGTCTGACAGGTGACGGTGACTGTTGCCGTCCCCCGGTCACCTTGGCCACCAGTGATGGCTGAGTTGGTGACTTGGATGTGGGTTTCGGAGGAACTCTGGGTGGAGTCTTGTGAGCCAGCTCTGCGCCCTCTATCTGCATCTCCATCATGGCGGAGGCCTGGAAACTGGCCTCCATCTTCTGGGGACGGACAGCATGAAGTTAGATTAAGTACGAGTAAATTAGACAATAACACATTTCTTTGAGGATTTCTTTACCTTTTCTACTCTGGTGTGTCGGGTCTCTGAAATCTGGGCGGTTGAAATCAAGGTCTTTGTTTTCTTTGCTGGAACGGCTTCTTCGCCTGAAAATGTCTCTTCTTTAGTCTGTGTTTGTCATCAAAGCAATTTCCAAAAGGAAGAAGCAGCAGAGATGAGCGGTTCTTACCCTGAACCAGCAGTTCGGCTGTGGAGGTGGCCCGTCCGCTGCTGTTGGTGGCTGTCACTGAATACGTCCCAGAATCCTCTGGGAAGGCTTCAGCGATCAGCAAGCTGTGCAGGTCTCCGTCCTGGATGATCCTGAAGTCGGTGGAGCTCTGGATCTCGGCCCCTTCTCTGTAGAACTTTACCACAGGTGCGGGGATCCCGGTGACGCGAACATCCAGCCTCACCTGGCTGCCCTGTCTCACCGTGGAGCTCTGTAGTCTCTGAATGAAGCTCGGAGGCACCGTCTCCGCTGGAGAAGGAGGTACAGGTCGCTTTATATCAGCTGATCTCAGCATTCGTTGTGCAAGTACACAATAAAATAAAGCCAGTTTATGACTTTTTAGAAAACAGACACATATAACAGTTTGTTTTCAGTTTGATTCAGACGGGTGTTAAAAATCAGCTCATGATGTTGCACCGTCTGCCGACCGTTCTCCACTGCTGTTTATCCAGCTAAGTGATAACATATACACAAATTAACCTTCTTTACAATCTAGAAATATCAAAATTTATACATTAAAATTTGCTGTTTGTAGCAGCTTTTTTTATGTTCATGGAGCAGAAGTACTTTAGTTAACACCTGAAGTCCTCCTGAGGTGAGGTGAGCTCACCTGTAACTAAGAGTTCGGCTGTGCTTGTGGCTTGTCCAGCACCGTTGGTGGCTCTGACAGAAAATCGTCCGCTGTGCGCGGCGGTCACAGCAGGAATCCTCAGAACAGCGCGGCCATCGCTGAACGAGATCTGAACGCCGGGCAGAGCGGCAGCAGAAAGTACCTGGCCATCACGGAACCAGCTCACCTCAGGAACTGGAGAACCTGCAAAGAGATGAATGAGACTGTCGGAGAACCCACAAACCAACATGCACCAAAGGATCCGGGACTGAGACCTGAGCCACAAGGTCAGTGAAAGGAAAAGCAAACGACGAACGAGTGGGAGAAACTTTATTAACAGTTTAGCAAATGTTCAACTTTTTATTTGAAATTTAAAAAATCATCTTTAAGATTAACGTTGTTCACGTGAGGTTTTCAAATTGTTTAAAAATGTAGAAACTGAAAATGTCATTTAGCTCAAGTAGAAATTAAACATTTTAAAACTGGGATCAAATTTTGATTTTGTGTCTGATGGATTTAAAAATACGATTACTGTTTAAAAGATACGAGAGCTTTAAAGGAAATAAGAACTACGATCAATACAACAAATGTAACTCTTTTGAATCATGAGACCGTCAGTGAGATGAAGTCAGGAAAACGTCACTATCAGGTTTGTTTTACCTGGTTAATCATGAAAGAATCGAGACTAAACTTCAGAAGCTTCATAAGTTTCCTTCATGTGGCTTTATCGTCGCCTAGCTCGACCTGCAGAGCCGTCCCTGTGTGACTGATTGCACCAGTCTGTCAGGAGAATAAAGGACGGCTGCTTTTATACTCACTGCTTAAACTTAAATGACATTTCTCCTTTTAAGTCAAGCAATCATTGGGTCAAAGCATCAAGAAGCAGACTGTTCTCCCCTCAAACACTGCCACCAATAGCAAGCAGCAATGCAGCAATGCAGCAATGCAGCTCCCTGTGGTTCGGCTGTTTGGACTTAAAACAGAAAACTGAGAAAGGCTGAAGAGCCAATCAGGAGCTGTCTGTGTAAATGTTGGCACATGCTTCCCCTGAGTTCCTGAAAGGGAAAGGCATCTGCTGAAATTCTGTCACCTTTATTTTTATCACAGGCATTGACTCCGACCTCCCAAATGTCAGAATGTCCCTGAAAGCAGCAGCAGCCTGTAAAAGCCTCGCTCGCCACGAGAAAAGAAAGGTGACGAGAACATTCAACCCTCAAAAGTCCATCATTTCTCTCTATAAATACAAAGAGTCCAGATATGCATGTTGCACAGTCTGCAGTGAACCTCTGGATCAGCTGCATGACTTCAATGTCTAACAGCTTTTATATGAACTTTAACATTATTTCTCTCCTTTCTGACTAATGAAGTCCAACATCTGCTCATTCAGTGTAAATCACAACAGCGTCAAACATCATCCTCTGCACAACGTTTCTCTTACCACTAACTTGAGCCTCGAACGTGGCGGCACTACCCTCCAGTGCCACGACGCTCTGTAGCGGCTGCGTGAACGTCGGCGCTTGAGTTGACATGATGATCGGCACCCTGGAACACAAACGAGGTGATCAGCCCAGAATAAAGAAAACAGCAGCAGGCTTGAAATGGTTTCACTGGCAGAGACACTGACAGATCAGCAGCAGGTGGAGCTAATTCTCCACCTGCTGCCACTAAAGCAGTGCAGGAGTAGAGCAGCCACTAACAGCTGCAGATACAAACAAACCTGCAGCCTTTTTAAAACGAATGAAAAAATCATCAGATTTTCACTTTATTGTTTCAGTCGTTGCAGGACAAACACGAGATTACATGTTTTTACAAATATGTAGATTTTATGGCTGCATGAGATCGATGCAGTGAGATGAAGGATGAATAAGTGCTGCCAGGTTGAGGATGCAGACTGGGTCAAAAGGTGTGGAGAACTGTGGGTGTAGCTGGGCGTAGCTGGGTGTAGCTGGGCGTGCAGAGCAGCGCAGGAACCGGAGTGGAACCTAATCTGAGCAAATACAGAGAAACATGAGAGCAGAACAGCCAATCAGACGGCCTCAGGCTGGAGCAGGTGAGCCGAGGTGGTGGAGCAGCAGACGGAGGTGGAGCATTGTGGATGCTTCTTCTCATAATGTTGTTTCTCCAGAAAACTTCAGTGATTGAGTTTCAGTTTAGCTGCTGTGTTATTTGTTGCAACCTTTGTTTACTAGTTTATTCTAATCCGTATTTTAACTTCATCGTCTGTAATCAAATTTAAAACAAATAAAACAAGTTTTATGTTAAATGCTTGTTCTGTCAAATTTTACTTTCATTGAGATAAAATAAATGATTCATTGAGTCATTTCTTTCTTCTAGTGCTGATCGCTCCTATTCTTTATATCACTTCTGCCTCTGTCAGTGCGCCACAGGGCAGCTGTGGCTACAATGTAGCTGCCATCACCAGTGTGTGAATGTGTGGATGACTGGATGTGTAAAGCGCTTTGGGGTCCTTAAGGACTAGAAAAGCGCTATACAAATACAGACCATTTACCATTCACTTCCTGTTTCCCACGCTGATGCTGACATCATCACTCTGCCTGCCTTCTGTGAACCAATCAGCTTCCATTCTCTGCTTTAAATCACAAACATGTTTTTCTGCTGCTTTTTGCTGTGTGATTCTTTCCTGATGATGTACAAATGTCTCTGATATCCTGCATGTGCATCTCCAGATTGTTTGTTTAAACCTTTAGATTTCTTTATTCTTCACACTGGACAGTCCACAGGTGAGTAAATGGTTGTGACGTGCACTTGGGTATGTTGGCTGTTATATTCTCTGTTCTCTCTGTCCTTTGATTGGCCGTGTTGTTGTGATGTCATAGCTTTGCGACGATGCTAAGGTGTAGCTGATCCCCCGCTGGGATGGTGCTGTGGATCCTCTGGAAAACCAGAACTGTGTTTATAGATGTAACCAACATTTAACAAAAACACTTTTCTGATGTTAGTCGTTGTTTGTAAAGGTCGAAGAACATTCGTACACTTTCAGCTCCGCCCATCGGTCCACAGAGCCGTCTGTGTCACAGGGCGAGAAAGCTCTGTCACGTTACAACCACAAAGGAAACGGGAACCTGTGAAAGCCCATCGAGACGGTCACCGACGCAGCAGCTACTGCGACTCACGGAGCACACTTTGGGTGGAGACGTGTTAGATAACCACGGTGTGAAAGGGTCACTGACCAATCATGTCGCTGAAGTCCTGTGAGGACGCCTCATCAGTCCATCAGCAGGATGATGTAACAGTCAGGCAGAGCTGCTTCCTCTTAACAGTGAAACTGGCTTAATGATAACTAACGTCTGCGCGAGCACGTCGATGCTGCGCACTCACAGCAGTGTTCAAACGGTCAGAGGGTTTCAAAGGCTCATCAGCGGCAGCGTTAACGGACTATTATGATCTAAACACGGCACAAACTGGGAGTCCCCGTGCTGATGAACAGCTTAGTATAAACTATAGTATAGTTTATACTAAGCTGCTGTAAATAACAGAGCAGAAGAAGAAATCCAGTTTTTACACTGAGGTCAGAGCTGCACCTGCATGTCGTGCTTGCCTGGGGTGGTAGGAACACAGGATGCATTTGACTAATTGATGAAGTAATTAACTCTACTCGGGTTGGTGTTGAGGGACACATTTACATGTAGTTAAAAGCAGCTGGATGGAAATGTGCTGAGTGTCTCTGCAGCTTCACTCAGAGGTTTGAGTTTCAGAGCTGTGAGACAGGTGAGACGGACGGCGGCTATAAATGTCTGACGGACGGCAGCAGCTGCAGGTTTGCACTTTTACAAAGAACATTTATGCTGCCGCTGACACAGAGATGAACGACATGACTCTGATTAGCATGCCGGAAAAAAACAAACTGATCTTAAATAGAAATAAACGTTTGAAATACAACAGAAAGTCTGATGAAAAACTCAAATGTTTCTGGTGTGAACGGTTGAAGGTCAACTGACCAAACACGGATCACGTCACCAAACGGGTCCACGTCCACACTGAGGTCACAGCAGAGTGTGGACGTGGACCCGTTTGTCTTCATTGATATAAACAAATTCAATTCAACTTTATTTATACAGCACCAATCACAACAGCATTCAGCTGAAGGTGCTTCACACTGTAAACTCATCCATCATCTTCAACGTTTAATCAGCTGTTTCCAAATAATTATAACCATCAATCATCAGATCAGCTGATTCTGCTGTTTTAACTCTTTGGTTCCTGATTTTACTGCAGACTAAAAACCATAATAACAACAACAACAACAACAACAACGCATGTCATTAGTCGGTGCAGTGATGCAGTGGATCTTCTCACAGGTTCATGATCTCTAAGTAAATGGAGCTCGTTGTTGTTTCCACTTCATGTGACACAAACTCACAGGTGAAATGTGCTGTGGAGTGTTTTTCTCCACATTGTTATTTAGACATGTTTCTGTGTTTATGTTGAAGATTTGTTCTGAAATCTCTTCATGGCAGAGTTTGGACTGAAATGTTGATTAACACAAATCTTTGATTTTCTGATTTTGTTTGTGCTGTGAAATCTTTTCAGAGTCACTGTGGGTTTTCCACGTCTGTCTCCACTCATGTTCTTATTTCAAGTTTCTTTCTCTCTGCTCTCTGGTTTCATGTTGATGACAAATAACCACGTTTATGTTTTTATACACAGAAACTTTACATATTATTGAAGCGTTAAATTAAATCATTCTGATTGTTGATTATTCAGTTGTGCTTTTGTAAAGAACAAACAAAGATGTTGTGCTTTCAAAACCTTTTTCTGCTGTAATTAATGAAAAACATCTTTTGTTTTGTTTTTTTATTTCGTTAAAATTTAAAATATAAAACCTCAATTTTCTCATCATAAAATGGAACCACATACATGTTGGTTATAATAAGTGTGACAGCATTGAATCAGTGAGACTAAAGCTCTGCTAACATAAAGTCATTGTTATACTTTTTTGGCACAGACAGGCTTCCATACTTATCTGAGAATCAAACAGTCAAAGTTTTGATTCAAAGACAACTCCGTTGAAACTTTTTATAATAACAGGAATAAATGAAGGAACTGATCTGCAGGCAAAGTGAGGAAGAGGAGTGTGATGAAGAGTGTCTGACAGGCACAAATCTTTCACTGTAAAAGCATCTTAATGACACTTCGTGTAAATGTGACGATCAGATCAAAGAAACAAACATGAAGCCGTTTAAACGTCGTCCACGATGCAGCTGCAGTGATCCTGGTTTAACGCTGGCTGCAGTCTGCAGCTGTTTCTGCTGTCAGGCAGTTATTTAAAAACCTTTACTGTCACATGATTAACATCTCGAGTGTGACGTCGCATTTATTGGCTTTGGACGCTCGATCACAGAAACCCTGTAAAAACGTACAGCTGGAGTCTGAGGACGAGTGTGAAGCTCCTTAAAGTGACGCTAAAAATCCTCCAGCGCTGTGAATCTGAAGTCTGTGGAAACAGGCTGAACCACTCTCACACCTCTTTAAGGAGCTGGTGATCAATAATCAGTTACTGGTGATTGATTTGCTCTCTGACTGTGACACTAAACGCCTCGCTGGGACAGCTGCTGCTCTTTTTCAGCGCTGTCAGCTGATTTCAGGCAGAGTTGTGAGTTTCTCACCTTCTCTGTGAACTTTCAGCACCTGATCAGCTGATCGCAGCCTTATCAACAATCAATACGAACACTTCACTTCATCATAAGATAAACAGGATCAGGCCAGATAAACTCAGCCCATATTTACAGATCGAGCTGAGCGACAGATAAGGCAGTGGCCAAAAATATCCACCACCCCCTCCCCAACCCCGAGCAGCTTGATTGACAGACAGCATGTGGCGCATAGCTGGGGGTGAGGTGACAGCCCTGCTGCTGATTCCCTTAAAAAGCCATCAGCCGCCCAGCTGACGGTCCACTCTCATGCTATCAGCAGCTATTCTTGGCCTTCCTGGGGTCAGTGCACAGCCCGCTGAATACGGCCGACCTGCAATCTGCACCCGAAAAACATCAAACCAACACAAAATCCAAACACAGTTCCCCAAAACCCGAGCCCTGACCCCCCAATCGCCGTAAACCCCACGAGTCAGCATCATTAGGGGACCGGCGAGTACTCACTTGTATCACAAGAGTGCCTGAAATGATGGGACGGAGCCCGGCAGAGCAACGAGCAACAGTCTCCTTATCCAGGAAGGTTTTTCCAGAAAAATCCAAGATGAGAACGGTCGAGCCTCGAAATATCCCCCGAAAAAAAACAAAACTACACAGAATAGAGGCCGTGTAGTTTTGCTTTCCCTCCTCGCAATCCCTCCACCCGAGGCGAGGTTGGGAATGCTCAAACTGCTCAGGAGGGCCCAGATGGTGCTTCAGGGTTTTATACCAGGGGGACAACCTGCATCATCAGAGCACCGACGCTCCCCATTGGCTGCTGAAACACTCACGGGGCATGATGGGACATAGCGGCCATTTATGCACCCTGCAGCCCCAGGCTGCCCACCCCGATCCTCTGATTCGGATCAGGCTACGAGTGTGTGACGGCAGCTCGTTCACACACAGCTGAACCTCCGTGTTTTAAAGGAATCACAGAGAACAAGTTTATCTGCAGACCCAGAGTCGCTGAGAACTGCTGAGCAAAGAGGCAGAGGCTGTTCCTGTCAGTCAGAGCCCCCCTCCCACCGGCCGGCTGTTACAACACCCCAACAAACCCACGCTTCATATCTCAGGACTTAGTGGAGCTCCTGGGGCTCATCCTGTGGATCAGAACCTTTCTGCTGCTTCATGGTTTGGTAGCAGAGCTTTGTAATGCAGCTGTCAGCCATCTTTGTCCTAGCTTGACCTGGAGGTCACCATAATGCTGAGTCAAGTCCACTAATGTAAGAAGGGATTTTGGTGACTCACTTTGTTGTTTGTTGCTCTTTATAGACACTTCCTGTTTGTCTGGATCAGTTTTCATGAAAGTTTGGTTGTACCTAAATATTATTTTAATTTTTCTTCAACATTTTGCTTTTTGACTTATTGATCAGAAGGTAAAATCTGCCTTACTGAAGTGTACAACGACGAAGAGTGTCATGAGTCTCAATCTTGGTGAGTTTTTCCTGCTTTGATCAATCAGGTCATCCAGTGACAGATGGAAGCGGTGCTGGAATCTACTGCAGGAATGTCTTAAAGACAAAGACTTGGATGGCCACTAACTTTCTGCTTCTTAATTCAGATCAAACTGAGGTCATTGTACTCGGCCCTGAAAAGCTTAGAAATATGGTATCTAACCAGATTCTTCCTCTGGATGGCATTACCTTGGCCTCCAGTAACACTGTGAGGAACCTTGGAGTCATTTTTGATCAGAATATGTCCTTCAACGCACATATTAAACAAATATGTAAGACTGCGTTCTTCCATTTGTGCAACATCTCTAAAATTAGAAATATCCTGTCTCAGAGTGACGCTGAAAAACTAGTTCATGCATTTATTACTTCCAGGCTGGACGACTGCAATTCATTATTATCAGGATGTCCAAAAAACTCCCTGAAAAGCCTTCAGTTAATCCAAAATGCTGCAGCAAGAGTCCTGACAGGGACTAGAAAGAGAGAGCAGATTTCTCCTGTTTTGGCTTCCTGTTAAATCCAGAATTCAAAATCCTGCTCCTCACATACAAGGTCTTAGATAATCAGGCCCCATCTTATCTTAATGACCTTGTAGTACCATATCACCCTATTAGAGCACTTCGCTCTCACTCTGCAGGCCTACTTGTTGTTCCTAGAGTATTTAAAAGTAGAATGGGAGGCAGAGCCTTCAGTTTTCAGGCCCCTCTTCTGTGGAACCAGCTTCCAGTTTGGATTCAGGAGACAGACACTATCTCTACTTTCAAGATTAGGCTTCAAACTTTCCTTTAAAGCATATAGTTAGGGCTGGACCAGGTGACCCTGAATCCTCCCTTAGTTATGCTGCAATAGACGTAGGCTGCCGGGGGATTCCCATGATGCACTGGGTGTTTCTGTAACGGAGCAAAGGTGATTTTTTTTTTTTCTCCAGTGTTTTTAAAGGAGGGAAACCTTCCTCCAAACATACAGAGCAGTGGAGCCGCCAAGGGAAAGCACACGAAGCTGTATAATTAAAATATAATTTATTATATTTTAATAGTTAAAAATGTAAAATTAATTAAGACAACCCTGGCCAGGGGACAGCACAATAAAAATCAATAAAACACAACATTAAAAGTCCAGTAGCGTCCGCCACGGTATAAAAGTCACGAAGAATTAAAAATCCAGTGAAGCGGTGCAGGAGGGAAACCCGGCGGCGTCCTCGCCTTCCTCTCCGCGCCCCGGTGCGCTAAAGAAAGGGAGGCAGCGGCAGTCACTACTCTTTTAGGCAGCTTTCATTCATTAAAGGGGACGAGTCAAAAGACTTACCCCGGGTGGGCAGAGCTCTCAACTCTGCCCGCCGCTTCTTTATAACCGCCAATCGGCACCGGCCCGCCGCCTCTAATTTCCCGCAGACGCGTAATCTGGCCTCCTGCTGCTGCAGCAGTCGGACCGCTCGCTCCGCGTCCCTGGTCGCTGTATCCTCCACCTTATGTGTCACAGAGCACTCTCTGTAAATTACCACTCCCGTTCCTCTCAGGTGTGTCCAATTAGTAAAAACGGGGAAAGGGCGGAGTCTCTCCAGGACAGATTGACAGATGCAACCAAAACATGCAGCATAAAATATAAATAAGCACACTTCACATTAAAACACAGCAAAGCAAAACAACATCCGTCCTTCCCTGGATGACATTTCTTCTTCACTCACCTTTCTGTACTTAATCATTAGTTGTTGTCTGGCTCTCTTCCACAGCGTCTTTTTCCCGTCTTCCTCCCCCCCAACCAGTCGCGGCCCCTCCCTGTAAGGACAAACTGGTTTAGTTGCTGCTGTTTCACACGTGCTTGTTTCTTGTTAAACATCTTCCTGTGCAGGATTACATGTTTGTGTTTCCACCAATCACAGTTAAGCTCAGATGTGAAGCAGCCCTCACTGTGTTCACATTAAAGGTGCCTGAAGTGAGCAGCTGTTGTCAGCGGTGTGAAAGCCTCAGCAGGCCGATGGTGGTGTGCAGGACTCATCGTCTGTGGCTGAAACAGACTCACACTGCAGCACTTTATTCACAGCTGTGATCTTGAATGTGTTTCTATTGTAATTCTATTTTTAGTCACAGATGTGAGCGAGCGCAGTGAGAGTTCCCGTGTCTTACAGAAACATGAACTCAGCCTGACTGTCGGTCGCTAAAAACGAGCTTCTTCACAGGAAGTTAGCCGGAACTAAGGAAACTAAATCACAACAACAACAGAAGACTGGGAAGATTATTGGTTTAGTAAAATGTATTAAACACATAAATGAGGAAAGCTGAGACTGACTGCAGGAGGCTCCAGGCCTCACGAAACACGTCCTCACACAGGAGGCAGTTCACACTGCTGCTCAGATACTTTAGTGTGACGAGTACAAAAACTGTTCATGAGAACAAATGAGTTCATGTAAGACTGAGGAGACGTGGTCAGTGACGGCACAGGAGGAGCTCCCAGTGGTTTTAGAAATACTTATTTCATGTTGTAATTCAGGCAGTTACCAGTTAAGGATTTTGTGATGAACTGAGGACTAATCAATCAATCAATAATTATCAATAACTAATTATTGATTAGATTAGATTGATTGATAATTAGTTATAATAACAATAATCAATAACTAATCTAATCTAATCTAATTTTGCCATATGAAGCCTTTTAAATGAAAATAAAGATACTTTGTCACAGGACTGACAGGTCAGTACAAAACTGGACTCAGGTGCAGAAACAGCAGGTAGGTTTACAATATATTTATTAGTTAAACTGGAAATCGTGACAAGGCAACAAAACAGAGCTTGTTGTGGGTAACGCGGCTCGGTGGATCTAAAAACAGGGAACGGGCCCAGAGATGCAGACTGGAACGGGACAGTTAAGGAGTCACATTGCAGGAGGAGGAAAAGAGCGATGGGAGAGGGTGACGTGAACCCGGAGTGAGCTGAGCGGTGTGGAAAGGCTGACCTGCGATCCGGACGTTCCTGCAGGACGGCAGGCAGGTGAGACACAGAGTGATTTCCAAAATGGAGGTTTGGTATCCTGAGTCAGAGACAGGAGCGTAAGGTGGAGGTTTGACACAAGGTGAGTCCAGGATCTGTGGTGCGAGGTTAGCAGGGTCACAACAAGAGCCTGAGACATGAGAGTGAGCGACAGACGTGGGTCGACGATGAACTGGCGGTGAACAAATGTCAGCGTGAGGCTTAAATCCCTCTCTTGATGGCCTGCCATCAGCTCCAGCTGTGAGGAAGTGGAGGAGGAGGTGGCCCCGCCCAGGGACGGTTACCAGGTCGGCTCGGGAGCCTGATGGAAAGTTCCAGCCACAGACCCGGACCATGACATACCCGAAGACTGCAACAGGAAAACGACAGAGACAAAACGCAAAGAGACAAAGAACATACAAACATTCACTGCCAGATGCAAACGCAGCGCATGTGAGGTTTGCAGAGCACTGAGACGTAGGAAGGACCAGAGTGTGAGCTTGTTAGAGGGATAAGACACACGGGCTGCTTATTCAAGTATGAAAAAGGTCCTCACAGAGTGAATATTCACCAACAAGTGTAAGCACCACAAACAAAGAGACACTTTCCTCTGGTTTGTTAGCTTTAATCAGACAAACCAGGATCCAGCCAGGCTCGTTCCAGCGTCACACGGGTCACCTTCTCCTTCAGCGAACTCTGAGCAGCTCCTCGGGGTAACGAGGTGCTCAGGTTAAGAGGTTCATCATCAACGATGGTGATTTCTCATTTTTATCTTTGTTTTTGTATAAACAATGAAAGGTGGTGGATTAGCCGACTGGTCATGATCAACTCTGGGCTGGACAATCACAATACATCCGTATGTAGGTGGAAGGGACGCAATTCGTGCCGGACTTGAGCTGGAATGAAACAAGGACACAAAGCTGCAGTTATTCTGTGTCTTTGCTGCAGCTGCCTCTCCTCTCATTCTCCCCCCTCCCTCTCCTGTTGCTACTTCAATCATGAAACTGATCAATGATCAGCTGATGGTGATCGGGTGGTCAAGGCGCGGACTCCCTCCTGAAGTGAGCAACTTTTTAAATATCTGAAAGCGGTTCCTACTGTTGACCGTATACCGAAAGCTTTGAAATGAATTCTAGCCTCTGTGTCTGATGACTGGCTGCTAATATTAGCTTCTATGTTAGCTATGGCCTCCAGTCACCTGACCTAAACCCAGTGCAGATGGTTTAGGATGAGATGGAGTGAAGGTAAAGGACCAACAAGTGCTCAGCATCTCTGCGAACTCCGTCCAGACTGTTGGAAATGCCGATGTTTTAATGTCAGCATCCTCACTTTGATATTAACTTGAAACATATGTACCTCTTATTTTCTGATGACAGAAGTGTGGAGCTGAAGGCTATCAGCTTGCTAATGCTCACTTCCTAATGTGTGAAATGACCAGCGAATGCTGTGCTGAGACACTTAACGTCTGAATGTTAATCTCACTGTAACATTATCATTCGCTAATGTCAGAAGCAGCTAATACTAACCTACTAACATTTGTAATTAGTTAAACTCTGCAGTTAATGTAATCCCTATGGTGACTGACGCCGAGCATGTAATGCTGATTTCTGTGTCTGAAATATCTATTGTCATGTACCAGTAACTGAGTAAAACTACCAGTTGAATAAACCCAGCTACACTGAATTAGATTCAGCTAAATTAACAAGTACTGACCGCCTAACCCTAACCCAACCCAACCAAACCCAACCAAACCCTACCCTAACCTAAGCGTTTAAAAATACATGATTGAATGAGTAAAGTGAAAGTCTGAGGCTGTGCTGCTGCTGATCCATTTCTGTCTCTGCGGCTCAGATATCATCAAAACTAAATGTGTTTAGACGCTGGAGCCGTCAGAACTGCTCAGAGCAACAGCGCCCTCTAAAGGCGCTCAGGAGTACTGCAACAAACCCACACACCAATAGAAATGAAACTTTCTTTCATTCATTGATGAACTTGATCTGCATTCACTGATGTAAACGTACACAGTCTGATTTTTACTTTTCTTTATGTGACATCACAGTACAATCCAATCGAGTTACTGTCATATTACTTTACTTTTCTTTGTTTTTTAGTTTTATTTCATCGCTCCAACCTGAACAAAGAGCATTAATAATTTAATGATTCATGGCAGCATAGTGCACGGTGATTAGCAAGAAGGTTGTGAGTTTGATTCCACCACCTGGCCGGGTTTTCATGTTCTCTCCGCGTACTTCCTCCCACAGTCCACAGGCATGCAGTTAGTGGGGTTAGTGGGTGAATCTAAATGGCCCACAGGTGTGAATGCTTGTCTGTCTCAATGGTTGTGTCCCAATTCAGGGTCTGCACACTTGAAGTACGCGCACTACGTACGGTGCGTACTATAAGTACGAGAAGTGCGGAAGTGAGAGGCTTGTGAAATGGGACGGTCTAGCCTTCGTCGCGCTGTTCAGGTTGCCTAGCAACCATGATACTAACCGCGAGAAACGTTTCATACAGCTTTGTGTGACAGAAATGAAGGAGAAAAATGTTTTGTTGGTCAATCATTTTTGTCATGACATCACTTTGATTAGTTGAGTATCTGAGGCTGAGACCACAGGACTGTAAAACATGATTCAAGGGCTTCATTTCTGTACTGAACAGTTATTTAAGATTAGCTAGTAAATAACAATTAGCTAATGTTGTTCATGAGACTAAAGTCATCTCACTGTGGAGATGGATGGATAGATATTTATTACAAACATCACTAATGTCACATAACTTTGCCAACATGTGGCCAACAGCAATGTTTTAATGTTCTTCATTATTAAACATTTGCACATGAATAAGTGACGTCATATTCAGTACTTACTTTTGACAGTTCACTCTTGGCCGCTCCCTTCTGCCGTATTTTGCGGCAAAATTATCCACACCCACCGCCGCGCTATGAATTGTGGGATATATGGGACCACGAAGCGTGCACCGGACCACGCTTGATATTTGGGGAAATCGACGGCACATTTGGAGTATGCATTTGAAGTACACTTCGAATTGGGACAGCCGTCGTCGCGTGGCGGTGACGTAACCGCACTTAAAATGCGTGCTTCAAGCGTGCAGACCCTGAATTGGGACACAGCCTTTGTGTTAGCCCCTGCCTCTCGCCCTATGGCAGCTGGGACAGGTGAACCCTAACCCCACGACCCTGACAAGGATACGCAGCATAGATGAATCACTGAACTAAGAATGAACATTTCACTCTCCTGCATTTCTATGCATTTTAAAGCTCATGAACTCATTTCATTTTTGTGAGTTTTTGAGACTTCTACATCATCAGTGTGACTTTTTTTACCCTCAAAAAATGATATAAATTACACATTTTAATGACTAAATTGCAAAAATATGGCTAATGCAGCAAATGTGATACAAATGAAAAATCATATATATGCAGATTAACATTTGATGTATTGTTTATATTTTGCCTAAAGGCTCAACAAACACGCCATTTTGAAAAAAATGGAGTGTTTCTGGCAGATACTTCATGGTTGAGGTTTTAAAGGATAAGGCATAATACATGACTGAGTGTTGGACAGTATTTGTGATCCTGACAGAACGCCTCTAACAGAAAGAGTCGTTGTTGGAAACAGTTTTTCGTGGGAAAATGTCCCAAGCGTCCATCCCCAGATTGTCCCAGTCAGGGTGAAGAGGAGGACTGTTTAAAGCCATCAAACAGCTGAGCAGGTAACATTCACAGTTAAACTGCTCCACCATGTTCTGAGGATTTCCATCTTTCGCCTGTTAGGAAGAAAATATTGTGCTGCAAAACTCAGCTTCAGCAAAGATTCTGGAAGTCATTAATGCCAACGTCAGCTGCACTGAACTCCTGACAACTGACAGCTTTGTCTAAAACGTGTCTATCGTACCTTTGGGTCAGGCCGTGTCCTGCTGTGGTAGACGGCCAGCTGCAGGTTCTGTGCCGTTAGCAGCCTGAAGTCTTCAACCTGAAACCACAGCGTTGTTTAAAGAGAGCAGCCGAAGCTTTTAGGTGTAGTTTTAGATCCAGCACCTTGTGAGACGTCCCAAAGCTGAGCTCACTCAGTCCGAACACTTCATCTGTCTCTTCTTCTCCATCTCAGCTTTAAAAGCTTCCTAAATTCATCAGTTTACATTTCCCAGATAAACAAACCATAATCAGGTTGTAAGTGTTGAATAATGGACGTATGTGACAGTAAGCAGACATTCCCGTACCTGAATGTGGCGTTTCCATTATTGGATTTCAGGTGTTTTTGACCTTTGGCCACTCCAGCCTCAGCTCTTCATACATCTGTATGAGCCTGGTTTTACTGGCAGGGTTGTTCATGCTCTCTGTGTTTTCCCGTCTTCAGTGAAAGGGCGACCTCTCTCGCCACTCTGTGAAAAACACGACTGATTATCTGTAGTGGATTTGCTGTACTGATGTTTGATGGAGCTGCATGCACCTGTCTTTGAATGATTTTAGTTCTTCATCTTGCATCATCAGCTTCATCAGCTCTGCAGAGTCTCCCTGCGGAGACGTGTGGCAGCTTCATGTTTTTCATGCTGAAGTTTTTCTCTCTGTAGGACGGCGGTTTCCCAGACTGATGGGACGCGTTCTCTGAGATCATTTGATGTCTTTCCTCCCTGACGCTGTGGTAACACCTGAATGCAAACTTCATGAAGGTGCTCTCACTGGCTGACCAATCACGTGTATTGATCATCTCTGTGGATGCAGTGAAGGGGACTCTGTTTTCCACACTGCTTCTGGATTTTGGTTTGTGTTAGAAACACTCAGTGTAACCTGTCATGTACTAGAACTGAAAGGTGGTTCAGTGTCTTTGTTCATATGACTGATATATGTTTCTCTTTGGTCCCACACGTGTTGCATTTAGCACATCCGTTTATTCTTTCTCACTGCGTGTTGATAAGAGTTTGTGTAGAATTAAACAGATTTATATAACTGGCTGCTTCTTACCTTGTCTGGTCATGTCTCTCGGAGCCCGTTTAAAAACACCACAGTAATGTCTCTCTGGTTAAATCACATCACAGTTTTACTTTCAAAATAAAACCGTTTTTGAGCAAACTTCCTGTGTCTGTAGGGAAAGCAAATGTGTTGGTAAACATGTTTTAGTTCATTTGTTCTCTCGATGAATCACATGCACGTCACCTTCCCTTGACTGATTTCAGCTCTTCTTCTTCTACCACAGCAGACCTGTGGGGCGAGATATCCAGTGTGAAAATGGTTATCAAACCAAGTCAAGAGCACGAGCGGACATTATTCACTGAAACACCAATCATGTGTCTGTACCTTGTGTGGTCATGTTTCACTCCCATCTCTGCCAGTCTGTTTAAAAGCACCACAGCAGTGTCACTGATGTGTACTTTTAAAATCAATGCATGTATTTACTGATCTTTGTTATCACAGAGGTCACACACAGGCAGCACACAGAGGACCAGGTTATCAGGACCACAACACAGAGGGCAGCCTGGGAAGGCTCACCCCACACAGCTGCTCCAGCATCAGCACAGAGGCGACACACAGGAAGCAGCTGGACAGATAAAATCATCCTGCACAGACCAGAGCGCAGAGGTTTCCACCATCTTTAACTACAGTCTCATGAACCTGCCACAGTCATTGCAGCACCAACGTACAGGCAGCTGCCTTCCTGCAGTTACCCCGTCGTCCCTCTGCAGTCTGAAATCCTGCTAACGGGGCAGACACCAGCTGCAGTCCGCACAGCTCTCCACGGTTTCACCCACAAACTGGTCCCAAAGCTGAGCTTAGATACTCAGTAAAAGACCCCAGAATACCCACTCATCCTGACCCCTGGGACCCCACGGGGGGGTCTCTCCACACCCCTATTCACACAACCCACAGCACCATCAGCTGATGATCGTCAGGTGTCACAGGACCGCTATCAACAATGATGACATAATAGTGTGAGCACAGCAGTCCTTAAACACTACAAAACCCAAAGACAGTCTTACATAAACAGGAAGGAAGCAGAGAGGCTGGCTGGTCTCACCTGGACCGCACACAGCTCCCATCAGGTGAGACCGGCAAAGGCTCCTCCTCCTGAGGATGTTAACGCACACTCATCTCCCTGATCACCTGCTGACAAAACTTTATCGGGGGGCGAGGACAGCATGTCATCGGATACCCTCAGTGATATTTACACTGCCCCCCTCATCCTGGGCGCCTGTTTGCCCCCACCGTCTCAGAGGAGATACACATCAATCAAAACCAGACGTCACAGAAAAGGTTTCACTAAACCAGAACCAGTGATATGCTTTAGTCAGGCCTGCTCTACTCTTACATCCACTGATGTCTTTTTAAAGCTCTTTGGTTTTCCTGACTGCAGGTTTATAATCTTATAAACAGGATCGGGTCCCCGACACAAACAGAGTAACATAGTGTAGCTGTTAAGTGCAGGAGGATTGGAAGGATTTATAATCGGGGAAACCAAACAACCTCTGGCTAAGAGGACGGCACAACACAGAAGAGCCACCTCGTCAGGCCAGGACTCTGCAGTCTGTTCACACCTACAGGCCAGTGGACACTCTTTCAGTGATGAGGATGTAACATCCTGGACAGGGAGGAACGCTGGTTTGAGGGCGGAGTCAAGGAGGCCATTTACGTGAAAAGGGAAAGACCATCTCTGAATGGAGGAGGGGCCTAAGGGTCCATCTGTCACCATCTTACATGCTGTGATTGCAGCCATTCACCAACTCTGTGAATGGGACTCATGGCCATTGATCAGTGGTCATGAGAATTTGCATAATTAAGATTAAGGAACTGACCTCACAGTGCATTGTTCCTTCAGTGGACTGGTGTCAGTCATTATGCAAATGTCCTGTTTGTAAGATTGAGACCTGCAGCTGAGACTGAAGACGTCACCTGATGATGACGAAACGTTTCTCCCAGAAAACGCTACGTCCAGATGAACAGAATCAACTTTTGGAGATTTACTTTCCTGGATGATTGAGATGCATCAAGACATGTACTTTCTTTGAGAGATTCCAGATCTTTGTTGTTTTCTTCCACAGCAGATCTGTGGAAGAAAACAGAGGAAAATATGATTTCAGAAACTGCAGACTGATCTAAACTTGTCAGTGGCTCATGCTGGGTTTACTGCAGACAGCTGTATCATCCTACAGCAGGTTCAAAGCTCGGTGTCTTCAGTAAAATCATTTTTAAAGGTACCTTGTCTGGTCATGTTTCACTCCCATCTCTGTGATTCTTTTCAAAACATCACAATAATGTCCACTTTAGCTCTCGGGTGGACGGACGGCCTGATGGATGGATCCCGATGACTTTGGTACAACTAGAGTTTCATGGATTCTATTCTCCAAACCAATAACCCATGAGCAAACTAAAGCTAAAGTCCAAATGAATTAAAAATTATTTTATTTTCAGAAAAGAAAAAAAAAAAACAACAAATATTAATTTATAAATACTTTAAATATTAACTGATTTATTGTATATGAGGGATTATATAAAAATCCAGACTGTCAGTGTGGATCCACATTTTGTTGTTTTTATTTAAAATGACATAACCTTCAGATATATTAACTGAACATAATTCATAGAGACGTGTTTATCAGCTGAGCTGCACTGTTGCTGAGCGTCCAGCAGAGGGCAGAGCAGGGCTGATGAAACAGCTGAAGCAAAGAGCAGCAAATCAAATCACTTTCATTGTCACATCACATGTGCAGGTACACTGGTACAGTACATGTGAGTCAAATTCTTGTGTGCGAGCTTCACAAGCAACAGTTGTGCAAAAATACAATAACGTAAAACAAGCAAAATATATGAGATAGATATCTATCTACACACACACACACATATATATATAAAATAGTATATGCATTACTGGACAGCAATGAGCTCCATCAGTCTCACACATCCATCATCAGCCTGCACTCTTTGATTTATGTTATCAGTGACAGTTTGATTCCATCAGAGCTGAAGATGTATGACGCTGACCTGAAATCACACTGACTCTAATACTTTATGTTCATCCATGAGTTGAAGTCTGAACATTTGCTACTTTCACTTGTACCAGACAAACGTTAAATGTTTGTAAAGGTTTCATATCAGCAGTGTTGGTCAAGTTACTTGAAAAAATTAATTCCTGAAAAAAAGTAATCCGGTTACTTTACTGATTACTTATTTTCAAAAGTAATTAATTACTTAGTTACTTTTTAAAAAACACGATTTACAACCTGAATAGGTGATAAAGTGATAGATCTTTCAGCCCAATTCTACTTTTTCTACATAATCATCATACAAAATGTAATCAAATGGAAAAGTCTCTTTTTAAAACTTGTTTTATTAGTTTTAATCTTTTAACTTTATGCATCAAGCAAAAATTTAATTATCTGCAACATTCACTCACTGAAAGAAATTAGTTTAACATTTAAACCTATTTTCTGCACATTCCAGCACATAAAATAAAATATTTTTTGTGTTTACACTCAGTCTTTCAAATAGATGCAAGTAAAACACAGCAGAAAATAAATAAAGTCAAAGACTAGCGGTCCTGTTGCTCTATTTTCACCTGTAAAGCAGGAGTGGGGTAGGCGGAGGGTTACCCTGGTGCAGGTGTGCCGCGGTCAGTGGAAGAATCCGCGAGTTTCTCTGTGAGTTTCCCATTACGTCGTAGCTACTCGGTGCTTGCTCGGAAGTTTAGGGGTTTTTTCACTGTAAAAAGAAGTTTTCTTCCCACGCACAACGGACACTAATGTTTTTGTCACTTTTTATGGAATCAAACTCAAAGTAAGGTCAGTACTTCTGTAACCAATACGTCTACTCACCAAAGAATGAGTGAAGCAATCTGGATAACAGCAGAGGACAATTTATTTAGGGTCTGATGGCAATTTACCATCGGTGTCCAGCACTTTAAAGGATTGATGGACTGGAGCACATCTGTCCTTAACATACCCTCTTAAACATCAGCTTGACACTGATACATCAAAGGAAACTTAACAGACTCTAAGTGCAAATGTTTCAATCTGAACAACTTAAAACTTCTCTGGGGAACAATGTAAACAAAGACAAGAAGAAGAAAAAATATTTCCATCAATAGTCACTTCTCCTAACCAGGAGACAAGTGAATATATTATGTAAAGAGTCTTTTTCTCAGTTGACAATAACCAAAATGTCTTTGGATAGTCTTTGTGAATGCAAAAAGAAAAAAAACCCAAAACAATGGTGTTAGCTGGCCAGCAAAATAAAGAGAGTGTATGGCACTGAGTGCGGCCGTGTGTGTGAGTACTTCGGTCCAAATAATCGAGGTCTGGATGGATGAATGGATGGCAGCCGCCGGTCCTTTAATGGCACCAGCGAGAGAGCACAGCAGTAAGGCAGCACAGCAGCGAGGCGTCTGGCAGGAGAACGAACAATAGTCTTTTTTTAGGCTACTGCAGAAGGAGATATTCCCCGCTAGCTCACCCAAGCTTGCTCTCTGGCACAGCTACAAGCCACGTGAGCTCATAGCCCCACAGTGACATACGAACTTGGCTACCAACGTCCACTTAGCATGGCGGTTAATTGTCGAGCTTGCTAGCTTATCCCCGATTAGCACCTTAATAACCATTACCACACATCACATCATAGCAAACACATGATAACACATGGAATAGTATAATATACATACGAAACAGATTTTTACCTGGCAGGAGAACGAACAATAGTCTTTTTTTAGGCTACTGCAGAGGGAGATATTTCCCGCTAGCTCACCCAAGCTCGCTCTCTGGCACAGCTACAAGCCACGTGAGCTCATAGCCCCACAGTGACATACGAACTTGGCTACCAACGTCCACTTAGCATAGCGGCTAATTGTCGAGCTTGCTAGCTTATCCCCGATTAGCGATTAGCACCTTAATGACCATTACTACACATCACATCATAGCAAACACATTGAATAGTATAATATACATACGAAACAGATTTTTACCTGGCAGAAGAACGAACAATAGTCTTTTTTTAAGGCTACTGCAGAGGGAGATATTTCCCGCTAGCTCACCCAAGCTTGCTCTCTGGCACAGCTACAAGCCACGTGAGCTCATAGCCCCTCCCGCTAGGACAGGGGTGTCGAACTCCAGGCCTCGAGGGCCGGTGTCCTGCAGGTTTTAGATCTCACCCTGGGTCAAGACACCTGAATCACACGATGAGTTCATTACCAGGCCTCTGGAGAA
Organism: Neolamprologus multifasciatus; assembly: GCF_963576455.1. Lineage (NCBI taxonomy): Eukaryota > Metazoa > Chordata > Actinopteri > Cichliformes > Cichlidae > Neolamprologus > Neolamprologus multifasciatus. The sequence goes on from NC_140454.1 coordinate 35,200,430, forward strand.
CTTCAAGACATGTTGAGGAGGTCATTTAACCATTTAAATCAGCTGTGTTGGATCAAGGACACATCTAAAACCTGCAGGACACCGGCCCTCGAGGCCTGGAGTTCGACACCTGTGCGCTAGGATGTACTACCACAGTCGACTGTCATAAAGCAGCCGCAAACCAATAGCAATAAAAAAAACCCTCAAAATCATTGAAGAACATTTTATAACTGAACACCCAATATAGACATATACATATATACTGAATATCACACAATATCAGATAACCAAATTAACACTGGGTTACACTTCCACGCTTTAAACGCTGCACGCTCATACTCTCTCTGCAATCGATATATGATCCATTGTTGATCTGCACACAGCTGTTGTCACGAACGTCGCACTCGCTTACGTCACTGTCATGAGACATTCTCGCAAAAAAAAAAATCACGGTTTTAGTGACGCAGTAACGCAGCGTTCCTACGGGAAAGTAACGGTAATCTAATTACCTTTTTTGCAATAGTAATCCCTTACTTTACTAGTTACTTACTGCCCATCTCTGCAGGACCTGTACACCTCCAGGACACTGGGGCGTGCAGCTGGGATCTCAGCTGACCTTCTCACCCTGGACACAGTCTGTTTGACCTGCTCAGGCAGGAGGCTCCATTCGCACCAGAACCTCTCGCCATAAGAACAGTTTCTTCCCTCTGCTGTTGGACTCATGAACAATAACCGTATGACTGTTCCCACCACTAACATATGACCCTACGCTGTGTTCACTGCATCATGTTTGCACTGATCACCACCTGCACTCACGTGTATATCTATCTACTTAGCACTTTTAATTCTTATTCTTATTTTTATGTCTATATAAGTGTAATATGACAGTATGTTTGCACTAAGTACCGCAGCAATTTCCTAATGTTGTAAACCTGCTCAACATTTGGCAATAAAACCCTTTCTGACTCTGATATCACTGTCATTAAAGTGTGTCGAGGTTTGATTCTGTGATTTCCCAGCAGTGACTCGGGTCTCAGCTGTTTGAATCTTTACACGTGTTCGTGATCCTTTAGTGATCCGAGGACTCGCTGCATGTTCTTGGGCAGAGCTGTCATCAAATAATTGTGTTTGGATGTTGAAATCCCCATAAACAGACTTTTTGTTTTGATGTATTAAATCTTTTATATATATCCATTCCTTAAATGTTTCCATGTTTGAAGCTGCTCTTCTTTCACGTCTTTTCACACCAGTTTATATAATTATTCACGTCTTTTCACACCAGTTTATATAATTATACACTATACAAAGCCACACCCCCTCCATCTCACTGTGGGTCGTATCTGTGCATTTCCACAACCACAGATATACATCAGATATATATTCTGTTATGAAAGCCGGCTTAGAGGCTTATACTCTTCTACTATAAACGTGTTATTAGCGTGTTATTGCCGTGTCCTTCGGTGTAACAGCAGCATGTTACTGAGGTGATGTCCTGGAGCGGCTCTCCTGTGTGTCGCAGCGTGTGCTCCCAGTGGTTAAATTACATGTTGCTGTCATGTTTCATGCGTCGTGCTTCAGCTGCGTTGTTGTGCTGTCTTTGTTCGTTGCAGTTTGTGGCTTGTTTCTAGTTTCTCATCACATGACCATCATTAACATTCGTACAGATGCTCCATGAGTCTGATCTCCAGCACTCTCCTCTGCTGCTCTGCTTATTTTGATAAATATTTTACAGTTTGTTGTGCAGGACTTTTGACTTTTCCCTTCCTCGGTTGTCTCAGCGTCGTGGTTGGTTAGATGGACGTTTTCATTTTCTCCCTGCTTCATTAGCAGTGTTGTGAAGGTTACTTTTAAAATGTATTCCACTACAGATTACAGATTACATTTACCCAAAATGTATTCTGTAACGTATTCCGTTACGTTACTCAATGAGAGTAACGTATTCTGAATACTTTGGATTACTTAATATATTATCATGCTGTTTACAACTACATGAATGTACTATTGCTGTGATTTATTACTGTTACTGAAAGTTACTTTCCATACCAACACAGTAACAGTAGGTGGACATTAGGTAAGGCTGCACGTTTTGCAGCGATCTCGCTCACAGACACATCACGGGTATGACAGTCCATTCTCCCTGCAGCATGGACTGCACTGCCCATCAGGCTGCAGGCTTTAGGTCAGGGGTCAGCAACCTTTAACACCCAAAGAGCCACTTGGACCCGGTTTCAATGCAAAAGAAAACACTGGGAGCCGCAAATACTTTTTGACATCTAAAATGAAGATAACACTGTATATATTGTTTTCTTTTTTACCTTTATGCTTTGTGTGAACAACTAAAGTGTGTTGCTTAAATCCATGAAGTGCTACAGAGAAAGTTACATTTAATTTATGTAATTAACACATTTTGAACTCTTAAAGAAATATAACAAAAGGAAAGACACCCAGCTGAACTAAAATGATCCAGCAAACAAAAACTGTCATGAGCCGCCACCTTTATATCGCCTTTGTGCTTTTGGAGCCTTAACCTGACTTTTAAAAAATAACTGGAAAAAAAGCACTATGCTGCTGAAAAATGAAAAATAGATATTTACAAAATTCTGCCTAAATATGTGTTTTACCTGGTTAATGTGTGTGGCGGGGCGTGGTCTGCAGCGCCGCTGCAGGGGAGGTGGACACACCTGAGCAGCACCCACAATCACGCCTCGCAGCCTTAACGTCTGTGCTCTCTGTGGCTGTGTCCCAATCCAGGGTCTGTGTCCCAATCCAGGGTCTGCAGCCTTAAAGGCCGCATTTTAAGGCCGATTACGTCACAGCGACGCGACGAAGGCTGTCCCAATTCAAAGGCTGCTCAAAATGCGGCCCTCAAATGTGTCCTTAATTTCCCTGAATTTTAAGGACGTGGCGGTGTAGACTTCGTGGCCCAACATATCCCAGAATGCACAGCGCGGCAGTGGGTGTGGATAATTTTGCCGAAAAAAAACAGCGGATGAGGGGCGCCCGAAGAGTAACTTAGTAAACTAAGTACTGAATATTATGTCACTTATTTATGTGCAAATGTTTAATAACGAAGAACATTAAAACATTACTGTTGGCCACATGTCGGCAAAGTCATGTGACATTAGTGACGTTTGTACTAACTTGGTTTTAAAGCCTTTACTTTAAAATATACGCCGTTCAATAGCTGAGCTTAATCAGAGAATGATCAAAGCTCATGTAGAAACAAACAAATGAACAAAAGATGTTCTCCTTCTGTCAAACAAAGCTGTATGAAACGTTTCCAGCTGCTCAGATCCAGATCAGCACAGCCCCGCCCTCCAGCACTATCCACAGCAACCCCTCAACAGCAACATTGTACCCATCAGGTAAAACATCGGCTACGTTTGCTTTGCCTTGTTGCTCATATTAGATTCTCGATGAATGTGTGTTGTTGTTATTCAGCCTGGCTCAATGTGCCCCTTTTTAACTTTGAGCACCCGCCCCTTTAAACCTCTCTGCACGGCCCTGCTCCCCAACACTGTTCATCAGTGAATTCTCGCAGTGACATTTGAAGACTTTATTTTATTTTTCATTACATTTAATCAAATGTTTTTTCACATGAGATTAAATATTCAAGAAATTGTGACGTTCCAAACACAAACATGCACGAAGAATGAACCTGCACAGTAATCTGGATTACAGCTGGATTATCATCAGGCCCTGAAACGTCTCCTCCATTTGTCATGTTCGCCATCATCAGACTAGAGAAACAACAGCGTTCTGTGGGTTTGATGATGCTGGATGATTCAATTTACATCGAGCTGTAACTGGAAGCATCGGATTCACTTAATGAAGCTTTAAAGGGTGCTGAGCAGCAGGGGGCGCTGCTGAGCTTTGTCCTCGGCCTGATGCACAGTGAGGGAGCAGGCTGGTCCTCACAGAGCAGCGTGGCAGCGAGCGCCGGGACACTGCCACTCTTCTCCTGTCACCTGCTGGGCCAGAGGTTCAGGTTCAAAATCAGCACATCAAACATCAAAGTGTTGAGTTCACGACAAACGTGGCGAGCAGTGAGAAGCTGCTCAGGTGACCCTCAGGAAGCTCAGCGTCCAGCAGGAGACTCGACACGGGCTGGTGTGGCGTGCTTTTGATCCACACGATAAAAATATTCAGTTCAGGTTCAGGTGAAGTCTTTCTGTCTGCTTCTACCAGACAGGTGAAGCACGTTAATGCATCACCTGGTGCATCACCTGCGACCTGCTGGAGGTTCAAAAGGTTTCGACAGGACGTCACCGAGTGTTCGTGCTCACAAAATGGAGGCCAGTGACTGTCGGCGATGTCATCGATGACCTCACAGACGTGTCACAGGCTGCTGCTGTCCGTCAGCATTAACGCTCTGACGCTTCCATTTGAAATGAAACGATTTCTCTTTTTCACATTTCCCAAACGGGAAAATTAACTCCGACTTTGATCCCGACCACGACTGCAGATCAGCCCCCTCCTCCACCCTCCTCCACACCCCCAGAGTCAGAGAAACGAGGGGAAGCTGTTTTTTGCCGGCACACAGACAGTGTTTGAACAAACGTCTGGTGACCTCATTTCCACCTGAGGAAGAACAGGTCAGCGTGTGAGGAAGACGCCGCTGCGGTCGCTCTCCTTCATCAGCGCCAGCTCTGATTCACGTCAGTGTGAAAGGGTGAAACCACGCTGGACCTGTCTGAGCTGCAGGGCCTGTGCTGTTTGTGGTGAAAGTGCTGGCGCGTGTCCTTAAAGCGGTGCTGCGTGGCGTGCTGATGCAGGCGCAAACAGAGAGTGATGAGGGGGAGGGTGGGGGAGGGAGGGGAGGTCTGTCTCTAAAATGAGCTTTCATGGTTTTTAATGAAGCTCGGAGGACTTAATCAAAGCTCTCTCTGAGCCCCCGGAGTGTCCAACACTTCATTACTGCAGAGCGACAGTTTGAGGCTGGGTCACGTCCTCGCTCTCTCTCATCATCCGCTCGCTCGCTCGGGTGTGCGCTGGGGGAGGAGACGCGCTGCTTCATGTCTCCACGCTCGGGCTCAGGGCTCAGAGGTGCACAGACACACCTGTGCTGACTCTGAGTCCTGAGCACTGTCACCTTCACCTGGATGAGTGTAAATATGAGCAGGTGAACATCTGCTGAGAGGCCGGAGCGAACAGAGTGACCTCGGGGGTCATTTTCAGGATGACTCAACGACAGCAGAGACGTTACAGGCGAACAAAAACCAGAGATCAGAGAGCAGCGGCATGAAAACCGTTTCCTGCGAGTCAGAGCAGAAACATGAAGCTGGTGGGGAAATGGGCGGGGCCAGTTTCTGTCAATTCTGTGTGTGTAACCTGAATCCGTTTCTCAGCCGTGTTACATCCACGAGGCTGAGAACAAACCTGCAGTTCCTCTAACATCCAGCAGAGGCAGCGGGGAGTCAGTCTCCACAGACTCCCATGTTGACACAAACATGTTTACAGCCTGACACACAAACTGTTTGGTCTCTTTACAGGGTCTCATTTCCTGCTTCATAACACCTGAACGCAGGAGGGGAGGGGGGTGGTCTCTATAACTCACCTGTTTAACCTGCAGTAAGGCTTCGGTCAGATTTACGCTCACAGTCACAGCAGCATCTGTACGCTGCGGGCTGGACCTCTGGACCATGTTTGTGCTGTTGGAGCCTTTTGTAGCATTTTAATGGTGTCATGTGACCAATAATATGGCTGTGAGGTCATGACCAAGAGAAACTCTAGCTTTCTGATTGGATGTTACTGAGCTTCCTCCTATGAAAGGTGCTTGATGTTTTGGGGAGTAAATGAAGCCGCAGCCGAGCAGCAGAGGTCAAAGGTATCGGACCTGATCCCAAACAAACCTGTCGGTCAATCTGTGAAGAATCAAAGCGTGTTTCCGAGGGGCGGTCCTGATTTAAGGGTAAAATGCGCCACTCACTCCGAGCTTTTATGCCTGCTCTCCTCGTTGTGCCGAACCGCAGCTTCCTGTTGGAGGACAACGACACAAACATGCGAGCCCTGGGATCCATCTAATCCCTGAGTCAGGGCTGCTGTCAGCTGTCCGGCAGATTGACGGGGGTCACGCTCGCTGCTCTCTGGGACGGGCAGGTCGAGCTCTCTGCTGCACTGAGGTCAGCAGTCAGCGGGTCCCGCATGAAGCCACAGGAAGTGACCTCAGCGAGAGGCCCCGTCCGCTCTGCTGTCCGGGATGAGCTACAGGGCCATCTGGCTAAACCTCCGTCCCTGGAGTCCTGGTCCTCCATCAGCTCTGCTCCATACTCACCAGCCTGCACAGGAGGCCAACTCATCTCAGATTTATGAGCCCCTTCTCTCTCCCCGCCCCTGAATGGGAACATCCCCCCCCTGCTGTGACACGGCCGGCGTGTTTGTCTGTTTGCTTCATTGTGCCAGGTTTCTCAATCACTCCAAAGATCCTCGATGGCGCCTCGGAGGAAGGCTGCAGGGAGGATCTGCCTGCTGCTCGCGCTCTCTCCGCCACCTCATTATCATCCCTGCCCGCCACTGCAGCGTGATCATCCTCCACCCTGCACACAGAGGGCCTTCTTCTCCTTTCCTTTCCTTGAAGGTGGGATAATGACCAGATCAGATCAGCTATTAATCCCACTGCAGAAAGTCTTTCATTCGTCCTCGCAGGCGCCCAAATTTTCCAGAGTGTCTTTAATCCAGACCGAGAACAGATGTTCGGATCAGCGCTGCCCAGGATCAAAGATGTGACACACGGGTCCGCTGGCGCCCGCTCACTAACCCGACAGGAAGTCTGAAGTGGAACGGAGGAACGAGCTGGCGTGCGGACCTGTCAGAAACTCCTCCTCCGTGAGAGGAGAACCTCTCCTGGGTTCTCCCTCTGACTCTGGAGAACGTCACAGTTCCCTGAAGAAAACCCAGTTTACCTGTGATGAGATCATGTGACCCACTGGGGTGAGACATCAGTGTGATGAAGGTGACTGCTTCACTGTGTTTCTCTTCAGGTTTCTCTTCAGCACTGTAGCCAGGCTGACAAACAGTCAGAGCTCTGTTGAGCCAACCATCCCTTTAACGTTAACTAGTGATGACTTCATGAACTTCTTCACAAATAACATTTTTATCATTAGAGAAAAATTACCAATAATCATCCCACAGATGTAATATTATCTACAGCTACTCTTAGTACCATTGATGTTAAGTTAGACTCTTTTTTTCCAATCGATCTTTCTGAGTTAACTTCAATAATTACTTCCTCCAAACCATCAACGTGTCTTTTAGACCCCATTCCTACAAAACTGCTCAAAGAAGTCCTGCCATTGATTAATTCTTCGATCTTATATATGATCAACCTATCTCTAATAATCGGCTATGTACCACAGGCCTTCAAGGTGGCTGCAGTTAAACCTTTACTCAAAAAGTCATCTCTAGACCCAGCAGTCTTAGCTAATTATAGGCCAATCTCCAACCTTCCTTTATATCAAAAATCCTTGAAAGAGTAGTTGTCAAACAGCTAACAGATCATCTGCAGAGGAATGGTTTATTTGAAGAGTTTCAGTCAGGTTTCAGAGTTCATCACAGCACAGAAACAGCTTTAGTGAAGGTTACAAATGATCTTCTTATGGCCTCTGACAGTGGACTCATCTCTGTGCTTGTCCTTCTTGACCTTAGTGCAGCATTCAATACTGTTGACCATAATATCCTATTAGAGCGATTAGAACATGCTGTAGGTATTACAGGTACTGTGCTGCAGTGGTTTGTATCATATCTATCTAATAGACTCCAGTTTGTGCATGTAAATGGAGAGTCCATCCAGTGACTTTCTACCAGGACATGTCCTTCAACGCACATATTAAACAAATATGTAAGACTGCGTTCTTCCATTTGTGCAACATCTCTAAAGTTAGAAATATCCTGTCTCAGAGTGACGCTGAAAAACTAGTTCATGCATTTATTACTTCCAGGCTGGACGACTGTAATTCATTATTATCAGGATGTCCAAAAAACTTCCTTCAGCTAATCCAAAATGCTGCAGCAAGAGTCCTGACAGGGACTAGAAAGAGAGAGCAGATTTCTCCTGTTTTGGCTTCCTGTTAAATCCAGAATTCAAAATCCTGCTCCTCACATACAAGGTCTTAAATAATCAGGCCCCATCTTATCTTAATGACCTTGTAGTACCATATCACCCTATTAGAGCACTTCGCTCTCGCTCTGCAGGCCTACTTGTTGTTCCTAGAGTATTTAAAAGTAGAATGGGAGGCAGAGCCTTCAGTTTTCAGGCCCCTCTTCTGTGGAACCAGCTTCCAGTTTGGATTCAGGAGACAGACACTATCTCTACTTTTAAGATTAGGCTTCAAACTTTCCTTTTTGCTAAAGCATATAGTTAGGGCTGGACCAGGTGACCCTGAATCCTCCCTTAGTTATGCTGCAATAGATGTAGGCTGCCGGGGGATTCCCATGATGCATTGAGTTTTTCCTTTCCAGTCACCTTTCTCACTCACTATGTGTTAACAGACCTCTCTGCATTGAATCATATCTGTTATTAACCTCTGTCTCTCTTCCACAGCATGTCTTTATCTTGTCTTCCTTCTCTCACCCCAACCAATCACAGCAGATGGCCCCGCCCCTCCCTGAGCCTGGTTCTGCTGGAGGTTTCTTCCTGTTAAAAGGGAGTTTTTCCTTCCCACTGTCGCCAAAGTGTTTGCTCATAGGGGGTCATATGATTGTTGGGTTTTTCTCTGTATGTATTATTGTAGGGTCGACCTTTCAATATAAAGATCTTGAGGCGACTGTTGTTGTGATTTGGCGCTGTGTAAATAAAACTGAATTGAATTGTGTTTTCACTGTTTCCTGTCCAACAAAGGAGGAAAGAGTTTGATATGATCGGAGCAGTCACCTGATGGTGACATCATGACCGCAGCCTGACCTGTTGCAGCTCACACATATATGACATCATCACGACATCATGAAGTGTAAATAACGGCAGCTGATGATCGCACTGAACATTTTCAGTTTAAACTTAAGAAGCGAGGACTCGCGTCCACCAAACGTCACCATTGTCTTCTGTGTTTGTCGTTCCGATCTTTAAATAACGTTCTGGTTCTGAGTCAGTCTGCTGGGTCACAGGAAGTGACACATCTGACATTTCATTATTTTAAAGCTCAGAGCGCTGAGGTTGAAGGTGCAGACAGGTGTGTTTCACAGGTACGATCACCTGTCACACACGCACACATGGTCAGGTGAAGCAGAATCTGCTCCACCTGTCCCCCACTGAGGGGTGGGGGACAGGTGGAGCAGGGCTCATTGTTCATCATCAAATATCAGTCCACCCTCGTCAACACAGCGTTGGCGTGGTTCCTGTGAGCCATGCCTCCAGCACCCCGCTCCCTCCCTTAACGTGACGCTCCACCTGCACCAGCCTTCTGCCTGTTCAGTGGCTTCACCTGTGGAGGATCAGAGGAGGTGGAGCTCACCGGTCTGTTAACAACTTATTCATCCTCCGTCACCCCGAGTCAGGCAGAGGAAACGATGTCCTCTCTGCTCTAACACTGACCTCAGTAACAGCTCTGAGTCTTACCTGAACTCACCTGTTTGAAGCAGGACGTGTGCGGCTCCATCATGTAGCATCGCGCTCCATCAGCGGTGTCCCAGCTCGGAGAGCGTCGCCTCAGACTCATGTGGAGCTCGGTCTTCAGCTCGTCTCTGTGCTCGGTGTGTAGCACTGCAGGATTTGGATGCAGACACTCGCCTCAGAGAGTGGAAACTGTTCCCTCCCACAGTCCTCCTATGTTTCGTGAAACTGTGACGTTAGCAGGTCAGGAGTGAAGGTGAACTCATCACAGGTGCACTTCCTGTGAGAGCAGGAAGCGCAGACCCCTCCTCCCTGACAGGAAGTCAGAGATCGGGTCTGATGATGTTTGCAGAGGCAGTGAATGCAGAGCAGTGACCTCACACTTCAATCCTGAGCTTCACTAAGTAAAACCATCATCATTACCGGCCAATCAGAGCAGGGCAGGAAGTGCGTGTCCTGGGAGGACGGGGGAGCATTAGTCATGTCGCCGCTGACAGCAGTGATTTATGCTCTGTGATGACAGCGGGCTATTAGCGCTCCCCAAACGCAGAAACACAAACACGCCACCGTTGCTGATGGAGAACATCGCTGCACAGTAACATCACAGCCAGGCGTCCACATACTTGTGGTCAGGTGACCTGAGCTGCACGGTCTTCCTGTTTGTTTCCGTGGTAATGGATCCTATTACAACCCCCACCAGTCAAACATTATCATGAGGTAAACAAACTGCAAGTGGAGATTCAGACGTTAGACGGATCCTGACTGTGGAGTCCGGCCTTCATTAAACATCATCAAACATCAAAACACGGCTCGCTAACGAGGACGCCGTTTTAAAGACCTCCAACTGACACACTGCAGGAGAGGAGCGGGTGGAGACATCTCAGTGACAGGTATACCTGCAGCTACGTCTGCAGGCTCCACCCTCTCAGCTACAGGTATACCTGCAGCTACTGAGCTGAACTCTCATCAGCAGCTCACAGAGTAACGAGGAAAGAAATCAGATTACTTGATTACTCTGACACCAAACATCTGGCTCTCCGGCTCAGACTGGAGCTGATCACAGATCAGTTTAACCTGGCAGGTGGGCAGCAGCTTACTCCAGCTGTTAATCAGCTGACAGCTCACTTCCTGCTGGCTCCTGAACACACCTGTGCAACAGTTTCACCTGTTTTACACACAAGCTGAACTGATGTCTGTCACAGATCCATCTACCTGCTGCTCTGTGATTGGCCTGCACACCTGTGAACGCCACACACAGATCACAGGTACCCGTGCTGATGATTTTCACTGAGAGGAAACAGCTGACACGGTGAGGGTGGAGCCACGCTGAAGTCACAGGTGTGTGCGCTCTGTGAGGCAGACAGGTGTGTCCACGTCCCTGTGATACCCACCACACACGAATCATAGTTGTCATCTTCATCATCATCATCTCCATCTAGCTATAACCACAGTAAATGTGCACCATCAGAAGGTTGTGGCGAGGGCGAGCAGCTTCAAACAAACGCTCCTCTGCCAGGAAGCTGTATTATGTTCATTAACCTCCCACTCTGTTAGTAAACGCTCTCATCCTCCTCTGATGTTGGGGCGGCAGGCAGGTCGCTCTAATTATCCCCCTGCAGCGCCGCGCTCCTCTGCTAATTATCTAAAGTGATGTGATGAAGTGGATGTAACCACCTGCGGAGCTGCCGGCTCTCTGACCCACATCCCCGCCTCTAAATATTCATTATCGAATTACAGGCGGCACCTCGGGACCGTTAATCTGCTGCCAACGCTCGGCCGTAAACGTCTGTGAGGGCGGAGTTTACGGCCGAGCGGCTCGAGTGCAGCCAACACACATCTGCACCAGAACCGGCCCTGAATGCTACCACACAGCTCACAGCCTCATGTTACAAAAGGCCCTACAGTCTTTTCCTGTGTAAGAGTCCAAACCTCTGTGTGACAAACACGGCTCTTCAGTGACGACTCTGTGCTTACAGCCCACACCTGTGTCTGACACAGAGGACCCAGCACCGACACCTGAGGGACTCCACCCCGAGGCCAGTCTGTGATGGAGCGCACGTTTCTGAAACTCTCTCTCACACACAGAGTGTAAATTTAAAAAAAAGATGCAGGTGTGACACTGATAACATGAATATCAACATTGTGTGTCTGTGTGTGTCACGTTTGTAAAGTAAAAGCGTGCTGTATTTTCCTCGCTATAAGGTGCACTTAAAACCCATTTCTCAAAAATCATCAGTGCTCCTTATGTATGAATTCTGGTTGTGCTTACTGACCTCGATCCGATTTTATGTGCTACACGCGCTCAAAAATGTTTTAGTATGACTTTGCTAAGCTACGAAGCCGCACTGCTTGATGGATTGTTGGAGCATTACGGCTACCGTAGTCAGGAGCCTCACGGAGGAATCTGGGTCCTAAACTCCGTCAAGTTCAGGTCCCAAAGTCAAACAAACACTGCAGCATCACAGAGAGTTAAAAACTGTCTAAATTCTTTCATCTTTAATGAAATGATCAACGTTGCTGCTTTACCAGGTGTAACAATGAAGTTTAACATCCAGGTATCCATGAAAACAGGATTTATTACATTTAACAGCGTTAGAAGTTAGCAGGAAGTTAGCTCGCTAGTTAGCTAAACATGATATAGCATGTTCTGACTGAGAGATTTCTGAAAAAATTCAAACGTACAGCTCTGCTGTCACTTTCAACATAAATGAAGACAGAAAACTAAACAGCAGTGACGTTTGTAGGGTTACTGAAGTTGGGCTAGCTGGTATATAATGATGTGCTACGTGGTAGCTAGCAACACAGCTATGTTAGCCTAGCATAAACACAGTGAAGCTGGAGGATGAACTCTAACTTTTTTCCCCTCGATAAAAGTTAACGTGAGGGTTCCTGATGGTTAGGGACAAATGTAATCACATGGCAGAAAGCTGTAAACGGACCAAACTTCAGTCAGGAGAACAACTGAGATAATCCATCCACAATACAAGGTTAGTCATTAATATACTGCAACAACATGGGAACAGAGCAGCTGTGAGAGAATTCAACATTAATGAATCAACGGTACAGAAGTGGAGGAAGCAAGAAGAATGAGCTGAGTAAAGTTTGACTTATCTGACTGTTTTGTTTCGCTTAATGCTCCTTGTAATTAGACAAATATGGTACTTTAGACAGCACCTTTCACAGTCAGAGGTCATGACACTATCATAAATGCATCAGGTCTGCTCTACTTAAAAGCTTTTTGTAGCTGCTTTCTGAAGGTTAATGTTAAAATGGGACTTAGATCAATGACTTCAAAACAGGAGTTAAATGAGCTCCTCTGTTTGAGCGAGTCAGCAGTGTCGCTGTGACAACCTGTCAAGCCTTTATAGTTTGGACAGGTCCTAAGACTATCATCTCAGTTCACTCGCTGACTCCTCTGATTTTCTGATCTAAGTTCTGAAAAAGCAGGTTCCTAATGTCTGTTTTAAGTTTCGCTCCAGGGAAAAAGCTTTATCAAAAATAACACCTATGTTTCTGTGAGAGACCTCGACCAGCTGTGTAAAAAAAAGAAAAGAAAGGTTATCTTATCTTAATTGTCCTGTTCAGTGCTGTCTGGGTTTAAGTAGCTGTTGTTCAACCGTTCTAGAAAAATATTGTCATCTGACATTTTTCACGATGTCATAGTTTTCTTCCATAGAAGTTTAACATACACTCATGTGTTTTCCTGTTTTAATCAGTGCCATGTGATCCATAATGGATGAGCGTGGATAAGAGTGTTTACATCAGAGAACTGTCAGCATGACAGAGCAGCGGCGCTCTCACTCATTATGAGTGTTTGTTCAGAGCTAAAGTCAGAATTATGGTCACTTAAACGTACGTCCTCATCAAACGCGTTGCTAATGCTGAGGCCCAAAGAAAAGACGAGGGCCAAGGTGTGGCCTTATAGATGGGTCGGTCCAGAACCGAATCAGATACAGGTAAGAGTTCAGCTGCTGGGTTTGATTTCATCATCAATATATCAATATAAAATATATATAAAATATAAGATCAGTATAAAATCAGAACTAAGAAGACAGCAGCAGGGCCAGGAGGGCAATACTTCAAAGAAGAGCAGTTTTCAGTTTGCATACCTCTGCACGTGTAACTGTCCTTAAACACAGCAGGCAGTCCACGGGCACCTAAACGGGGGCGCCCACACGGGAGCAGCCAACAGGGCACGGCTCGTTTAGGTGGATAACCTCGCCAAACAGAAAATCCAAGGATTTGTTGGAGATGGGATAAATGCTGGCAGCACAGGCTTCACATCAGCTGGTGGCAGTGAGACTGACAGCAAACACCTTGTCCGGTCTCCAGCTGCGCCACGGTGATGCAAGCTGCAAGGACACAGCGGTAAGGCCGCAAGCGACATAGTCCAGAGCATCCGGCAAGAAAAACCCAGGCTGCAGCGGCCATGAGAACGGGTTTCTAACCACAACCTGACAGTAAAAACTGGGGACGCCTCCAGTCCAGTCGGGGAATCTCCGACCTGGAGGCTCGTCTAATCTGCACCTGGACGCCGGCCCTACGGCCTCGTTCTCTCAATTTCTTCTCCACATGTCCCGAAAGACGTTTCATGAGTGATATGAAGAATTCAGGTGAGGAAGAGGAGCACACATGTTCTTATAGCCCAGTCATCATGGAGGTGCTCCATGATGCTACATCACATACTGGTTTAGGGAAGAGTGGTCATAAATCACAGCAGCACAGATACATTTATTAAATATTGGGGTTGATGTCGCAGGCACCGTCTTACCTTTTATTATTACGATTTATACTGCTTTGCATACTGGTTTTACTGCTGGTTTATATACTGGTTTGTACTGGCTGCCTGCAGTCACGCTGGTCCCTCTCATGAGTGGTGTGGGAGCTGAGACTGAAAGTCTTGCTCAGCTTGTTTGCGACTGCTGATCCTTCAGACGAGCTGCTGAAGAGAAGCAGCAGGACAGAGTGGAGGAGACCAGCTCCTGCTGTGATGGTTGAGGGCTGGATGCTCTGTCAGGAACAATAGAGGACAGTAGAACTGAGTCTGGCTGAATTAGCGGAGGCTAATTACTATGCTAATGTTTACCTGGCAGCGGCGGCGCGGAGCCCGGGGCCGCACTGAGCGCTGGGTGTTTGTGACAAAGCGGCTCAGATCAATCTGAATTAATAGATCTGAGACCAGAGAAACCCCCGACCAACACCACACAACACTGAGCTGGAAATGTGCCACCTCCACCTGCTGAGACAAAGCGCACGGCATCATGGGAAATACATGCTCTGGCACACAGAGGAGCCCGATGGTAGGCTGCATGCAGCTGAGTCACAGAAGCTCTTCAAACATGTCACAGAGACAGAAACACACAGGTGCAGTTACCTGTCCCCCCTGATGGAGGCAGTGCTGCTAAAGACAGGAAGGTGGTGCAGCTGCAGCTCAGCAGGTGAAGATGAACCTGAGGTCATGATGATGATGATGATGATATGGAGGGGGGGGGGGGGGGTTCATCCCTCCTCCATCTAAACTGTCAGGTCTGTTTCTGATGAAACCCTGTTAGCATGTTAGCAGACTGAGCTCTGAGACTGGTGTACATGACGCTGCTCTGGTTTCTTCACTGACGTGGTTAAACACTCTGTGAGGGTTAGACATCACCATGATTTAAGTCACATGACCTACTGTGCAGGGACTCAGGCGCCTCTGCAGGTGTGACTGTTGCTCTGATCATACGTGTGTGTCTGTTTTTGTGTGAGTGTGTAGCTGCTGCCTGTGGAGGCCTCTGGCATGTTAATGAGGCGCCACTGCGAGGAGGACAATAAGCTTCCTGTGTGAGGAGCAGGGCGAGGAGGAGGAGGAGGTCACCACTGTGAAACGATCTCAAACACGCGGCTGACGTCACGTTTACGGTGGCAGATGTGCCGACAAGGCGAGCTGATGCTGCTGTTTTTAGATCCACCATCCATCTGTAACGTGAACGTCTGGACCACAAGACTGATGGTTGCACTTTAAAACTAGAACGAGCCCACTGAACTAGCCTGCAGTCAGCTGATAATGATGAAACGCTCCTCCCACTGAAAACGTCCAGATGAACAGAATCAACCTGATGGCGTTCTTAGGTTTGTGTTTGGGATGAACCGGTTTGTTTCTGTGTGGCTGGGTCTGAAGTACACTGGTGCTTGGAGAAGAGTTCCTCTGATAAACCTGCTACGTCAGCGATGGTGGTGTTGTTCCTTTTGTCCTGAGTCTCCCTCGTTGGTGTCTGACCTTCTTTTCTGCTCATCTTTGCTGATTTGATGGTGACCACATTTTCTTTACACACGTGTGTTGCTTTTCTTCCCTTCTGGCTTAGATTTTCTATTTTCTAACATCACTATAACCACCACCATCATCATCCCCACCTTCACCTGCTGCAGACTGAGTGGAGGTTGAAGGTGGTGCTGTCCTGAGATCAGCTGTGCAGCGTGTGATAATCTGAGTTTAGGTTTTCTTCCACGTGAAGCTGTTTCACTGAAGCAGACGTGTTAGTGTGTGGTAACCAGCAGGAGGAGGAAATGACCTCACTGAGGGTGGACCACAGGCACAGACTGGCGTGGTATTGAACCCAGCGCTGCGTCTGTCAGGCAATCTGAACAGATCTGAGGTCAGCAGGCTCGCTGATCTCCTCCTGCAGCCAGAGGAGATCAAAGATGGCCTCTTCTTGTTTATACAGGGAAGACTAGCAGGAGGAGTAAGGGGGGGGGGGTTACACCAGAAGCATAAATGACTGGGAGCATGGCACCTCTTCATATAAATACCCCCATTTGCCTCCCCGAGCGTGGGGCTGATAAGCGCGGGGAGCAGAGGGAGGAGAATCCCCCTCCTGCAGGAATTCAAAGCAGCTCCGGCGCCCGGATTTAATTTGCATTCGGGGGAACGATAGCGCGGCGCAAGGCGGCGGCTGGAACGCACTCAGTGAGGCAGCGTGCCCGGCAGCTCTGCCAGAGAGGACAGTCTGGGGGCCACCTGCCCCTCGCTTTAATCCACAAGTATTTGATTTGGAGCGTCAGGAGCGCGCCGCCTTTGATGTGCGTTTGTCCCGTGGACACAACATTAAAGACTCTCCTTCAAGCTGGGGCAAATTCAAATACCGTTACCTTCTTCTAAGGATTGCAAATGTGCTTAAATATGCCCTTTAATGGTGTATTTCGCTCCAACCGTGAGCTCAATAAATTAGTTCCCCCTGTGAGGAGAGGCCTCGGCGCTCGGCGGCTGCGATTGGCCGCTGAGGAGCGCGGCTTCATTCCTCTGTTGTTCTCTAAGGTTAAAGTGACGGAGAAGGGAGAGGCGCCGCGCGAGTCCAGCATCAGTAAACAATCGGGGTCACGTGAGCTCCAGCCACGCCACGGCCGCTGATTTATTTGACTGTTCGCTCATGTTCACACGCCGATTCTCACTGAGGCGGCGTCTTCACACCAGCTGTTAGCCGTGACACTGATGGTGTGGAAGTGACATCACTCTGCCAGCCCTGTGACGATAAGGAGGCGGTTAATATTCATGCTGACCGCTCTGCTCTCGTCCAGCTCCAGACTGGACTCTGCATGAGCCACAGTTCAAAATAATCCCTCTTTGTCTTAATCACAGAAACAATGTGACAATATCAGGAATAAACGTGTGTTTATGCATGTTTTCATGTGCTGCTGAGGAAGAGGAGGTGCAGATTACCAGCTGGCCATATAGCTCAAGCTAACCTTTAACTGACACGTTTCAGCACTTTGTGCTTGTGTTTCGATGTTCGTCCGATTTTGTCGGGTCTCGGGGATCTGGACGAGTTTGACGGAGCTGCGCTGGGGCACGGAGGGTTAATGAGGACCGTTTCCTGTTCTTCAGTTTGTCGCTGTGCGGCAGGCTGTTTCTCTTGTGCTAACTGCCTGATGATAAAACCATGTTCAGTGTGCACAGCCTCTCGTGTCCGTCCCTCTGGTCTCTGATGATGTTGATGTGAGCGTGGTGTCTCTGAGCTGAAGGTGGCGGGACGCTCACAGGGATTAGCATAATTGGAGTCTGACTTATGCTGACATGATGCTAATTAGCATGATCTCGTGTCGCGCCCGATAAATAATTGAAATGAACCATTTTTGGCCTTTATCGCAGAAACACATGAAGTGCCCAAAAACATCACAGCGCATCACTGGAGCGTGTGCGCTGCCTTGCCTGGCGTTCAGGGTCACGCCAGCTGCTGGTGGTTTTCTTCTTCCTGTGTTTATATGTCAATGACGCTCCATCATTAGTTTGTGTGACACTGACAGCAGAGCTTTGATAGTAGCTGAGGGATTGTGTAGACGTACAACATTCAGTAAACAGGTGTTTGCAGTTAAATGTAGTGATAGTGTTATCTTTATGGTTGTATGTTTTGCATTTTATTGTATTATAACACTTAGTGTTGGGACTACAGAGGAAAAGTCGCCTTTTGGCATATTTACGCTGGTCTATGTTCATTAATGTGCACCGTCCCTTTAAATAAATTCAAATTCTAGAGCTGTCAGTTTCTGTTCACATGTGCAGAGAAAGGAGGACCAGACATCAGAGCAGGTCCATGCAGAAGGTTGGAGTGACAGAGGCGTGTGGCGCCCCCTAAAGGCTGTCTCATAATTACAGTTCAGTTTGAACCTGAGGCTGTGGTCACACACCGACACATCCCTGTCCTAACAAGGACACACGTATGATCTGTGAGTCATGCATGAACAGAACACAGATGAAACCATCGGCAGGGACCTCGGAGCGCTCTCTTATACAGCAACGGTACGACTTCTATGGTTCGATCCACGTGTTCACTCAGGACAATGAAAGTGCTGAAGTTCGGTTTGTGTTGAAGCTGTTGGAGAGCTCACAGGTTCTGCTGCTGTTTGTACATGAAGGAGACCATCACGCCCAAAGCGTCATTAATGAGGTGGCAGAAGGTGAGCCTCTGTGGACCTGAGCCATGTCTGCAGGTCACTCTGAGCTGGATCATGTGATATCACCTTGTGGCCGTCTGACGTGACCACGTGACCCTGGAGCAGCAGGAGAGCAGCACAGCTGTGAGTGTAACGTCATCGCTGTTCACTTTGGATTCATCTTTAAATCCTCTTAAATCTTAAAGGAAGCAGCAGCTGCAGATTCATGCTGCAGGATGATTAAACTGCAGCGCTGCTTCTTTCCTGCCGCCACCACACACACGGCGGCGAGCCTCCGCCCTAATCGCTCCAACAACAGATCGCACTTCCTGCACTCCAAGATGTATTAAAGATTAGGAGACTCTGCTCCTTTATTCAGCTCCTAATCAAACCGGAGATAAGCTCCTGCATCGCATCGAGGCCACGGGTCACATGACCTCATCTCGTCAGGGACAAAGGTGCTGCTCAACACGCCAACAACACGCCAACAACACGCCACAGACTGTCAGTGCAACATGAGCTCAGGTTTCTCATGGCGACCTCTGAATGAGTCGACGCTGAAGGTCGAAGTGTGCAGCGGGGTCACCAACCCCACCGGTGCACTCTGACACAGAACCAATCACAGCTGAGCGCTTGCAGGCGTCACAGTTAGAACTCCTCGAGCTCTGGGAGATCAAACATGGAGGACTGCAGGGAACGATGGCGCTGTTCTGAGAGTGAAGACAAACATCCTGCAGTTGATTCTGTGAAAAAATACATTCAAAGAGAGACAGATGTCCGTAAACCAGCGCGAGGGCAGCGAGAGACGGTGCAGAGCGGTGGTCACTGCTCAGAATCGGAGCCTCCGAATAAGAAAGAAACGAGGTTCCTTCGAGGCGTCGGCGTCTTATTTAAAGTGATGAATATTTAACGCGGCGAGCAGCTACAGACCCAGCCCTCCGCCTTTAACGCGTTCTTTATCTCCAATAAACAGCAGAATAACAAACGTGTCAGAGCCTCATCAGGCCGCCTGGCCTCGTGTCACAGCGAAGGGTCAGCCATCACAGAGCCAATCACGCGAGGCCTCGCTCTGGCCAGCTGAGAACAGATGTGCTGATGTCACCGAGACGGAGTGGAAGGCTTCGTCTGTGGAAACATCGCAGAACCAACAGCTGCTTCATTTGTGTGACCTTTGACCTTTGAGATTCTGAAGTCACATGAAGTTGTAGGCGTGACCCTGGGTGATGAAACATCAGCCTCAGAGTGAGTGATGCAAAGGAAGTGGAACCCGGGAGAACCTGACAGTCAGTTTCAGGAAAAACATGAACTTCCTGTGGCTTCACTGATTGGTCCATAGTCTTAATTAAACATGACCTTCATCACGGAGGAGTTCAGACCAATGACATGACTCAATTTCTGACCTTTAACCCCGGAGCGCTGTCTCAGGGACGCCCACAGCACACACACTTCATTCTTTTACAAAATAAGAGACAAAATAAGTGTGAAACAGATGTTTGGGAGACCTCCAGAATAAAAGGCGTGTAATCTGGGTGTAAATCCTCCACGTTGAGCTCTCACTGTTTCCCTCAAGAACCAAATTAAAGTCACTTCAGTCTGTAAGCAGCTTTGAAGAGTGAATCACAAAATACCTTTTCTGTGCTGCGGACCGAAGATCAGCTGCTAAAGCCGGAGATTAACGTCCTGCCGGAGCCTCGGCGGATTTCATCTCATCTGGATGGAACAAAGGTAACGACGGGTCGGCCGAGCGCCGGGCACCGAGGTCAGCACGGACAGCTTCATCGCAGATCAGCTCACAGGAAACCAGAACCTGGTCTGACCCAGAGCGACGTCCACAGCAGCCCACTTCACTCCAGTAACACAGCTGGAACATCTGCAGGCCTGTCTGAAGACCTCAGCAGCACCATGACAGAGGCTTCCATGTGTCAGCTGTGAGCTCCAGAAACACCTCAAAGTACGCGCCATAATCACCATGAATACCAGCCCTCACATGACCCCCTCACAACCTGCGGCCCCTCAGCTGGACCCTCAGAACCTCATCAAACACTTTTAGTTCCAGACCTGCTGAGGCTGAGGGCCAAACGTCGCTCTGCGGTTTTCATCTGACTGAGATGCTCGCTCAGATTCAGACCGGCATGAAAAATTCATTCTTACTCAAAGCTCTCTTCATTATTTCAGCCTCAGTTCTACGAGCTTCCAGGAAGACTTGGACTCACAGGCTCACAGGCTCCGTCTGTGCGGCGCCTCGTTTTAACGATGCAGACCTCAGAGTCAGCGCGAGCTGATAGCAGCAGCACTGCAGACATGAAGAGCAGCTTCAGAGCCTCAGATATACGAACGACTGCACGCTTGAACCTGAGCCGAACGTCTGATGGGCTTCCTGAACCTCAGCCGTGCTCGGCTTAAGGGAAATATCCAGACGGCCCTCAGGCTCCCAGCAGGAACCCTGCTCACAGCAGGTATCAAACATCGAGCGGCTTCCTGTCACCTTTGCACTCGTTGCCTCTGCTGGAACATTTTTCTGCTCGCTAACCTGAGAGTGTGAGGTCAGGCAGTGGTGCTGAGTGTCCCGTTTCTCTTGGTGCCCACAGCCCCGAGGCCCTCAGGTATCACAGTGAAAGGCGAGAGCGAGAGCGGTGATATCCGAGCACCACAGGAAGTCAGCATTGTTTGAGGAGCGTGGCGAGAAGCAGGGAGGAAGGACGGCAGCTGAGTAAACACGTTCGTCCTCTCACTGCCATAACCAACCATTAGATCTGATGTCAGCGATGATCAGACACACAGACTGTGAGGAACCTTGGAGTCATTTTTGACCAGGATATGTCCTTCAACGCACATATTAAACAAATATGTAAGACTGCGTTCTTCCATTTGTGCAACATCTCTAAAATTAGAAATATCCTGTCTCAGAGTGACGCTGAAAAACTAGTTCATGCATTTATTACTTCCAGGCTGGACGACTGCAATTCATTATTATCAGGATGTCCAAAAAACTCACTGAAAAGCCTTCAGTTAATCCAAAATGCTGCAGCAAGAGTCCTGACAGGGACTAGAAAGAGAGAGCAGATTTCTCCTGTTTTGGCTTCCTGTTAAATCCAGAATTCAAAATCCTGCTCCTCACATACAAGGTCTTAAATAATCAGGCCCCATCTTATCTTAATGACCTTGTAGTACCATATCACCCTATTAGAGCACTTCGCTCTCGCTCTGCAGGCCTACTTGTTGTTCCTAGAGTATTTAAAAGTAGAATGGGAGGCAGAGCCTTCAGTTTTCAGGCCCCTCTTCTGTGGAACCAGCTTCCAGTTTGGATTCAGAGGCTAAAAACCTCTGCTTCCTCAGACTGGACTGATCTTGGTGCCTGCATCATGTTGTCTCAGAGCTTCTAATGACTCAATCAGCTGGTTTCAGCTGCACCAATCAGAGAGCAGCGCTATGAGTCCAAGAACACAGACACAGATCAGGAAATGTCGACCATCAGCAGTGTGTTGATGGTCGAGCTCCTCGAGCACCTCAGCTGGATGTTCGACGTGTGACTGGAGCACAGAGAGCAGATCAACAGGAAGTCAGATGGTTTCAGCAGGAGAGTGAGAGCCAGCTGTCACATCCTCAGAGAGACACGAAGCTCCACAGAGCTGAGGGAGCTTCAGGTTCAGTCACACAGCACATCATCTGCAGCTGTTAGCTCTCTGAGTGGCAGATTCAGCACGAAACACTAATTTTTTTAATCTGTGTCCGACCAAAGAAGCTCCTGACAGAGGACGCTGCGCTCAGAGCACGGCTGAGCGTGGGAAAATTAAACCTTTGTGTGTTTAATCACAGTGCAATCTGCCCGGGCTGCGTGGCAGATTAATCAGCTGGACAGCGAATTAGCAGCGAGCTCTCGTGCTAATTTCATGGGTAATCTGGGTGTTGATGGACGGAGCTGTCAGCGCTCAGAATGACTCTGCTGTCGAGTGTCCGTGCTCCGTGGATTATTCAAGATTATCTTGTAATTCCTCTTTAATCTGCAGCTTGAAGATTGCAGAGTCGCACTCGGCGATAAAGCGAGTAGCGTCTGATGAGATGAAATCCCCACAAACTTTCCGATCAACACGTCCACATGTGGCGCTTTCAAACAGCAGCTTATCGGACCGCTGCCTCCACGCCACCGTCCGGCCTCACACTTCCAGTCCCCGCATCGCAACACTACAGCACCCATGAGCCTCTGCTGCCGGCAGTCAGAGCACCGCTGTTTCATTGTTCCTCAGGAAGTCGCTGTCAGCTGATTCCAGACCAGCTCCCGCTGGGCTTCAGGAACGATCAGAGAAAGCCGATGTTCCTCAAACGGTCGGTGGTTCTAGCAGAAGCCACTCGCAGTGGAAACGAATCGTTTCTGCTGGTTTTATTCACAGACGACTCGCATTCGCGTGTCTGCAGCAGGAAGTGAGATTTATTTTGAAAAACAGTCAAACTAATCAGAGTAAAAGCGCCACTGAGCTGTTCAGACGTTAACGGGTGAACAGATGAAGGTTACGCACGCGCGCCGCTGCTGTGGAGACTCCTGTAAACACTCGCACACGCTCGCACACGCACGCACACGCACGCACACACATACACACACACACACACACGCACGCACGCATGCACACGCACACGCACACACATACACACACACACACACGCACGCACACATGCACACACGCATGCACACGCACACACACACACATACACACACCTCTCACTGTGTCGCAGTCTGTGTTCGGTAAGAAGAGTCACCTGCTTCATCCGTGACTTCACGTCCTCCACAGCATGATGGGACATGAACCAGCACACTGCCTCATCTTCCTCTGAGGTTCAAGCGGTATTTGCTCATGGGAACTGACCAATCAGAGGACAGAAGAACCTTAGAGCCAAGACTCCTCAAAGGTGCTTCATGCTGTAGAGAGCTCCGGTAATTCAGAGAAACTCGACACTCAGACCTGCCGTGGATGAGTCACAGTGGGAAGGAAAACTCCCTTCGAACAGGAAGAAACCGACAGCAAATCCAGGCTCAGGGAGGCGCGGCCCTCTGAGAGAGCACACCTGCATGAAGGTGAATACAGCAGACCCTCGGGGTCAGACAAAGGGACGAAGAGGTCATGTGACAGCAGACAGAAGCTCAAACTGAAGCGCCCCGCCTCCCCCGCCACCCCCCGAATCCTTCAGGACTCAGTGATCCTGATCCAATTAGTGGGAGCCCTGCAGTCAGGAGGGGCATCACGGTCCAGCCCCCCACCCCCGCTCAGTAAAATCAGCTGCTAATTAATGCACGCTGGCATCTTCACGCAGCTGTCGGGCTGTGCGGGGACGACAGCGATCCAGATCACATCAGCCCTGCGGCTGGCACTGAGCGCGCTCAGTCCCGCCCCTCCTCACACACACCCGAGGCCTCATTTATCGACCGCTCAGCTGTGCCGAAGCTACCACGCTCACAGGGACTCTTCATCATCACTGTCGTTGTTGCATTAAACATGTCAGGAGCTGGAGTTTACCTGCGTCTGTCAGCTGATCGAGGTTACTTCCTGTCTCAGGTGCGAGGCTGACGCAGGAAGTGGTGACAGGTCGTTAATGAGCCTGATAACAACCACAGACTGTACATAAAAGATGGATGAGGTGAGCCGTCAGCTGTGTGAACGTCTGATTATTCCTTCACCTGTCGACACATTAGAGTCTGTTTCTACTGACAGTGGAAAACGCCGCTCCACAACTGTGGCTCAAACTGACTTCGTCGATTCGGACACGTCATGTGACCCGTTCACAGGAAACCAGTCACATGATTCACAGCAGAGGTTTTCAGCGGCTGACCAGAACCAGGCCGGCAGCGACGCCGCGTTTCCCACAGCTCAGCAATCAAACCTGTGACCTCTGACCTCACAGATGAGGGCCGAAGCTCAGCGATCTGAGGAGCCTGACCTCTCGTGGTCAGTCTGGGTCTGTGACCCCGGTCTGGTCCGGAGGACACCTTCAGAGGTCGGCTCCTGCGTGTTCAAACCACGCCCTTGTCGTCAGACACAGCAGCATGGCGTCCTGATGTGATCGGTGCTGATGGTGTCAGAGCAGATGAGCGTCAGGACGCGGCTCTGTAATAAGCTGCGGGAATATTCATGACACGCTCGCTCTGCCCGCAGAACTGATGACATATGGCATGCCAACATGCCGAACATCGCTCGCCATCAACCGTTTAGTGGGCGAGTCCTCGAAGGTGACGGCGCCATGCCGACCACGTTAGAGACACGACAGCCAGAACAGAGTCACTACGTACATTTACACCACAGAAGAAGAGCGTCAGTCCTGAGGCGTTCACTGTCTGCTTTCACATCAGGTTCATACACTTCCTCCGGCGTGATCAGTTCGCGATGCGAGTGGATCAATAAAATCACCAGATCGTCTCAGGTGAAGGTTCACGAGTCAAACCTCAGCCCACCGCAGAGACGCCACGGCCACAGTGATGTCACGGACATGTTTCAGGCTTTAAAAGCAATGCAGACGTGTTTTCACGCTGCTCCAGGGCGGGAGCCTCGTCTGGGGTCTGCGCTTCAGAATAAACCCTACTTTCATTTTCTTTAAACCTTTGACGCTCCGCCCCTCAAGGAATTTCCAGGACCAACACCTGGGCCAGGTTTGAGTGTTGATCACATGACCAGAACAGTTTTTACAAGACAATGTTTGGCAGTGATGATCCAATCAGGAAGCAGTGGCCTCCGCGGCTCTCAAACAGCATGTGTCACATGAGCACAGCGCCTCCCTCACGTACGGCGGCTGGTTTTTGGTTTTACTGGCACAAAATCAAACTGAATTTAAAAGTGAAGCATCTCTGCGGATCAATCGGATCAATAACAGCGGTTCTGCTAAAGGCTGCTGATGGTTCAGAAATGACTTCAAATAAATAAACATTTGTTTTACTTATTTGTCTCAGTGTTTTGGCATAAATGGGCTTCCATACCTGAATAACAACACAACGTGTGATTGTGTTCATTCTGTGTTTATCAATAACAAACGAGTCCATTTAAAACATCAGAAAAGTTTTACAGCATCTTCAGCAGAACCACAAACAAGCTTCAGAATCCTGCACCAGGTCCAGGATCAGGACTAGGACCCAGAGTTAAACCAGGATCAAGACCAGGACCTGGTCCAGTCTGATCAGTCCTGTGGAGGAAGACTTGGCCTTTTTGTGGGTCCAGCACAGAACTCCTCCAAGAACCCAGTCTGAGGAGACCAGAACGAGTCCAGACTCGTGGGCTCAGTGGCGCCACAGGTCAGACGCGATGGCGGCAGCGGTGTGTTCAGGGACACGGGGCTGACAACAAATCCTGGAAACGCGGCTTCAGGGCGGCCCAGGAGTAGGCGGAGGTGTCCACCTGCAGAATCAGAACCACATGCTGACGGAGGAGGTCATCACCGCACGACACAGTTAATTGGTTAAATGCCGTTACCTTGACGATATGTCTACGGGCAACGTCGGGCTTCCTGCAGAGTCCCTGCAGCCGCTTACAGAGCTGCTCAGGTGTGGAGTACAGGTACTGTGCTGCATTAGAGAACAAGTAGGAGTTCAGGTGTGCTCCTTTAAGGACAGCAGAAGAAGAAGCTGCAGAGACACAGGTGTGCTCACCTGGAAATATCTCGGGGTAAACGAGCGCCTTCGGACACAGAGGGAAGCAGCCGCAGTGCACCGCCTCCAACCTGCAACACATTCAACACGTGACTCACCTGAGAGCCAATGAGAGAGCAGAGCATTCTGCACACCTGTACCAGCTACCATTACCTGAGAGTCCTGACCAATGAGAAACCAGGAATAAACAGAACTGACTTCCCCTCAGTTATCACCTTACAGAGGCTTTTATTTTGTTAAAATAAACTTGTACTCCC
The DNA here is from genome assembly GCF_963576455.1 of Neolamprologus multifasciatus. Classification (NCBI taxonomy): domain Eukaryota; kingdom Metazoa; phylum Chordata; class Actinopteri; order Cichliformes; family Cichlidae; genus Neolamprologus; species Neolamprologus multifasciatus. Next base: position 35,226,738 of record NC_140454.1, read on the forward strand.
CCCCCCCCCCCCTTCTATCTACATGCAGGCATTTATTTTGCTGATGTTTTTATTTTGTTGAGTTTCCTGTTCAGTCAGCAGGTCTGAGTGATTAAGTAGCACTCTGCCTGTTAGCATGCTAACACTAGCGTGCACTATCGCCCCCTCGGACGGCGCTCTTCTTCTTCTCTGCTGTAATTAGTGCAGGATTCTTTAGCAGAGGAACTTTTGACCATGTGGTCATGTGACTGCCTTGATGTGACTCACTGATCAATAACCTGATCATTAACAATCAGTGCAGAGGCGAGCTGCTGCCTGAGAGTTCAGCTGCTCTGAAGCGATTGATCAATAATGTGATCACTAATGACCCGATCATTACTGCTGTGAACAGTCTGAACATTAGCTGGATTCCTCGGTGCTGCAGAGTCCTCGTGTGAGCTCGTTTCTCTCATCTGGGATCAATAGAGCTGACATGAATCAGGTGAACATCACACAGATGCTCCGAACTGTCTGATTGGCTGATTCGGGCTGACTGAAGTCACACCTGCAGGACTCTGCTGGACTCTGGACGCTTTCAAAGAGTCCTTGATGTGACACCTGAGTGAAGACTCTGAGGCCTGGGGGATGCAGAGACTCTCAGATCAGGACTGCACCGACCGCTGCGACGCCTGCAGTGGAATCAAACGCACCCCGAACAGCAGCAGCTCACGCTGAATTATTAAAGGACACAAACTCCGACATGACCACTAAATAACAGCAGCAGGACATGGTACGCCAAAATAAAAGCTTCCTTCATACAATGTACAGCCTGTCAAAATAACAGAAGGATGCGGCCCACCAAAATAAAAGCTTGATCATGCAGTCCATCAAAATGACAGAAGGACACAGCCCGCCAAACTAAAAGCTTCTTCATACAGCCCATCAAAATGACAGGACACGGCCCACCAAAATAAAAGCTTGATCCTACAGCCCACCAAAATAACAGGACGCAGCTCACCAAAATAAAGTTTCTTCATACAGCCTACAGCCCATCAAAATAACAGCACCAGGACACGGCCTGCCAAAATAAAAGCTTGATCATGCAGCCCATCAAAACAACAGAAGGACACGGCCCGCCAAAATAAAAGCTTCATCATAAAAGTGTCTGCAAATGTAAACAAAATAAAAGCCTCAGCTTTTACACTCTGTGCAAGAACAGAAATCTGTGGGGGGGTCACGTGAAATTTATTTCTGTATTTTAAAACTAAGACCTTTACTTTAAAATTCTGCTGTTTGGTCACACTCACATTATAATTAAACTATGGTTTTACACCAGAGAGTAAATCTGTATAAAGGCGCACGAGATCAACCCTGGCGCAGATAAAACAGGTGACTCACATGGCAACGCCGAAGAACTCGTGATTGGCAGTGGAGACAACAACATCAGCCTCACACAGAACCCTCAGGTAGTCCTCCTTAGAGGGGAGGAAACCCCAGTTCAAGATGTGGGAGTCCAGGAGGAGTCTGGAGGAGGAGAAGATCTCTGCAGTAGGAGGAGAGGAAGGAGGAGAAGGTTATAAACAGAATGAAATAACTTGCAGATGTTGTGTGTGTGTGTGTGCGTGTCACAATCAATACTGTGACCCTCTTAGCCAATCACAGTCGATTAGAGTCGTCCTAATGGGATTAAATTCAGTGCTCATGAAGCTGATTTAAAGGCTGCTCTAAAACTTTAATATCACACACACACACACAATCCCATCATCAGCTGATGATACAATCCGTTAGAAACACAGGGGCAGCAGTGACCTTTGACCCTTAGAAGATGAACCAGTGAGAGGAGGAGCTGCTGGACTCCTCGAGCCTGGTTCTGCTGGAGGTTAAAAGGGAGTTTTTCCTTCCCACGTGTGTGTGTGTGTGTGTGTGTGTGTGTGTGTGTGTGTGTGTGTGTGTACCGGGCACGTCGGTGAAGGTCTCTCCGAGCACGGACAGGTGGAAGTCGAGTCCTCGCTCTTTCAGTCTGAGCAGAGTGCTGAAGAACAGCTCAGGGTTTTTATCATGCTCCCTGCACGCGCACACACACACACACACACACACACACACACACTTTAATACATGTATGTGAAGTCTGAAGGTGGTCAGGTGGCTGTGATGTCAGAGGTCAGCAGTGCTTGGGACAAGCCAACAGAAGAACACGCCCAGCTGCTGTTTGCTTCCTGTTTCCTGCATGTAGGTGACTTTCTGTGTGGCGTCAGGTGTTGCTGGTCGTCTCCACCTGATCCTCTGCTTACACAGTGAAGGTCAAACAGCAGCCACAGCGGCAACAATGATCTCCTCAGATGACAAGCAAGCAGATTATTCCTTCCATTTGCAGCTCGTTCCGGCCGGCCGCAGATAATTCCCTCGTTTCCCGCAAACCTTTCACTCCTTCAGCGAGCCTCCAATCCTCCTCCCCGAGCATCGCCGCGACGGGGAGGACAGAGAGTTACCACCCCCTCAGTCTGAGAGCGTAATTAACAGGATCAACCTCTCGGTCACAACCACCAGAACCCTCAAATTCATCCACACAGGAAGCTGCAGCGTCCGCCATCAGCCCGAAAACTGATCGCAATCTTCCTGATCGCCTATCAATAATGCTCCAATCACCAATCAGGTCTCACACTGATGATGTCATCCTAAACTACCAGAAACATGCCACCTGTCACATGAAACTGATCTATCAATCACAGCAATCTTCAAATTTCACAATAAAATCTATTCAGACTCAATACTGCTGACAGATTTACAAAGTAAAAGCTCAGTTAGATAGTTCATACTGTCAAGACTTTCACAGTAAGAGTCAGTTATAGAAAGTAGGGTGATTTGTTTTTCAAAATAAAAGGCCTTAGTTAGAGAACGTTACAATAGTGAAAAGTCAGTTCTTTTATCAGATAATAAAACAATAAAATATAAATAAAATCAACATTTACCATTTAGTTACAGGAATTTAGCAGGCTTCTTTAAAGCATAATTTCAAAATAAAAGCCCCATTTGCTGCCAGTCTGTTTTCAGTTGTTTGTGTGCATGCTCAGTGAAGGGCCAAGAGCTCATTAATATTCATCGAGCTCCAGCACCGTGTTCACCTGGAAGCCCCCCCTCAGCAGTAAGAGGCTGTAATCTGAGGATCGGGGCCAGGCTCAGATTAAAGCCTGATGAGCTGCAGCTTCAATCAGAGATTAACAGGAAATCCTTGTCGCCGCAGCCGTAATCCATCTGTGTTTGTGCCACCACAGCAGCTTACAGCACGCCGCTTTGTCACCGATACAACGCAAGGTGAGGTGCACACGCCGACGCTCACCATCAGCCTCACACTGCAACACGTCATGTTTACAAGCCTCCACCTGCTGTAACTGTAGTCTGATTACTTTATGATGATAGAGGATTTGTGTTTTAATGAAAGTGAACTTGCAGCCTCACGCTGTGAAACTTTGAGTTTTTATACGTCTTCATTAACATTTCACTCACTCAACCTGACAAACAGCAGGAAACTGTCTCAAAGCTTCAAAATAAAAGCTGAAGATTCTGTGAAATTAGCTGTTTTTACTTTCAAAATAAAAGCTTTCCTTTCAATATAACAGAACTTTTCATAATAAAATAAAATAAATGACAGGGACTAGAAAGAGAGAGCAGATTTCTCCTGTTTTGGCTTCCTGTTAAATCCAGAATTCAAAATCCTGCTCCTCACATACAAGGTCTTAAATAATCAGGCCCCATCTTATCTTAATGACCTTGTAGTACCATATCACCCTATTAGAGCACTTCGCTCCCGCTCTGCAGGCCTACTTGTTGTTCCTAGAGTATTTAAAAGTAGAATGGGAGGCAGAGCCTTCAGTTTTCAGTCTTCTGTGGAACCAGCTTCCAGTTTGGATTCAGGAGACAGACACTATCTCTACTTTCAAGATTAGGCTTCAAACTTTCCTTTTTGCTAAAGCATATAGTTAGGGCTGGACCAGGTGACCCTGAATCCTCCCTTAGTGATGCTGCACTAGATGTAGGCTGCCGGGGATTCCCATGATGCATTGAGTTTTTCCTTTCCAGTCACCTTTCTCACTCACTATGTGTTAACAGACCTCTCTGCATTGAATCATATCTGTTATTAACCTCTGTCTCTCTTCCACAGCATATCTTTATCCTGTCTTCCTTCTCTCACCCCAACCAATCACAGCAGATGGCCCCGCCCCTCCCTGAGCCTGGTTCTACTGGATAATAATAATAATAATAATAATAATATGTAATAATGTGTATGTGTTAGTCCCCATAGGGAAATTACTCCTCTGCATTTAACACATTCACTCAGTGAAGCAGTGGGCAGCCACCATGGCAGCGCCCGGGGAGCAGTGTGTGGGGACGGTACCTTGCTCAGGGGTACCTCAGGGTAGCCGTTCAGTGGAGTCGAAACCCCCGACCTTCCGATCATGGGGCAACCACTTTACCTACTGAGCTATCCCTGCCATTGCCAGAGGTTTCTACCTGTTAAAAGGGAGTTTTTCCTTCCCACTGTCTCCAAAGTGCTTGCTCATAGGGGGTCATATGATCACAATGACTTTACAATATAAAGCACCTTGAGGCGACAGTTGTTTTGATTTGGCGCTGTAGAAATAAAAGTGCATTGAATTAAAATGACAGCTTTATTCAAGGTTTGTTTTCTTAGGTTTATTGTGGCGGTTTAGCTCAGGTCTGATGTTCCATGAGTTTATCTTACAGCTGATATAAAAGTCTCATTCTGGTTTCATTTTCAAAGGAAAAATAGTAAAATCTTTTATTCTGAAATGTGTTTTATTTTGTTTTGCTGCCTTGGTTTAAAAGAGTTTTCAAAAGAGTTTTCAAAGTAAAGGCTTCAGACTGAACTCACCACCTGTGAGGCCACACGATGTGCAAAGGCTTCACCTGGCTGGCCACGCCCCCCTCTGCAGGCTGCTCACACCTGTCGGGTAACAAACTGACGTGAGACAAAACTCTTTGAGTCTTTGAGTCTTACCAGAGATGGATTTGTACCGTGGCGTATCTTCATCGTGAGCTCTGCTCTGCTGCTGCTCGCCATGCAACATGATATCAGCAACACGAGACTGCTCAGTAGGCCGCTGCAGGAGTTTGTGTTTAGGCAAGAACCTGAAAAAGAAAGAAAAACAGGAAACGAGTGGAGACTGCAGCGCACTCAGAGCAGGTACATGTCCACCACAGAGATGGAAACTTCAGACCCGTTAGCTTCTGATGCTAACGGGTCCTGCTGTCACATCAACAACGGTCTTCTCCCCTGATGAGCCGCAGCCGCTGTGAGTCATCAACCAATCAGACACATTTAGAGCTGGAAGCCCCTCCCCTAAGATTTAGAAAACAGTGACCCATAGTGGGGACTGTCAAAGGTGACATCACTTCCTCTGAGCACGCTGCTCTGTTACTGTTCTGAGATCCTGCAGAGGCTCCAGGAAAGTTTACGTGGGAACACAAGGGGGAGGGGCGGGAGGGAGAGGGGGAGGGGGGTGTCTGGAGGTCGTTTCCTCCTCCCCACAGAGCTGGACGGCCTCTCAGCGGAGTTTCTGCCTCTAAGGCTTCTGGGAAAACTTGATTCAATAATCCATTTTATAAATTAGATGTTTGACTGGAGACAATAAAAACATGAGCGTGTCCACGCCGGGGGGCGGGGGGGGGGGGTGTAATTATGTTATTGATAAATGTGCAGTGATCAGGACGATGACCTCACCTCTGAGTCTGATTAAACACGAAGGAATGAAGGTCAAAAATCACTGCGGCGCATTTACTTTATTACCAATAATCACAGCGCCAAACGCACACCGACTTCATCCCAGCCCGGAGCGCCAAACGCACACCGACTTCATCCCAGCCCGGAGCGCCAAACGCACACGACTTCATCCCAGCCCGGAGCGCCAAACGCACACCGACTTCATCCCAGCCCAAAACGTCAAACGCACACCGACTTCATCCAAGCCCAGAGCGCCAAATGCACACCGACTTCATCCCAGCCCAGAGCGCCAAACGCACACCGACTTCACCTCAGCCCAGAGCGCCAAACGCACACCGAAATCACCTCAGCCCAAAACGCCAAATGCACACCGCCTTCATCCCAGCCCGGAGCGCCAAACGCACACCGACTTCATCCCAGCCCAAAACGCCAAACGCACACCGACTTCACCTCAGCCCGGAGCGCCAAACGCACACCGACTTCATCCCAATCCAGAGCGCCAAACGCACACCGACTTCACCTCACCACAGCGCACCAAACGCACACCGACTTCATCCAAATCCAGCGCACCAAACGTACACCGACTTCATCCAAGCCCAGAGCGCCAAACGCACACCGACTTCATCCCAGCCCGGAGCGCCAAACGCACACCGACTTCACCTCAGCCCGGAGCGCCAAACGCACACCGCCTTCATCCCAGCCCGGAGCGCCAAACGCACACCGACTTCATCCCAGTCCGGAGCGCCAAACGCACACCGACTTCATCCCAATCCAGAGCGCCAAACGCACACCGACTTCACCTCACCACAGCGCAGCAAACGCACACTAACTTCATCCAAATCCAGCGCATCAAACGTACACCGACTTCATCCCAGCCCAGAGCGCCAAACGCACACCGACTTCATCCGAATCCAGAGCGCCAAACGCACACCGACTTCACCTCAGCCCGGAGCGCCAAACGCACACCGCCTTCATCCCAGCCCGGAGCGCCAAACGCACACCGACTTCATCCCAGTCCGGAGCGCCAAACGCACACCGACTTCATCCCAATCCAGAGCGCCAAACGCACACCGACTTCACCTCACCACAGCGCACCAAACGCACACCGACTTCATCCAAATCCAGCGCATCAAACGTACACCGACTTCATCCCAGCCCAGAGCGCCAAACGCACACCGACTTCATCCGAATCCAGAGCGCCAAACGCACACCGACTTCACCTCACCACAGCGCGCCAAACGCACACCGACTTCATCCAAATCCAGCGCACCAAACGTACACCGACTTCATCCCAGCCCAGAGCGCCAAACGCACACCGACTTCATCCCAATCCAGCGCACCAAACGCAAACCGACTTCATCCCAGCCCAAATCGCCAAACGCACACGACTTCATCCCAGCCCAGCGCGCCAAACGCACACCGACTTCTTCCCAGCCCAACACGCCAAACACACACAGACTTCTTCCCAGCCCAAAACGCCAAACACACACAGACTTCATCTCAGCCCAAAACGCCAAACACACACCGACTTCACCTCAGCCCAGAGCGCCAAACACACACCGACTTCATCTCAACCCAAAACGCCAAACACACACAGACTTCACCTCAGCCCAGAGCGCCAAACGAACACCGACTTCATCCCAGTCCAGCACGCCAAACGCACACCGACTTCTTCCCAGTCCAGCACGGCAAACGCACACCGACTTCTTTCCAGCCCAGCACGCCAAACGCACACCAACTTCTTCCCAGCCCAGAGCGCCAAACGCACACCAACTTCTTCCCAGCCCAGAGCGCCAAACGCACACCGACTTCATCCCAGTCCAGCGCGCCAAACGCACACCGACTTCATCCCAGCCCAGAGCACCAAACGCACACCGACTTCATCTCAGCCCAGAGCGCCAAACACACACCGACTTCATCCCAGTCCAGCGCGCCAAACGCACACCGACTTCATCCAAATCCAGCGCATCAAACGTACACCGACTTCATCCCAGCCCAGAGCGCCAAACGCACACCGACTTCATCCCAATCCAGAGCGCCAAACGCACACCGACTTCACCTCACCACAGCGGGCCAAACGCACACCGACTTCATCCAGATCCAGCGCACCAAACGTACACCGACTTCATCCCAGCCCAGAGCGCCAAACGCACACCGACTTCATCCCAATCCAGAGCGCCAAACGCACACCGACTTCACCTCACCACAGCGCGCCAAACGCACACCGACTTCATCCAAATCCAGCGCACCAAACGTACACCGACTTCATCCCAGCCCAGAGCGCCAAACGCACACCGACTTCACCTCACCACAGCGGGCCAAACGCACACCGACTTCATCCCAATCCAGCGCACCAAACGCACACCGACTTCACCTCACCACAGCGCGCCAAACGCACACGACTTCATCCCAATCCAGCGCACCAAACGTACACAGACTTCATCCCAGCCCAAATCGCCAAACGCACACGACTTCATCCCAGCCCAGCGCGCCAAACGCACACCGACTTCTTCCCAGCCCAACACGCCAAACACACACAGACTTCTTCCCAGCCCAAAACGCCAAACACACACAGACTTCATCTCAGCCCAAAACGCCAAACACACACCGACTTCACCTCAGCCCAGAGCGCCAAACACACACCGACTTCATCTCAACCCAAAACGCCAAACACACACAGACTTCACCTCAGCCCAGAGCGCCAAACGAACACCGACTTCATCCCAGTCCAGCACGCCAAACGCACACCGACTTCTTCCCAGTCCAGCACGGCAAACGCACACCGACTTCTTTCCAGCCCAGCACGCCAAACGCACACCAACTTCTTCCCAGCCCAGAGCGCCAAACGCACACCAACTTCTTCCCAGCCCAGAGCGCCAAACGCACACCGACTTCATCCCAGTCCAGCGCGCCAAACGCACACCGACTTCATCCCAGCCCAGAGCACCAAACGCACACCGACTTCATCTCAGCCCAGAGCGCCAAACGCACACCGACTTCATCCCAGTCCAGCGCGCCAAACGCACACCGACTTCATCCCAGCCCAGAGCACCAAACGCACACCGACTTCATCTCAGCCCAGAGCGCCAAACACACACCGACTTCATCCCAGTCCAGCGCGCCAAACGCACACCGACTTCATCCAAATCCAGCGCATCAAACGTACACCGACTTCATCCCAGCCCAGAGCGCCAAACGCACACCGACTTCATCCCAATCCAGAGCGCCAAACGCACACCGACTTCACCTCACCACAGCGGGCCAAACGCACACCGACTTCATCCAGATCCAGCGCACCAAACGTACACCGACTTCATCCCAGCCCAGAGCGCCAAACGCACACCGACTTCATCCCAATCCAGAGCGCCAAACGCACACCGACTTCACCTCACCACAGCGCGCCAAACGCACACCGACTTCATCCAAATCCAGCGCACCAAACGTACACCGACTTCATCCCAGCCCAGAGCGCCAAACGCACACCGACTTCACCTCACCACAGCGGGCCAAACGCACACCGACTTCATCCCAATCCAGCGCACCAAACGCACACCGACTTCACCTCACCACAGCGCGCCAAACGCACACGACTTCATCCCAATCCAGCGCACCAAACGTACACAGACTTCATCCCAGCCCAAATCGCCAAACGCACACGACTTCATCCCAGCCCAGCGCGCCAAACGCACACCGACTTCTTCCCAGCCCAACACGCCAAACACACACAGACTTCTTCCCAGCCCAAAACGCCAAACACACACAGACTTCACCTCAGCCCAAAACGCCAAACACACACCGACTTCACCTCAGCCCAGAGCGCCAAACACACACCGACTTCATCTCAACCCAAAACGCCAAACACACACAGACTTCACCTCAGCCCAGAGCGCCAAACGAACACCGACTTCATCCCAGTCCAGCACGCCAAACGCACACCGACTTCTTCCCAGTCCAGCACGGCAAACGCACACCGACTTCTTTCCAGCCCAGCACGCCAAACGCACACCAACTTCTTCCCAGCCCAGAGCGCCAAACGCACACCGACTTCATCCCAGTCCAGCGCGCCAAACGCACACCGACTTCATCCCAGCCCAGAGCACCAAACGCACACCGACTTCATCTCAGCCCAGAGCGCCAAACACACACCGACTTCATCCCAGTCCAGCGCGCCAAACGCACACCGACTTCATCCCAGCCCAGAGCACCAAACGCACACCCACTTCATCTCAGCCCAGCGCGCCAAACACCCACCGACTTCATCCCAGCCCAGAGCGCCAAACGCACACCGACTTCATCCTAGTGTGACACTTCCTGCCTGACTCTGCAGTAACACTGACAGCTGATCCTCAGATTCTGTTCTGTCACAGTGCATGGCTGCGTGTAGGTTTTCTACACCTGAGCTCAGAGACTCAGAGACTGTGGTCCTTTTACTGCGTGATCATCATGAACACAACAGCTGCTGATCCCAGATGTATCGCAGTGTTTGGATAGGGGTGGGTTTAAAAAAAATAGATTTCTGATTAAAATCAATTTTAGCTTGGAAAAAAAAAAAAGTTATTGATTCATTAAATCCTCAATTTTTAAATGTAAATGAATTTTATCAGCAAGTCCAGAATCTGTTTGAAGCTCACAAAACTATTTCAACAACGACCAAACAGCTAAAACAGTAAATGAGAGCAGGAACACGGATTCGGCACAAAGACACAAAGCGAGGACCCGATGCATCAGAATCTGTGAGCTGTCGGCTTTCTCGCACAGGCACGCCGTTGGGGCTGAAAGCCGACAGCTCACAGATTCTGATGCTACAGGTGTCGCAACTCTCCAAACAAAATCGACTGAACCAGCAGCAAAAGAAGATCCAAACTACGCTTCACATTTAATAAACATCGTCATGAATTCCCTGACTTTGCTGTTTTTGCTTCCACCACGATAAATCTCACTTCCTGCACAGCTCTCCCTCTCAGTGCACTCAGAGAACAATTTCCCATCACAAATCTCTGTTTTCTTCATTGGTCATTATGCACCAGTCTGCTGTTGTGTTCACTGCTGCCGACCTCCAACAATAAAGCCTCATTTCTGCTGTTCAAACTGAAGAAACTTTTTTCAGATTACAAACTCTCAGCTGTGACTGTAATCAAACCTCTGTGACTTCTATCTGCTGCACTTCAGCAGCATCAGGTCATGTTTACATGTCGATTCATGGTTTTATTTTAAGGTTATCTGCTATAAAAAAAGTCAGACCAGGAACATGTCCTTCATGTTTTTCTGTTTTATCCTCAGTTACTTTGTTGCCATGATGTCAGGGCTCTCTTGAAAAGGAGAAATTTAATCTCAATGAGATTTTTTACCTGGATAAATAAAGGACTAATACTTTGACACAAAGGCCTCTGCTGTGATGCTCACACCTCTGAAGTCTCACAGTGTCAGCTTTGGTTTATACATAGATATAAAATATGGATATGTGCTGATAAATGATGAGAATTATAATATTTCTTACTGCATCCAAACTGAAATCAGTGACAATACTCTAACCCTACTCTAAACGCACACATTGTTTACACCAACACAGATTATCTGTCCCTTCACCGACCTGAGAACCGTCACATCATCAGTGCACAGTGACTGAGTGATTAAAGGTGACCTGCTCCACCGAAGCCCTGAGAGCGGACGTTAACAGGTCTGCCAGTGTTATGCTAGAAATCCAAACACTGTGTGTGTGTGTGTGTGTGTGTGTGAGTGAGAGAGAGAGAGAGAGAGATGGAGGAGGCAAAGACGACACTGTTGTTATTGATATTGTGATTAGAGCGATATGACCAAAAATATTTATCACCATATATAACAATATAACTGACGATATAATTGATACGAGACAAAGTACTTTACAACTCAACTTTATTAGTGCAAAAAAAAAAAAACCCCACATCAATGTATTTTCACTTAAACAAGCAGCTGTTTTATATGTGCATTAAAGTTATATAAAAATTAACAGTGCAAATGCAAATTCCTCACTGACAGTTTAACCAAAAGGCATTTCCAGTGGAAACTGGCCGACATATCCTCAGCATAACCATCTATAATATCCACAACACTTAAAAAGAGGTTAAACACACACACAGTACGGTAATATTATGTTGAAGCACAGTACGTATCACTCCGCGAGGCTCCGCCTACAATAGCCGTAATGCTCCAACAATCCATCAAGTGGTGCGGCTTCGTAGCTTAGCAAAGTCGTACTGAAACATTTGACAGATTTTTGAGCGCCGTGCACATAAAATCGTCTCGAGGTCAGTAAACACAACCAGAGTTCATACATAAGACACACGGGATTATAAGGGGCTCTGTCGACTTTCAGAAAAATCAAAGGATTGATTTTAAGTGTGTCGTATTTTCCAAACAACACGGTAATAACGACGGCCCGCTAGCATGCGCTACCAAAAATAGTGCTTTGTTGTGTATCTGACGGACGAAAGCTAAACCAGTTCCACACCAGTGAAGCTGCAGCATTTTTACAAACCAGTTCAGGTTCATCTGTTTCATTCAACAATTTGCTTTTGCCGCCATGCTTTTTCCGACGTGTGTGTATGAAAGCAAAGGCACTGCGCATGCGCGTTTTACCCATATTCTATCGCCATATTTCATTCTTCTATCGTTGCCCAACATTACACCGGTATTACCGTGAACGGTATGATATAGCCCAGCCCTAATTGTGATGTCTTAATTCTATATGACTTTAGTATTGATTAATATCAGAGTATCGACTTTTTGGACAACTTCAGTGGGTGCAGGCAGAGGCCGAGGCTGCAGGGGGAAGAGGAGGACGCGTCAGAGACCTTCGTTGGTCTGTTGTCGTTCTCCACTCAGTGAGTTGACCTGCAGGAGGTGACAGCCACTATGAAAGCAGACAAAGCTTAGAAGAGCAAACACTGCAGGCAGGAGGACACCTGCTGCTCACGTGATGCGCTCATTGATCCTCCTCGCCGTGATGGATGCTCCGTCTGTGCACCGCCGCAAGTCAATCACTATCCAATTACACGAGTCCACCTGTCAGAGCCGCCTGATGGATGGAGACCACAAACACCACACTGCACGCGCTCCAACAAGCAGCGGCGTCCTTCTTGTGCCATAGAAAAGAACGAGGAACACCTGCCAGCTAACGAGCTAAATCCGAGCTGTGATTGGTCTCAGAGGCAGCTGTGCTGTGTTTCTCCGCTCTCACACATTCTCGGAGCGAGATGACCGAGAACATGATGATTGTCATCTGGTTATTTTATGAAAGCAGAGTTTGAATGTTATAGGTCATTACAGTGAAATGAAGATTTCATGGAGCTCTCTGCTTCCTCCTCAGTCTGAGCGTTAACACTCCTGTTTCCTGTGTTGAGCATGGCGGAGGAGGACGTGGAGGATGGCGGCCGTGTCATCACTTCCTCACAGTGTGAGGGCGGAGCATGAGACACATGAGACACTGCAGAGCAGACGTCCTCATCACGACAGGGTGATTAGTGACAGTGTTTCAGATCATGGAAGTAAAGTAACCAGAAGTATATCAAACATCTGTATCTTGGAGTAACTAAGTAATGTACTGCATTACTTTAACTCTCTGGAGTATAACTGGCTGTTTCTGACCTCTAAATTTCACCTTTAAAAACGGTTTCCTCGCCTTGTTTGTTGTCAGTCTTTTCAGCACAAGCTCACAGGTCTGAATTTACTCACTGTATCAACACAGCTCATCTAAAAATCGGGCAAAAACATCAAATCTGAGCAGAAAAAGGATACTGTAACAAACAAACATGTTTAACAAATCATTTGCATAACTTGAAATGTAAATATAAATTATACATTTTAGTAACCTAGGCACACGATTTGTAAACAGCAAAGTTATTCGAACTATTTACAGAACAGTCAGGAGTTAGGGGACTGCAGGTTTGCCGTGTACTGACCTGCTGACATCAGGAAACTGGAGCGGGAAGTTCAGGACCGCACACTTGGGCCTGATGAGGCGGTCCAAGTCTTTGGGGCGATGGTCTGGGATCTTGTTCATGAAGGAGGGGATGGATGACAGGAAGGAGTCCATGTTGAAGCGGGAGTTGAAGACCACGACATCTGCCACCAGGCTGGTGTCGCACACACACACACACGCACACACACACACAGGTGAGACAGAGGACATGAAGCTCCATCACTCTGCAGTTTACTGAGATTCAGGTCACCTGTCTGAAACAAGCTGCTGTAGCTCCTCCCACTTTAAGACAACTAAACTCTGATTGGCTGCCCTCACATATAAATTATTTACTTATAGTGTGTAGCCGTGTCTGCACCTGGAGCTTTTGACCTATACATACCTGTGTAACGTGAACTTTGACCTGAGGTCAGAGCTTCGTCCTGGAACAGGTACACCTGTGTTTAAGTCCTGAAGTTCAGACTAACTCTGAGGAGAACCTGGGCGGGAGCGTAAGGACCTGCTGTCTGCAGGCTTACATAGGTCATGTTTAAGCTTCAGGTGAACATGAAGACACGCCTCCATGCAGTGATCCAGATCAGATACATTAGTTTGGACTGAGGCCTTGCGGGGAGGCGTGCGGACACCGCTGGGCGCGGGCCAATCAGACATCTGCTAACGATCCCTACTGTGTTATTTGATGGCACTGTAACCACGTTAGAGGAGACGGAGCGGCTCGGCTTATTGACGAGCTGCCCGCAGATCAACAACAATCAGTTTTCTGCCGCTCGTTACTGTCTCGCCACTGATTAATGAACACTACAGCCCCCGCAATTAACCAATCGCATCCCAGCAGCTCATTAACCAATCACACACTGCCTTACCAAGGCAAACTAGAGCACAGCGCATCAATCAGCTAATAATCAATAATCAGTTTACGGGCTGGATGCTGGCAGTACGAACATCAGAGTAGCCATTACTCAGACAGCTGACAGGAAGCTGATCGGCAGCTTTCTGTGGCACACCGCCAGCTCCAGACCAGCACAAACCCCAGACCAGCTGACTCGCTCCAATGACGGTAATGACAGTTACCGTAGTTACCGGAGCACATGGTTTCTGCTGCTGTCTGCGTGCATCACCCTCACAGCCTAATGGTGTCACAGCCCACACCCTGGACCCAGCAGTACCTTCTGGTTAGGCTCTACAAACGCAGACTCCCCCACCCCGTACAAACACACTCACCATGAGAGCACCTGGTTGTAGCCGTACTGGAAGTCCCTGTCCTGGTGTCGGCGGACCGGATAAAGCAGCTGGTTCTCGTGGAAGTACAGCACCTTCTTGAGCCGGGCCAGATCCGGTCTGAGAGCCGCCAGCTCACACAAGCTGAGGACGGAGCTGCTGAAGAGGAGCCTGCAGAGAGAGGAGACGATGAAGACGATGCAGACAGCGTGTCAGCAGCTCAGCTGATCATCTCAACACTGAGATTTCCTCAGTGAACTGCAGAGCCGACGCCTGCTTCCTGCTTCGAGCAGGT
The DNA here is from genome assembly GCF_963576455.1 of Neolamprologus multifasciatus. Taxonomy (NCBI): domain Eukaryota; kingdom Metazoa; phylum Chordata; class Actinopteri; order Cichliformes; family Cichlidae; genus Neolamprologus; species Neolamprologus multifasciatus. Next base: position 35,241,906 of record NC_140454.1, read on the forward strand.
GAGGGTGTAAGGCCGGAGGAGGAGCTCCTTCACCTGGGCTGCACTGATGGAGAGGGCCAGTAAGCGTTCAGGGCTCACATGGATGCTTGAGTGATGGTTCGTGGCTTTGCTGAGTAATGTCAGAGTGGGTTTTCAAAATAAAAGTCCCTGCTTCTTTCATGCTCTGGGAGGGGGGGGACACACACAGACATGTCCTCATACAGTTGGTGACGGCGTCTAACCCACACAGAGAGATCAGAGGCCGGTGGCTCGTCACACCTCGGTGTTTTGAAGGAGTAGGAGGTCAAAGGTCAGCGTGGTGAGATGGCGAATCTTTGCTCCGAGGATGAGTCAGAGCGTTGTCCCTGTAAGAACGGTGGTGTTGATCTGCACTCTCTGATGTGATCAGATATGAATCAGCAGCTTGTCAGAGTGGCGGTTTCAGGTCGCTGTGATCCCTGCCTGGTTACGGTGAGTCGCTGTGGACACGTCAGACAGAGAGTTTGGGATGTGATGACATCTGTAGACACGTCTGTATGAAACGCTGTGGAACCATCTGCCTCCACAGATTAGACGGGCCTCTGTTTTTAAATGTCTTCACCCTGAGAGACGATGGCTTTCAGTTGACTGGATGTTGTTTTTTTTAAATGTAGAGCTTATTCTTTTGCTGTTTCCTTGTATCTGCTGTTCTTATGTCCTGTGCAGCACTTTGCGCCTGTGCTGGCTGTTTCACAGTGCTTTATAAATAAAGCTGGATTGGAACTCTGTTTGCTGCTGCAGTCACTGATGACATCACCTAAATGTTGAGCTGAGCGCCCAACCAGCCGGCCCCACAAGACACTAAAGGTGTTAGAAACAAACGCTCAAACTAGCCCTTGTGAGACTGCAAAGCATGCTGGTTGGTTTGTTGGAACGGCCTGCTGAGCGGATGTGTAGCTCGCTGCTACTAGCACGAGGACAAAGGTGCTGATGTTGGTCACATGGACTTTATCAGAACAAATCGCATGACACTTAATCTGAGCATGCTCATTAAAGAGGTTCCACGAGGCAGGGTTCCGTCTGCAGTCCTCTGCTCTTTCTGAAGCAGCTTACATTTCCACCCTTTGTGTAGTTAGTGTGAATGCTTGAAAAGCATTCACAGTATTGTTCTTCAAATCTTTATTGTGTGGATGCTGATTAAGCAACACAAAGTTTCATGCTTTTTTTCAGCCGTTTCAGAGTTTATAATGGGTGTGTATGGGACGGAATGTTGGTGCTAGAGTGAGACAGCTCACCTGCTAGCGTGAGAGGAGCGAAAAAATTTATCTTAAAATCTTTTCTTAAAACTGCTGCTGTGTCCACAGCGTTTGCTCTACCGCCATCATTTTACTCTCAAAATGTAGCCATCGCTGTCCTCTTTCATCAAATGTTTTTATTATTGTAATAGGTGTTATGGTTCTGTCATAAATGTCACCAATGCACAGCCTCCTCCCTCCAACTCTTCCATAGACTAATGTTAAAATGGCTCAGAAGGTTTGTCTGAAAATCAGAAGTACAGGCTGTCTTTACACTGTCACCACGTCCATATAATAAACTCCACAGGCATGAAAACTGAGAATTCAGTAGACTAGACATTGCTGGTGCTCACGGTGAAAGAATTTTGTCACTACGACCTGTACTTTTGATTTGGGAACGATTTGTTTCGGGCTGACTTTTCTGTTTATTTTAAGCAGCAGAAGAGAGGCGCATGTCTGTGTGCGTGTGTATGGAGCCATTGGGTGCAGTCACTATAGCAACCAGGCTCACACCTGCCTGCCTAACGAGCTCTCTCTCACTGTGCCAAGATTCATCTTAAACACTTCTCTTTCAACTGCTGCTGTGTCCACAGTGTTTGCTCTACAGCCATCATTTTACCCTCAAAACATCGCCATCGTTGTTCTCTTTCCAACAGCGTGTCTTTCAAAGCTCAGAGATGTAAAGTTTTTAAACTGTGTGGATCCAAGTGGAGGGATCACATTTTAGTCATTCAGTGATTTAAAGAATATGAACTTCATATCATAATATTCATTCAGATGTTTTCTGACTCTAAATTTTCTTTTCCCATTACTTAAGTTTTTCTAATTTACATTTAAACATTTTCAGCTATTTTCCAACTTCTGCTGTGTGAACATCAGCTTTCAAAAGTTCTACACTTTGGTTTTCAGGTGAAAATTTCTGTATTTTTCATCTCATTCAAAAAATTTTAACTTGAAATTCAGCAATTAATTAATTTCAGTGCATACATTGAGATTTCAGCATTCACACTGCAGTTTCTTCAGAAAATGCACTTTCTAGTTTTACCTGTTTTTACCCTGCAGGGACCACAGCCGCTGATTAATTCCTAATCTGAGTCATTACATGTACTGATGGAGATCCCCGAGCCTCCCTCCTCCGCATCCACAGCTGATGCAGTGCAGCTTCTTCTCTGATCCTCAGGCTCATCCTCATGGCCGTCACCAGGTAAGTAGCAGCGAGGCCTCTGAGACCTCCCTCTAAATGTCTGTGTGTTGACTCTCGTTTGGTGATGTCAGTGGTTAATGGACAGTTGCGCTCAGAGTTAACGCGGCGAGGAGTTCAGGTGGGGACAGTTTATAAGTTACATGCAGGTTTAAACCACAGCCACCCCACAGTGAGGGTTAAAGTGTGGATTGTGTTACCTGTCTGGGTCTCACCTGTATGACGGGCAGGCGGGGATGGTCTGGCTGAAGTAGAGCGCCGCTGTTCTTGCCCTCCAGTGCCATTTTTTGGCAGGCAGCGTGAAGACGGAGCAGCCCGCGATGTTTTCCTTCAACAGGTCCATAAGCTGTTTGTGCGAGCCGCCGTAAAACGCCTCCACCAGCAGGATGCGGGGAGGCGGGGTCTCCTGTGCAGGAGGCGGGGTCTCCTGTGAGGGCAGATGAGAGCTGTTACTCACAGATGGAGTCATATACTCTTCATACGCTCTTCAGAGTCATGAAACACCTGAGCGTCAGTGAATCAGGTTCGGTGTAAAGCGACAGGTGCACGCTCAGCGTCTGTGTGCAGCCACGCCCACACGCTCCATATAAGGACACATGTGCACCGGGCTGTCACAGCAGGAAATCAGGAGGGTTTGAACTGTCAGAGGGGAAAGTGGAAAAGCTTAAACAGTGGAGCTGGAATAGGCTCTGCCCCCAAGACCCTGATTACCTGTTGCTCAGGTGTATTAAAGCAGCTGGACAGATGTTAGAGTGTATTTCTGTTGTGACTGAAAGCTGCTTGTCAGCGTTTGTGTGTGATGATGCTCAGGTGTGTGACGTCACCTGGGACTCCAATCTCACACACACAGAAACACACACACACACACACACAGAAACACACACACACACACACAGTGTGTATCACTGCTTACAAACCATGAATGACTCATACCAACATGATCAATATGATCAATAACACTGATGATTATTATCACTGTGATCATTACTGCCATGCGTGTTGTGACGCAGCACTGCAGCACTTCCTGTCAGACAGGAAGTAGTGGGGTCGGTGCGTCAGGCCCATTGATGGTCCATCGATCATATTGATCACAGCGATACAGGAGAGCGATGGCTTTGTGAGCGTGCGTGCAGGCTGATGGAGCTGATGGAGTTTTCCTGCTCATCACTTGGACGGAGCAGAAGTTTTGCACAATCTGCTGACACGCGAGCTGAACCGATCACACGGGCTGCTGCGCCGGAGCAGATGTGGAGGAGATGGCGGGGCGCTGCAAGGCAATTAGCTGCCGCTGCATTGTTGTTGCTGTCGTTGTGTTGTGTGCGCTCGCAGCTCATCCCTGAGCACAATGCGTGCTGATGGATCCATTATGGAGTTTACGCAGCAGCGGCTTCCGCTGAATCCCCTGCCCATGATTTCCAGTCCGCCTCCATTTAGCTGCCCACAAAGCACTCAGCGCGCCCGCACACGCTCAATCAGTCCATATCACCGGGCATGGCGCGGCAATCAGCGCCGCCAATGAGCCGATTTAATGCAGACAAATCTGAGCACAATGTCGGCCGTTATTCTGAAAGCAACTTCCTGTCTAATACAGTCGGAGGACGCCGTGACCTTCAGAGCAGCCGGGCCCACACACACAGCAGGAACCCAGAAACCGAGAGAGCTCTACCCGAAGCGCCAAACATCTGTTCATTCAGAAATCAGACAACAATCAGCCTGATGTCATCAGTGTTTCCATGTTTACGTCACACGAGCTTAAACCTCTTCTCTGAACTTTCCACAGCTTCCTGTCATCGCCTCCGAGCTGCTGATCAGGAGCACCGACCTCTTTGGGCCCTGGAACCACATGTTTGACCACCCCCTCCCCACAAACCTTCAGATTTCTGATCATTATTAATAACAATGTTATTTACAAAAACAAAAGAAGTTGCTTGTCTTGCTGTGCTGACCTCTCACACTGAGCTCTGGGCCCTCACCAGGCCCTGAGCCAGAGGTTGGAAACACCAGAGTAGAGCAGGGCGATATGACCAAAAATATTTATCATGATATACATTTGAAAATTTGTGATAACAATATAACTGACGATATAACTGACACTAGACAAAATACTTTACAACTCCTCAACTTTATTAAAAAAAAAACCCATCAATGTATTTTCACTTATTTTCACTTAAACAAGCAGCTGTTTTTTATCTGCATTAAAGTTATATAAAAATGTAACAGTGCAAATTCTTTGCTGACAGTTTAACCAAAAGGCATTTCCAGTGGAAACTGGCCGACATATCCTCAGCATAACCATGTATAATATCCACAACACTTAAAAAGAGGTTATACACACACAATACGGTAACATTATGTTGAAGCACAGTACGTATCACTCCGCGAGGCTCCGCCTACAATAGCCGTAACATAAGACACACGGGATTATAAGGGGCTCTGTCGACTTTCAGAAAAATCAAAGGATTGATTTTAAGTGTGTCGTATTTTCCAAACAACACGGTAATAACGACGGCCCGCTAGCATGCGCTACCAAAAATAGTGCTTTGTTGTGTATCTGACGGACGAAAGCTAAACCAGTTCCACACCAGTGAAGCTGCAGCATTTTTACAAACCAGTTCAGGTTCATCTGTTTCATTCAACAATTTGCTTTTGCCACCATGCTTTTTCCGACGTGTGTGTATGAAAGCAAAGGCACTGCGCATGCGCGTTTTACCCATATTCTATCGCCATATTTCATTCTTCTATCATGGTCCAAAATTATACCGGTATATTGGCCCAGCCCTACACCAGATTATTTAACAATTTGTTTTTGATCAAATGAATCTGCACAAACAGACTATAAAAAATGACTGAATCATGAATGAAGGGATGGTGTTGTTTCAATTGTTTTAAATAAAGTTTATTTCTACTTTTCAGTTATGTGTGCACGAACCTCGAAACTGTCAGCGACCCTCGTTTACTTTACTCGACCTCTCGTCACCTTTCACAGTAAAAGCAGGTTCAAAGAAATTGGACTGTTTTCATGTTTGTGCCTGATCACATTACCAAGATTTTCAATCAGTAAATAAATGATTCCATCAGTGACGTGAAAATAAATGAATGTTCTTAGAGACATTTCAACCCCAAGGCCGACACACACACAGACTGCTATTAATGAAAACAGGAAGTAGAACCATGTCTGTGGTGCAGTGGTGAGATTTAATAAAGGTCAGAGAGAAAATTCACATCCTCACACCGGGACCGGTCGATCAGACTGATTATCGATCGGTGCTCGATGAAGCCGGGTTTGAGGGGCACGTAGATGAGGCCAGAGCGCCGGACGGCGAGGCAGGAAGCGTGTCAGTAGACGCGAGCTGGATGGTTCCACCGTGGAGCCGGCGGGGGATTCCAGCTCACACTCATCTCACCTAAACACCTTTCCTCCCACTGCGCCTGGAAGCTGCCGACTCACTTGAAACAAAGGGTTAATGCGAGCGGCGTTCCCCGTAGGGAATCCCCCCGCAGCCTGAGTCAGGCTGGAAACAGCATGCCGCAGAACCACGGTGTGGGCGGAGCCCCGACAGCCTCAGCATGCAGCGGCCGGACCGGTCAGGATCAGGCAGGCCAGCCTCCACCCTGCCATGACGGACAGAGCTCCATCCACAACCACAGATGCCCATCGCCCAAAGCTTTCAGGAGCCCTGCTACGAGGTTTCAAGACGAGCACTGGCATCACAGCGAGGGGCGTGTCTGACTGTGAAACTGCACACTCATTGGCTAATCTGTGGAGCTTCTTCTCCAGCAGCTCCCTGATGAGTCGATAATCTCCACGACCATGAACACGGAGGCGAAGCATCACTTTTGCTCTAAACCTGCCCCTCCGCCTCCACCCTCAGCCGGCAGTCCAAACCCACAGAGGTGACCTGTGCTGAGCTCCGACCTCACCACCTGCTGCACGCCTGAGCGTGCTCCTCCTCGGCCCTGCAGAGCAACTCAGATCGCGTCTGATAGCAAAGGTCACGACCCCTGGGGTCGGACTGAAACATGAACCAATCACATGTTTGTTTTTTTCTCCTCTCAATATTAAACCCTCAGCATGGACAGTACTGTGCCAAAGTCTTGAGCCACTCCTCGTGTCTTTATACTTTGCGTGTGCCATGCTGAGGCCTGTTGGAGGACAATAATGTGATGACAGTCCCAGTAGCGCTGCACCCGCCCCCATCTGCACTGTAAATGTCACTGTGGGGTTTTTCTGCTCAGCCCACAGTGACTCTGCACTAACTGATGTACAGAGGATCTCCACAGAGCCTGCCTCACTCTCACAAACACTAAACTAAAACTACAGAGAGGTGATGGTCGCGTTTAGCGACACTGTGGGCGTCTTTAAGTCTTTTCATATATCTGCCTCTGACACATGCCCTCCTTACAATAATCATTAAAAACACCAAAACCAGCAGTGAAACCAATAAAAACCAGAGTGAAACATCAAACCCACTGTGGAAATTCACCGAAACTAATGAATATGAGTGGAATGAATGTAACGGCTCACTCCAGTTCTCTGATCTGTCTCAGTGCTCCTGTTTAATGTTTGGATGTTTAGAATCAATAAATATTATTCTATGTGGTTATTTTGCAGCATTGTGAAATTCATCCGTAAACCATTCCCAGTCTGTCACTGCTAGTTTTGCCGTACAACGATTTTTATTCAACTCTGATGTATTTATGTTGCATTAAATCCCAACATCAGTTGCCTCACAGTATTTTCTACTGTGAGGTACAGACCCCACAATAATGCTGTCAGGCCCCTGTGAGCAGGCACTTGACAACAGTGGGGAGTAAAAACTCGCTTTGACAGGAAGTTTACTGTGGAACTGGGAAGTAAAAACCCACTGTGATCTGAGATGGGATGACCTGAACGTGATGCTGGACACTGATGGGGTGGAAATAAGAACACCTGGACCTCACAGGTGGAGGAGCTGTACCTGAGTAACACCAACAGGTACATGTTTCTTACTGAAAATGAAAACACACCTGAGACACCCCAGAGCCTTCACCTGTCACTAGTGCACCCATCAGCTGATTCATCCACAGACTGGTTTCTCAGAGCAAACACCTGCACAGGTATCCATCGCCTGTACCTCAGTGTGCGTCTGAGCGCAGGTACGGTGTTTGTTGGTGGTGAGTGCAATGACCCGAACACTCTCCCACGCACCGAGTCAGGGCTCGGTCTACGTCCAGGAGTAGCACTGTTTCTAGGCTTCTCCGTCCTGCAACGTGTTCAGCTCCGTTAGCTCTGTTAGCATCGTTAGCTCTAAAAGCGTATCACCAGGACTCAGTTAGCTGATAGCGGCTAACAGCTATCCGCTATCAGGTAGCTCTCCTTCCCCGGTGCAAAGTCCGCTCCTCCCCCCCACTGGCAGCCGGCAGGAGGACCGGAGCACCCGCCGGTCTGCTTCTACCGAGGACCCTCATACGAACGGCCAGTTCACCGACAGCGGGACACTCACCTCTGACAGCATCTCCCGGATCACAGCAGAATACGCACGGTCTGACGTCATCACGTCGGTTTAGCCGAGCCGCTCTTCCCGCCTTTTCTTCTGCGTGGAAAAATAGTTAAATGTAAATTAAAGTCCATCCATTCGCTTCCGCTTATCCTTTTTAGGGTCACGAGGGCGCTGGAGCCTATCCCAGCTGTCAAGGGGCGAGAGGCGGGGTACACCCTGGACAGGTCGCCAGTCTGTCACAGGGCTAAATTTTTAAAGTCAGAGGTTAAAAACTGCAGTTTAAAGAGTATTACACTCTCAGAGACACCAGCCTGTGGTTTTAGTACGCAGTAAAGTATCAGCAGTACTGCTACTACCGCAGTAATACTGCATTAGTATAGTTAGCAGCAGGCGGGGATTTACAGTAATTTAATCCAAGTTTAATTATTATGTGAATATACTTGAGCCATCGGAGTAACTTTGTGCTGAACATTTGGGGGGTCGAGATCTCTGTCTAAATAAATAAATAAATCTGGGGAAATTCCCAGATAATTAAACATGCAACTATTTTGCTGGGAATTCCTGAAATGAATAAAGAAAATCAACAGCCTATTTATGCAAGATAATTCATAATTTTATTGGGGGGGTTATATTGGTTGGGTCTGATTATTGGGGGGTTAGGGGGGTCATAACCCCCCTGGAAACTACTCCCCTGCCTGAGACTCACCTGAACACACCAGCCTGTGTGACCAGGTGCTATCTTACCTGGACAACAGTTTCTGTTCAGGCCCAAATTTTCACACAAGTTACAGAGGACACTCACGCCTGTTGTCCTGGGGACAGATGTGGCTACATTTTTGAAAATCAGCAGCGTTAAGAAGCAGGCAGCAGGTCACCTGGTTAACCTTTGACCCTGATGGTGTGGCTGAAAAATGGAACGTCACGCCTACATGTTTGCATAAAGTCTGTTTCTCTGTTTTATAAAACGGTTAAACTGCAGTCACATGATGCTGCATGTCCGTGGGTCACTTGATGTTCTCTGACTATCTTCATCACACATCTGCGTGTCTCATGAATACATGTACTTCATGCTTCAGTAAAGGAAACCTTTGCACGGTGTTTACGCAGGTAAAACTCTGCAGCTCACACTCACCATACACACCTGTTCTCACCTGCATGAGTCACTCTGCTTCACTAACAGTCATTAACCAGTGATCAAAGGGCAATGACGGGTCAGCTGACTGCTGTCTGGCTGTTGTGTTAAATTGCATAAATCTTTATTAATAAACCCTGTGGGACATGTGTGACGTTGGGCTGGTTTCAGGTGGTTTGAAGGCTTTGCCTTTGTTTCAGAGCAGAGATCACTGCACCAACACTGATTTAAAACCACGTCAAAGTCAAACTTTATCGTCCGCGTGCCACGCTTACAGGACCCAGTATGGACGTACCCCGTCACACACCTGAAGCAGGACTAAAGTGAAAGCTGTGAAGCGCCGTGTGGACGTCCAGCATCATTCAGGTAAGAGGACTCATGACAGCATCCGTTGGCTCGCCCGGTGGAGGCGGGGATGGACGTGAGCCGCTCGGCAGGTGTGGATGAAGGTGTGAACGGAGAGTGTGAACGATCACATCTTCAGTTACTGACATGTTTGTCAGGTGTGCAGAGACAGCACTCACACCACAACCTTTATTCCAAAAAGGTCATAGTTTATTCAGGAAATCATTAATTAGAAACGAGCCTAAATTAAAAGCCGCGAGTTCATTCTGAGCAGTTTAATCCGTGTCAGCTCTCCTCAGGCTGTGTGGGTCCTCGCTGGTCTCAGATCAGCTCTTCTCTGCACTGTGTGTGAACCACACTTGTTTGCATCTGCAGGTAAAAGCCGTAAATCACAGAGGCTGTAAGCGCGCGTCCTGCTAATGTGGAGAAAACCGATGATTTCAGCCGAGAGAGCTGCGCAGTCTTCCTCCACCACACGAATCATCTGGAAGTAAAATTTACAGAGCGTTTCTTTTCCTTTCTGGTCCATGCTGTCACAGGCTAAGCTCCCGGAACACGAGTTTGTCAGTTTAAATAAAGTTTATCCGTCAGTGCTGAGCTCATGTTCCGGACGGAGGTCCAGCCTGAAGCCAGCGGGCTGCGAGGTGTGTACTGCGGTCAGGTGTGTGTGTGTGTGTGTGAGGAGCGATGATGTGAGCGAGCAGCAATGTGACGGTAACACGAGGAAGCTAAAAACGGCGCTCGTCTCCGTCGCTGAGGCGTTAATGAATCAGACCCCGGTGCTACAAGAAGAATAACACAGCTTTATTAAAATTGATTTCGGCTACATTTATTCGAGCATGGAAATTAAAAATGAAAAATAATAAAACATTTCAGCAATTCCTTCATCGTCTTCACCAGTCTTTCATCACCTCTTTAGTGGGATGAATAAAGTGGATTTTTTTTTTAAATACAGTGTTTTCACCAGAAGCTTCGTATCCAAAGTTCCCCAAATTTAAAATTTCCAGTAGTTTGGAAAAAACAAAGAAAGCAACAAGAAAAGCTCCAGAGTTTTGCTCCGATCATTTTACTAAAATAGATGTTTGTGAGGAACTCTAATACTGTACACTACAGTATGAAATAAATAAAATTAGGAAATATAAAATGAGTCACATAAATAAAATGGCAAACTCTCAAATTAAAAACAAAAGTAATACTGACAGAAATACTGAGGTGAACAGAAACACAGAAAATTGCACAAACGTGTAAACTAAGAAACTGACGCCTTGCTACGCTAACACTGACGCATCGGACAGGTAAGCTCGTCACTTTAATACTGAAGCAGAGGACAGGTGGCGCTGTACAGGGATGGCACAGGTGAAAGGTTTGCATATAATAAGGCTTTCTCTGGAGAAAAACTCAACACACTCAGAGGGCTCTGCCTTTCATTTTCATTTCCTCTGCGCTTTAAGACTCCACGTTTTATTTTGAAAATCACACAGGTTTAAATGTTCCTCCACGTAAAAAAACAAAATCAGAGGCCCAAAGCCATGTGGTTAGTTGGCAAAAGAATAAAGTCGAATAAAAAATAAAAACATCACAGTAAAAGGAGATAAAATACGACAATAACACTGACAGGAAGTGGCCGAGTGTTCGAGGCTGTATACCCTCTTTTTTTCTTTTTCTTTTATTTTGTAGTGATTCAGGGAGTGGAGTGCAATTTCCTGAAGTGAGGTTCGAACACAACAACACACCGAAAGTTAAGAACATCATAGCACCACACAGCTTTTAGGCCTTATAATACTGTACATTAAAAACAGCTCATTTCATTATAGTGATACTCATTACGACTTCTTCTTCTTCTTCTTTTGTTTTTTGCATAATGTGGATTTTTAAACGGTCCCACACGGCTTGGGGGGGAGGGGGGGGACGCTCATGGGGTCGAGTCTCCGCTCAGGGACTGACGGAGGTTACCTGGGGCGTGGAGACGTTTTAAAAGTTAAACATTAACACTGATAATAATAGATCCCAGTGTTATTCAGACTTCCTGTGGACCCGCCTCTCCGTTTGGGCTCATCAAACCAAACTTTACACAAAACACTCATGACCTTTGACTCATCAGGTTCAGGCTGTGATTCCAAAGATTTACCCTGAAACGCTTAAAATCATACAAAATAATGTTGCTAGCATCATTATTTCATTCACATAAAACCTCCCACAGGTCTGAATGTGTGTTTAGGTATCATGGTGATGAAAACAAGCTAACCTAGGAAAATCGAGCAGGGATCATTAACGACCACGCGTATATGACGCTACGCCTCAAAGACCACACCTGGTGTCCAGAGAACTACAACTTGAACCTGCCCTTCATTCCACAGAGTCCCCAATTAGACCGAGACCATCGCTAACCCTAACACGTCATTCAGAGTTGCTACGGTTGCTGTTAGTGTCTTTAGTAAATGGTGTTCTGCTACAACAAAACTGGTTTCTCAGTAGGTCTCAAGGTAAACCCGTCTTCTCTTGGATTCACAAACACAATAATAAAAAATACTTCTGTACTGTACAGGCTTGCTTGTCCGATTTAAGTAGAAGCTTTTTGGGCTCTATTTTCAGTGTTTTTACTTAAAGGCTGAAAACTAGTGCCTTGGGGTCTTGGGGTTTTGCCCCCAAGATCTAAAAATCTATAAATCAAATCTAACATCAGCTCAGCAGAAACCTTAAACTTCAGGGTTTGAGAGCTTCAGACTGAACTGCCGAGGTTCAAAGTTCGGCCTTTCTGGCTGTGAAACTATCCCAGCACTTTAGCTAACGGCACAACTTAAACTTTAAAATGTTAAAGAAACAGGACTCCATTAAAAAAAGCTGTCAAACACTTTGAAGGAGAAAATAATCAGACTGAACCTGATAAATCAGAGGCCAGAGTTTTGTTAATAATACTAAGTTAACTGCACATTACAGCCTTTTTAAAATCATTTATGTTTTCGGTCGGCTGAACATGAACGAAGCTGAATCAGACCATAAACACATTTGCGACCCATCAGTCTCAGCAGGAAGTCTAAAGTAAACACTAATTTGGTGTGAGAACATGACCGCCGTCCCCTCCGGCCCTCGTCTTCCTTTCAGCCCCTCATAAAGCAGCAGCTGCATCGAGCCAGCGTCCCAAAGCTTTTGTTGCTCCTCATCAGTCCTCCTGGTCTGACCTGCCGTCTGTTTTCCCTTCTCGTGAACTCTCGTCCATCGGCAGCGGCGAGCCTTTACCCTCAACGTCCCCCATCAAGTCCATCTGGCTCCTGCTGTCGCCCTCCTGCTCCTCCTCTCCTTTTCTGAAACTTCCCTCCTGCCGCTCTGTCACCTCCTCAGACATCTTGCCGTCCATTTCCCTCTCCTCCCGTCCTCCTCCTCCCTCACCGCTGACCCTCAGCATCACACTGCCGCCATCCTCCTGCTGGTCCTCTGGGTCCGAGTATCCAAGTGGCCCCAGTCCCTGGAGGTAGCCCCTCATCAGCAGCTCGGTGGGCTCCAGCCCTGCAACTGCAACGCCTCCTCCGCCTCCCTTGTCCCTGGCCTCCCTCTCGGCCGCCTCACGCTCCTCGGCCTCCCTCTTGCAGTATGAGTAGCGGTGGTTCATGTGCTGCGAGTACGAGCCCGAATGCGAAAAGCGCTTGCCGCACTTGTCGCACTGGTAGGGCTTCTCTCCAGAGTGCAGGCGTGAGTGCTCGATCAGGTGGTGCTTGTGTTTGAAGGCCTTCTTACAGATCTGACACTGATGGGGACGTTTACCTGCAGAAACACAATGGAGGGTGGGACACGGTCAGGACGGACACAGCTGGACACGGAGACACACAGCAGAGTGAATCAGCACAAGACAAACAGCTGCAAACCCAACGAAGGAACAAGAAACTCTGAACAGCTACAGACACCGAGGACGTACAAACACTACAAAGAACCAGGAAACATTTGTGTTTCCAAGGTTTTCCAACTACATGAAATCTGGAAACTGTCTGGACTCTGTGGATGCTGTTTATTAATTAATCAGGTAAGAAGATTTTAGACTTTATTTTGAAGTCTGGCCTAAACTCAGGCGCAGCTCCACCTTTATGGAACCAGATGTTAATTATCTTTGGGCCACATCTGGTCAATAGCACAACAGCTGTAACTGGGCATGAAGTGCAGTAACTAATCCAGACTAGGCTGAATGAAATGTGGGCGTGATAAAAATGAAATTAAAAAAATGAAAAATGGAAGTGATGTTGTCCATTTATCAACCTGTCTGCTGATTATTTCCACGGTTTATCGCTTCAGCTCTGATCTACATGGAAAACTCTCACGTGTTTTTTCATAGAGACATAAATCTACAGCTGGACCAGAAAAAAATCTCTTAACTCAAAGACACAGCTGAAACAATCACCAATCAGAAGATTGAACTACAGATCTTTGAAATCTGTGCGGTGATTGGCTGACGGTAAAAAACAAAAACATGACGGGTTTGAACTAAAATCTTCAACTCATCCTTTTAACATTTCATCACACCCTCTGTGTCTGTCTGTTGCCATAACAACAATGAGGCATGCTTGAGACACCACGAGGTAACGCGAACCTTCATCGGCCTGCGGTGAGCTGCGATGACATCACAGCTCCGGATTTAAATTTAAGGAGGGGCAGGAACCCTAACAGCTGTAACAGCTCCCAACACACACACACACACACACACACACACACACAGAGCTGGTTTACTACGACTGTACAGGCAGAAATTTCTTATGTCTGACTGAACAGGATGCTTCAGCTGCTGCCAACTGGCAGGCTGAATGCTGCCCAATCACACGTCCCACGCACACATGCACCAAAAACATGGCTTTACCCCGACACACACACACAGGCAGATCATAGCCACAAATAGACCCGGAGCGCCTGTAACATCCACCATAGCTGGCATTCTGACACACACACACACACACACACACACACACAGAAATAACTGAGACGGTAGATTCCTGCTTCGAGTGTTGGAGGTGGGAGGGAAGCATGAGGGTGATGCAACTGAGTGAAAGACATGAAGGTAGAGCAGGTCTGAGTCTGAGGATGGCACACAGGTAAGATCAACCAAACTCCAATATTAGCACAAACACGCAGGTTTTGTATCAATGGGAACAACAACGACGTATTCTCATGTTCAGTTTTTGTTCACATATCAGAGGAATGCAAACAACACATGATTATCATTCCGTGAGCCCCCAACTCCCAAATCATAAACCCCACTTTACTGTAACACCAGCAGCGAATCTGACGACAGGAAGCATCAGTCTGACGTCTGTCAATGAAAAATTACTATTTAATATTAAATCATAAAATCATGAGAACGACGAGAAAACAAAAAACACAAGTAAAATCGAGATGAATGTGAGTGTTCAAGAACAGAAAACGAGTCATTACTATGTGTTACTACCTTTAATAACGAGCAGCTGAAAGGAGGCTGCATGTTAATGGGTCATTAAGTGGAAGTGCTGTGGGTTAATGTGTGAGGCAGGACATGAACCAAACTTCATTCAAAAAGCACTGATTTTATCTCCAGAGCAGTGAGAAAATGACAAACTGAGCTGACGCCGTGCAGCCAGAGTCGTCTGAGGGCGTGGCTCTGCTTAACGCCACAGATCACCTCTATCCGTGACGCAGCGAAAGGCGTGAAGGTGAGACACCAAACTTTAGTGAAACACTGACTTTATTCAGGACATGCTGGGGGGTCGTTTGGGATTTTGATTTGGATCAGAAGAGTCCTGCAGAGAAATCTCATGAAAGCATTAAACCCCACAATGCTGCAGTCTTACCGAAGCCTCCACATTCATCACATTTCCTGCGGGGCGACTCAGTAAACTGGGACGCTTTGATACGAACAGTGTTTGCTGCTTCACCTTTCCTACTGTGGTGTTATCATAAGTTGTTTGCTTCCAGTTTAAAAATGGAAAAAAATGGACCATCTCTCGGCTGTAATTAATATTTCCTTTTGATCTTCACACAGTCATGCAAACATGCACTCCTCCTCCTCTCTCAGTGTGAATGAGGTGCTGCTGATATTTGGGGCGCTGAATGTTTTTGTACTGCTCTCTGTATTAAAGGCTGCCTACCCCCCGCTGAAAAGAAAGGCGCATGTTAAAGGCCACGGCCTGCAGAGAACAAAAGAGAGAAGCAGAGCTACGAGTGGGGAGCTACGTGAGGAAACAGAAGAGTGAGGACAGAGGAAATAAGGAGGCATTGGGTGGGTAAAAACAAGTGTCCAAGTGTTATATATACCTGTGTGCTCATATTTGTGTCTTAGGAGGGAACTGGTCTTCTGGAATGTTTTGTCGCACAAGTCACACGCGTACATACCACTTTCAGTCTTCTTAATCTTCTTCCTGGAGAGCAGCGAATCGCTGTCTGTCAGGTCGTCCAGGCCTGACAGATAGTCCGCCGTGCCGTCCAGCAGCTCCCCCTGAGACAGAGACAGAGCTTCAGTACCCCGATAATCCCACACCTGTCGGCCTCGTGCCACGAGACTCCCCCCCACCGCCTCTGTGATCCCAAGTCTGGACAGGGCTTAAAGGCCCAACCCGGTAAGTCCCCCTCACCCAGGAGACTCGGAGAAAGAGGGGTGTGTTTACAGATAACAGCTGACAGCAGGTGAGCTGAGGTCAGAGGTTTACCAACGCTGACCATCATTTTTAGTTTCAATTTCAGGAACTTTCCCAAAAAGTCCACGCAGCTGCTTTCGTACAAATCATCCAAGAGTCAGCGGTGACCGGCGCTTCAAGGGGCGGGACTTATGAGCTGTTTACCTTTGGTGCTGCTGACAAACGGTATTTATGATGGCACAGTGAAAAACTCTCAGCATTTCACTAAATCCAGATTTGATCTGTGATGTGTTTTCAGGAGATGAACTTCCCTTCTTTACAGGAAGTGAGGTTTTCCTTTAAAGGGCAAAAAATTCTGAATGTGGAGGCGTTCCAGTCTTACGCGGAACCAGCCTCACTTCCACACTTTGCATTTTTACAAATACTCAGACATGAAACCTGGAAAACTCTGACTACTTTCAGTCGGAGCAAACACGTCCCGCCCCATAATGAGACCAGTGAAATGTAGACGCCACAGTGGAAACGCTGAAGCTCAGCTCATAGGTCCCGTGGCAGGGAGACCCTTTAAAATTCTCCATGCTCAGCACTGACTGGGTCAACAATATATTTAACACATCACTATACAGACAGCTGTAAGCCCCAAGCCCCACAAACAATCCCTTTATCTAACTTCTGTGCTGTGGAGCAAACACGTCATCATGATCAAAGCTAACGGAGCTGACGGCGGGTTTGGACTGCCAGCCGCCATGTTGTGTGATGGAGATGACAAAAGCCCTGAAAACTAGCAGCCACCTGTTGTCTTTGCTGTTATCTGTCCAACCATGAGCCATGCACGGCCAGTTTGCAGGTTTTCAGTGCAACACACTCCAGTCTGAGCAGGTCAGGGTTACTAAAACCTGGGAATACTGACCCTCCATGGCTCCTGGCTGGCTCTGTTTAGAAGAAAGAAAAAACAAAATGCATTGCCCTTACTTTACATGATTTTTACCTGGAAGCCTGGTTTCCGCTGGTACTTTCTCCTCTGCTGCATTTCAGCGAATGTGGTTGCCCCGGTGGCGTAGGTGTAGGCCATGTGAGGCAGGAAGCTCATGGGGTCAAGACCCGGGTAGGGCCTGAGGCCTGGGATGGTTGCTTGGGCAGGAGTCATGAAGGTGGGTGGGGGAAATGCTCCGTGAGGTGGAAGGGAGGTGTAGACAGGTCCGCCAGCAAAGGCATTAATCCCAAAGATGGGACTGGTGCTTTTCTCCAGTTGGTGAATAGCATTCCCTCCACCATCAGATCCCAGGACCTCCTTCTTAATGTTGACCAAATCAAAGGGCCCAGACGCCTGCTCTCGCCCCAAAGCCTCCCCGTTGTGCTCTCTGATTAAACCATTGGGTCTGGGCCGCTTCTCTCCGGCGGAGGAGAGCTTCTGCGCCAAGTGTTTGGGTAGCGACAGATCCAGCGGTGTGTCCCCGCGGGCTTCCTCCGAGTTCAGGCTGTTCGGAGTGTAAGAGCTACTCTGAGAGTGTTTGGAGGAAGTAGAGGAAAGGTTAAGGGGTGATGGAGTGTTGCTTCTCAAGTGGTCCAATGATTCTAGTGGTTTGTGCCCTGCTGTTTGCCGGCTGGTTGTAAACTGGTGGGAGGACTCGCAAAAGCCATTAGTGAAGCCTCGGTGTAAATCTGTAGCTGGAAGTGACATTGGAGACCGGTTCAAGCTGTGGCTGACTTCTGGTCCACTGCAGTCAGGAGGTGGTGACCTTTTACCGTGGTGGTTTTGGCTCTTCCACTGGGCAAACCACTCCTTGACAAACTCTTGAGGGAGGCCAACAGCAACTGAGATTTTGAGCAGTTCCTCTGAGTTGGGCTCAGTGTTCATGGCGAAATAAGCTTTGAGCAACGACACGTGATCCTTGAAGGGGCTGATGGGGCTGGTGGCTCGGTTGTTGCTGGAGACCTCGGAGGACATCCCTCCCTGGTGGCCAGCGGGACAGCCGTCTGCCGGTTGCAGGACGGCTTTTATTTCCTCGTTCATTTTGCACAGGTAGCGCTCGTGTTGGTGCAGGGGGATTGGCCCGGGGAAGGTCTCCTTGCAGTATTGGCAGGAGAATGGCAGGAACTGGTTCTGGCTTTCATGTTTCTTTTCCTCACTGCTGAGATCCACAGAATGGCTTGGTTTCTCCTTCTTAACATCCTCTTGCCTCTTAGACTCATCGATCAGACTCTTGGCCTCATTGACCTTCTCCAGTGTGTAATCTATGATGCTCTTGGTGGGACTGCCGTCGCCCGTCACCAGGAAGCCACCCTGAGTTGTCTTGGTCTCCTCCATCTGGGCACCTAACTCCTTCATGTAGGACCTGAGCTTGTCTTCAGGGCTTCCATCCATTTTTTGCCTGTACACCGTGTTGTCCACAATCTGGAGCACCTTCTGCACCTCGCTCAGGTTGTTGCCAAGGGATCTCACGTAGCCCAGCATTTGGAGGTCCAGCCCAATGCCTCCCAGATGTTGAAGGGGACTCTGGGAGGAGTTGTGAAAACCCAAGGGGCTCCCCCCCCGCCCGTTCAGGTAGACCCCGGGTCCCCCAAACGCATGCTGTGAGGCCACCAATAGCCGGTAGTCGTTGAAGTCCATCGGCTCAGGTTTTATGTCCAGCTGACGTGGCTGGTCTTGCTGCCCCAGCGGGCGCCCGTTTTCAAGTTTGTGGCGAAGCTGGGCCAGGGCGGGGCTTCCAGGTGATGAGGTTGTAGAGCTGGGGGAGGAGCCGAGTTTGCCACCATTTCCATTGCGTACTCGTCCATTGAGAGCAATCAGGCCAATGCACTTTTTGCTGCTGATGTGGGAACTGTAGGAGCCGGAGTGGGAGAAGCGCTTCTTACAGTTGGAGCACTCATATGGCTTCTCACCTGAAACACAGCCCAACGTCTGCATTACTTCTCAGCCCACAAACATGCTCTATAGTTTAACGTCAGATATTTACTTAAAGAAAACATCATCATTCGTCCACAGTTAGTCACCAGTGTGAGCTTTACACCTTTGATCCAGAATTGGAGCTGGTGCTTTTCCTCCTTCAACACCAGCAAAGTGTATGTTATTCATTCACCATCTCAGCTGCTGACGTCCAGGATTAACTATGAACTGACCCTCTGGCACATTTTTTAGCTAACGTGTCCCCCACTGTTATTCAGAGCTCATAATATCAGTTCATTCGCTGATTAAAACTATTCAACAACGATAACCAGCAACTGTTTGAATAGTTGTTTGTTTGCTGACTAACAAAAATTGAAATGAACAAACAGATCAGCAGCGAGATTTTGGAGGCGGTCCAGATGTTCTATTTTAGAAAGGTTTTCTTTTTGACAACTTTTTTCAATGAGGTGCTTTATGAGTATACTTCACAATACTATGTATGATACAGTAACTGACGCTTTGGGTTTTGGTTTTAATAATCAAATCAATGGAAAAATTAGTGGATGAATCTTCAATAAAAATAGAAACCATCATGATGAAAATGTTCCTTTTTTGGAGCTGAACTGCTTTGTGATCAGATATGAAGATGGGAAGTGAAACTGTTGACTGTCAGATGTATTAATACTGTGGCTAAAGCAGAAGCCAGACAGTCAGATGTGGAAACACAATCAGCGTTTTATCAGAGTCGATGTAAAGGCGAGGAGGACCGGATCAGACCCGTGTCTGCGGAAAGTTTCAGCTCTGATCCGGCCCTCAGAACTCCACTCACCGCTGTGAATACGAAGATGCTCCTTCAGGTGGTGCTTGTACTTGAAGGCTTTTCCACACTCGCTGCATTTGAACTTGCGGTTTCCAGTTCCTTCAGTAAGCAGTGGTGGCTGCAGAGAGAAAAAAAGATTTGAAGTGATGGAGGAGGAGTGGGAGTCGCTGCAGAGAGGGAGCACGAGCTAACGGGGAATTTAATAGTATTTAGTGAAGCAGATCTGATAGGCATTCTGAGAAACGGCGTGGGTGGCGCTGTGCAGAGGTAACACTTTCTGGTGGAGGTGCATTCCCAACATTTGAAATGCAAATACAGAGATAAACAAACACAAACAGTTGGGGAGCGTCCTCCCCCCTCTGCTGAGTGGGAGCTCAAATCCTTTCGTCTCACATGCAGATGATCGGTGAAGGAAACAAACCTGAAGACTTGTTTCTGTCGTCTACAGCAGAGAAAACAGCTTCAAGTAAACGCTCTACTCTCTGCTCTGATCTGCACTCATTCACCATGAGTTCAACCCCAGAGGAGACTCGAGTCCACAAATGCAGGAAAGCAGATCTCCTGGGATCCAGCAGCTCTGCCAGGACCTCGTTATTCCAACATGAACCAGCTTGTCCCAGTCCCTCACACGCAAACACAAATGTTTTTGTTTCAACTGAAATTACCGCTGAAAGAAATTACATGCTTTGAATCACCAACAAAACTTCTTAACCACCGTCGTTAATGATCACGTCTTTGTCTGCAAATCTCTTAACTCAAATCAAACACAACCTGCACGAGGTCCATCCTAACCAAACACTGCTGCTCCCAGCATCCACCCATCCATCCACCCATCCACGCAGGAACTGAGGACTGGTTAAACTGGATGAAAGTGGGCTTGGGCAGTTTGTGCTGACTGAGCACTGTCATGTGTTCCTTATCACACTGTCATGCAGTGAAGATTAACTGTATATATATTTAACTGCATTAGTGTGGCCACTGCTTGAAGCAGCCACATCACGGCAAGAAGCAAACAGCTGTGAGTGTTTGTGCTGCATACTCAGGAGCAGTCCCGGGTGTGCGAGCACAGCCTGAACAGCTGTGAGGCCGTGCCATACAGATGTTTTACCGCAGCACTCATCATTGTTCACAGGCTTTCTACTGTGCTGCTTACTGAGTGAGGCGCTGCTGTCGGGGGCAAACCGTGAAGAACAGACAGATCTGCTTCCTCCTCACCGACGCACACATGCCTGTTCTCTCTTTAACAGTTTAACTCAGGAAGTACACAAATAAACGGCCACTTAGAGGATTATGAGTCTTCAATCCAGCAGGGAGAAGACCATCTGGTGCTGGTTAAGGCTGGTGGAGGGGGGGTCAGGTATGAAAGCTATTTGTGCTTCTGTGAGGAGACCCGAGGTCTAAACTCAGGAAATCTCATTACGATCACAGCATAATTGGAAAATTGAATGACTCAGTGCTTAGTTACCGACTCTAATGTGAGTTTTTGATCATGAGGGCCTGCAAACAGGCGTGTGCAGGAAACATTTAACACCAGCTTATGATTAGATTACTGTGTGACACCCTGCCTGCCACCGAGGCTGCCCGAGCATCAGAGGAAGGCCGTGAATCTAATCGGTTCCAGCAACAGCAGCTGATGGCCGGAGGAAGTCAACGCAATCACACCTCCCACGCACGACACATTGCAGCTGCTGAGAGAAACACCCAGAACGGAGGTGGTCAATAATGGAGCGACTGGGCAGACTGGAAGAACTGGGAGGAACTTCATTCATGTGTTAGACAGCAGGAAGCCACGTGGATCTCTCACTCTTCTAAACAAACATGAGGCGGCGTTCCTCAGGGCTCCGTCTGCGGTCCTCTGCTCCTTTTGACGCAGCTTAAATTTCCAGCCTTGGTGTATTTTTATCTGTTTTTACCCTGCAGGGACCACAGCCGCTGATTAATTACTAATCTGAGTCATCGCATGTACTGATGGAGTTCCCCGAGCCTCCCTCCTCCGCTGCTCAGCATCCACAGCTGATGCAGTGCAGTGTCAGCACCTGACGGCAGCTTCTCTGATCACTGCAGTTTTCTGTCTGTTAGTGAAGCCAGCGTGGAGTCAGTCCTAACGTTTGAAGACTGTGTCTTTAAGGATTTCATACTGGAACTCCTGTGATAGACTTTTCAATAAAGTTTGAAGGTTTAAATAGATGTAATAGGTGTGCGTTACCTGGTCTCTGGCAGGCTTGTGCGTGGTCATGTGACGGTCCAGTTGAGCACGGTGGCCGAAGGTTTCGGCGCACAGCGGGCAGGGGAAGCTCTCCTCGTTCTTCTCGTGACGGTACTTGATGTGTTCCTTCAGAGACGTCAGGCGCTTGTAGCCGCGGTCGCAGTACGGACACGTGAGCAGCTGGGCGAAGTCATCCTGCGTGTCGGGTCCCAGGTCTGTAGGTCAGAAGTCAGGAAAGAGACAATGTGCTTAACCCTTTATTAAGACAGACAAAATCACATGACCGAAGCTCCCCAACTGTTTTGAACTTAGAGATGATTCTACAGTCAAAATGTTGAGTCCGGGATCGAAGGTCACAGAAACACACATCATACTAAAGGTCGCGGTCGGAGTGGCACCAGTGAAATCTGAATCTTCTATAATCTCGTTAACAAGTCAGCTTGTTGACTTCTCTCTACAAAGCTTCAGAGTCACATGTTTGAGCTGCCAGCTTTTTGACTACTAATCTCTTTAAAAATGAATAATCGATTTGTAAGGCTCAGTTTGTCTCTCACCGTGCTCGCTCTCCTCCTGCCCCGTGGCCTCAGGCGTGCCCAGGCGCGTCACCTCGTCTGGGGCTTCTGGATAAATGACGGCAGTGTCGCTGCGCTGCAGGTACTCAGCGATGCACGCAGAGTGACTGTCGCCGTCCTCCAGTTTACGCTTCAGGAAGTACTCGTCCAGCTCAGGGATGCCCTCCAGTCGCTTCCCTGGATGCAGGGACAAAGCTCGTCCGGTCAGAGGACCAATCATCACACTGCAACCTCAGAGGACCCGGCATCGAGCCCTGAGGGACTCCTAAACTAACTGCTGGGTCCTCTGACCGCCCATTGACCATGATGACCCGGGATGTCGTTTACTTCCTCTAAAGTTACGACAACAGCGAAGGAACCAACTGAAATCAGCCTGCTGTAGGCCACGCCCACACCAATAAGCAATCCCACAGTTTGTATGAATTACTCAGGAAATTATGTGAAAGACAAAAATTCAGCAGGACATTTTACATTACGCTTTTAATTACGATCGCTAATTATCATTAGTCATTATCATTAATTAGTTTTAATTACTCAAATAAATAAAGATGAAGAAAGACAGAAAATATTATCCCAAAGAGTCGTACAGCAAAGTTAAGTAAAAAATGTATAAAAAACAAAGAAGTATGGAGACAGAGCTAAAAATAAAATAAGACAAATATAAATAAAACCTCTTCTGACGGCGATGACGCTGATGGGTGACGATTGATCGTGTGTGATCTCACCTGCACTGTTTTCCACAGCGTGAGGAGACGCCTCCGGGCCCACGGCTTCGTACTCGTCCGTCCCCCCATCTGTCCAAACACAGCACAGGAGCACATCATTTACCCTGCTCTTCCTCTGATGGAGGCTGGTCCCTTCCTCCTGTATCCTCCTGAGTCTATTCAACCCCCCGACACTAATAACAGTAACTACAAACAACTATAAAAATATTCATGACAAAAACAGTGAGAAAATGAGAAGCAGAAACGTGAAACCAGATTTAAAATCGAACAGAAAAACTACAAAACACTTAAACATGGCCCAAAACACCACACGCTGACCTCTGACCTCACAGGTGACCACGTGACTCACCGATGCGTCTCCAGGCGTGGGGGTCCTGGAACCCATCTCCGCTCTCGGCGCTCTCCTGATCACGGTGGGACAGCAAGGCGTGGCCGACCCGGGGCGACGCCTCCAGAGCGGGCACGTCTGCCGGACTGCCCTCCTCCTCGTCCGCTCCTGCTCCACCTCCTCCGAAACTGTCCTCGTCATCGGTGTCTGAGGTAGTTTCCACAACGTTCTCATAGTTTAGCACTGAAACACAAAAGAAGAGGGGGTGACCTCTGACCTTAGTGTGTTTGTAAACACGGCGTATGTTCTTTAACAAGTGTTAAACAGGAAGTGAGAATCGGGTGTCCGTGATTGGTCTGCAGTTGTTCTGCGCTCTGATGTGAGCGGCCACACTGCGCTGACATCATGGGAACGGGTTAATCTGGCTCTGATGGCGTTTCCTGTGGCAGGCGGCGGCGGGTTCCCACAGAGCGCAGATCCTCCTCCAGCTACACGCAGATTAGCCCGTTTATAATATGATCTTTGTCTGCAGCCTCCCGGACAACTGCACAACAGGTGCAGATGAAAAAGCACGACGGAGAAATCTGCTGACCCGGGCTGAATACCAAGAACGGGGGGGGGGGGGGGGGGGGGGGGGGGGGGGGGGGGGGGGGGGGGGGGGGGGGGGGGGGGGGGGGGGGGGGTTTAACCCTCTGTGATCAAACAGGCTTGCTGTGTGGTCCCAGGACACGTTAGACATCAGACACAGGCCCCGCCCACACACACACACATTCTTTCACTCCAAAGGCAGAAAACACAATAGCAGAGTGTGTGTGTGTGCGTGTGTGCGTGTGTGAGTGTGTGAGAGAGAGACTGGGTGCATACAATCAATCGATCACTAACCAGGATCATCTAATCAATAGGACAGGGGTGTCCCCAGGACTCTTAACTGGGGGACCCCGGTGGGGGTGGGGGGTGGATTCAAACAAAGCCTGTGTAAGCTGGCTCAGCTGTTAGTGTCTGAGGGGGAGGGGCGGGGCAACAAACCGTGACTGCAGCTTCATGCTCCTCTGGGTCAGAATATAAACACCAGCGTGTGAAGGAATCCCCCAATCACAGCCCGGCCTGCTATCGTCTATCTTTAGACCCTCATTCAGCACATCCGCAGTACCAGCCAGGTATGTGCACACCTGGACACGAATAACACTTGTATGGATGAGGTGCCATCACATCCATATTAATGAATACATATCTAAACACAGGAGAGCCAAAAGTATCTGGACAGTCACACTCTATATTAGGCCCAGTGTGTCCATATACTTTTAGTTTTTACCTGATTTCCATTCTAAACTTTCATCTGCAGTGTTAAACGTGTGTGTGTTTTATATCTCCTCAATAATAGCTTATCATCAGAATGGGCAGGGCAAGAGTCTACCTGTTCTCAGCTCTGAACCACATATGTGACAGGCTAAAGCTCCGCCCACATATGTGGCTGATGGTCTGGTTACCTGCAGATAAGCACCAGTGTCCCTTTTATCACTCGTGTTAAACTTTAAAAACCAAAGCGTTCGTTTTCTTTGAGCGCTAATGGTAAACACACAAACACACACACTTCCTCCACTTCCTGTGGACACCGTCACAGAGCAAGGAAATAAACACTTTATGCTTAGAATTCCACCTTAAACTTCAAGGCTAACATTCCACCTTAAATCCTCCCCACCATGATTCCACCTTAAAGCAGAGAATGCCGCAGCAGGCTGAGGGTCCCGTGCTCTGATTGGTCGGTGGGCAGCAGGCACTGACCTCCCAAACAAAGGCCATTCACACTGCTGTTTGCCTGCCAGGTCACATGACGGAGGCAGAGTGGCAGATGTCACCAGGGGCAACGCAGACAGCGTGTGTCCCCCCCCCAGGTTTCAGGGGGTCTTTGAGTCCATTCAGGGATAAAACAGACGACACATCACAGAGCGCCGCTCCTCCTCATACAAAGACACATTAGCCCCGCCTTCTTCCTCCTCCCCGGGTTTCATCTTCCTCCTGCTCCAACATTTCTGTCAGACTGGGGGGAAGGACAGATCGAACACTGGCTCAAGTGTCCGTCGACTCACACACGAAACACGACGATGTCAGAACATCACACTTACATCATTCATGATGACATCAGTCAGCTGACCCAACACACAGGCACACACAGCAAAACAAAAAAAACAGAGAAGAAGAAATGTCAACAGAAACATGACGGAGTCAAACTGCCTGCACGGAGCGCTCACCTGGCAGGTTCTACTTCCTGTTTACGTGTCTCAGATCAGCTGTTGATCACATGATCAGACTGATTGACCACTGATCACTTCCTGCAGCAGTGTCACAGCTTCATGGAAATCTCCACCTGACTGTCATCTCTGGCAGCCAATCACAGCTCTATATCTGCTGTCTTGCAAAGAAAAGCGTCTGGACTTCTTTAAGTTGTAGTCAAAGCTCCTTTGACTACAATGACCTGGATGACTGAGAACCTTCACAGACATATCTGCTGTCAATCATCTGTTGTGACGAGTGGGCGGGGCTCCACAGTGCCTCCACAGCAGCTCTCGGGCTGAAATGGGACCTCCAGATGTTTGCTTCATCCCTGCAGGCTTGATCATTCTGACACGCTGCGCCGCTCTCATAACATCCAGCCATCAATGATCCAAATCGATGAGGTCACAGAGGGCGTCCCCATGCAGGTGCTGCGTCCGGTTCCTGCCGTTCGCTGTGAGGTAATGAAAGCAGCTCTGCCTCCTCTCTCACTCTCTCTCACTCTCTCGCTTGCTCGCTCAGAGCAGATCACCTGAGTAACGGGGGAGGGGGGGAGCCACACGTTGCTGAGGAAATGAGGTCGCTGCCTAGCGGCTAAGAGCTGAAGTGAATCATTATAGAGAGAGCACATAGGTGAATATGGGCAGAAGTAAGTGGACACCTGATGTTACACTCACATATGGTTTAAATGGACAAAGCCTCACAGCAATAGTTTCAGCTAATAATTACACTGCAGAGCCTAAAGTTTGTGGACAGCTCAGGACTCACATATATAATGTTTAAATGGATATGGCCTAAGATCTGTCCACGTAGTTTTGATATTTGAGTGAGTGTTTCTGTGTGACACATGGTCCACTGCTAACAACATCTGTATGGATTCGACCACAAAGCCTGAACGCACACTTTTGCTTGTGTAACACGTATACATTCAAAAGATGTCTGAGTCAAAAGTATGTGGACAGCAGGCTGTGCGACATGACACTGGTTTCACACGCTGTGATGGCGCCTGTGTGGATTACATGATTGGTCCATTGCACACGGACTTCCTCTGAACGCACCAATCATCACCTGAAGCACCAACCCTGCAGTTCCTCTAACACCCAGTAGAGGCTGCTTCAAACGGTGAAAATCCCACCATAGGTTCACACGTTTGTGCTGACGAAGCAAACCTCCACCCGAGCTGCACCTGTGGACCGTGTTGGTGCTGCTGGAGCATTTTTAATGACTTCATCTGCTGCTGTTGGAGGGGGGGGGGGGGTGAATTAAATTCATTCTTATTTATCAGCAGGAGTCAGCGTGCACACACACCCCACTAACCATCAATGGTGCTGCTGTGGAGAGGGTAAGTAGCACCAAGTTCCTGGGTGTGCACATTTCAGAAGATCCCTTCTGGTCAAAGGACACAGCATCGTGGTCAGCAAAGCCCAGCAGCAACTCCACTTACTCCTCAAACCATCAAAATACATGTGGGACTTCATTTGGATGGTTTGGGAAAATATTATATCAAATAGATGTCCCCACAAGGATATGAAAACATGTCTGTGTGTGTGTGTGTGTGTGTGTTATCAGTGTGAAGGTGTGACAGCAGCAGTTCCTCTTTGAAGCGTCGGTTCTGAAACTGTTAATCAAGTTTTGGCACCTTGAGTGTTCAGGTCGGTTACAGCGGCGCGTTGGCCGTCGACCTCCACCCAGATACAGCAGCAGATAACACACACACACACACACACACACACACACACACACACACACACTCATCTTTGAGCGAGTGTCACATGTCAAACATATAGAACATGTAGTGCACGTGGAATAAGTGCAGCACTTGCAGCACGCTGACGTCACTTCCTGTCTGTCACAGAGACAGAAATGAGAAAAATAACATCAAACATTCAGTTTGTGTAAATCATGTGAATTTAATGTAACAACTTAAAAGACCTTTGTATCAGTGCCAGGCTCACAGCCTTCACTCCTCGATCGATCAGTCAGTCAGAGAGATCGGTTGATTCATCGGTCGGTCATTTCTCTGCAGCTGAATGATGTTTACAGTTGAAGGAAGGAACTCTGATCGCTCCTCAGGTTAAAGGAAATAATCAGAGCCACGGACAGATGTGCTGATGATTGATCCATACATGAGCAGGTGTTTATGACTTCAGTGTGTGAGAGCCGTGAC
Source organism: Neolamprologus multifasciatus (assembly GCF_963576455.1). NCBI lineage: Eukaryota > Metazoa > Chordata > Actinopteri > Cichliformes > Cichlidae > Neolamprologus > Neolamprologus multifasciatus. The sequence goes on from NC_140454.1 coordinate 35,269,880, forward strand.
GCCGTCACAGCCTCGGTTACTCACAAACACGGGCCTCGCTCCATCAGTTCAGCAGCTTCACTGACGGTTAGCGAGGAGGTGCCAAGGTGATGCCGGCCTCGACCTGACAGCTTACGTTACTCCTATCAGCAGCTCCGCCTCGCCGTGCCGTCTGATTACAGACGCAGCAGAGAGGAGGCGGCGGCTGCGCAGCACTGATAACAGCCCACACCAACCGAAGGAGGACGAGGAGGTCAGAGGTGTGAACGGCGCTCTGCCTCACTGCTGTTTCTGCTATAGTTCAAGTACACACACACACACACAGACACAAACACACACACACACACACACACACAGGATCTTGTTCTACATGCATTTTGAAGCCTGTCAAACTTCATGTTTCTGTGTAAGTGTTTAATTAATCATCAGCCTGTGGCTGCTGGGGAAGGAGGGGGTGGGGGCACGTGGAGCCCCCACCAGTAAAATGTAGGTTACCTTAAGAGAAAGTCAGACTTTGAGTGTGAATTATGGATGGAGGCAGCACCGAGGACGTTTGAGGGTTTACAGCCCAGCAGCCTCTCGGGGTGCGGGTGTCTGAATTATTCATCTTCCCAGGTGGAGGATGAGTCTTTACAAAAGACGAAGAGGAGGAAGAAGACTGTTATTAAATCCCTCCAATGAATACCTTCTCACAGCAGCGTTACTAAAACTTTCCCTCCAATAATTCACGACTGCAGGTATTTTAACTTCCCGCCGCTCTGGGAAACAACAGGCGGTGCGCGCCCGTCTCATTGCTTCTTAAAGCTCGCTGTCAGTTTCTGCCGTCACACTCACCGACTCGCTGCTGGATCAGGACCAACGGTCCTAATCCGGATCACAGAGCTCCCATATAGGGAACACCTGATCCTACCTCAGCCCACATCACACCGACACTCACCTGAAACTCGAGCAACATAACCCGAGCACATCCCTCCAACACTCAGCTGAACACCAGCCAGTCAAACCCAGGCTCAGTTTGGGGCCTGTGCTGAGTCTGACCGTCAGCTCAGTGTAAGTGAAACAGTAAAAAATGGCACTTTAATAAACCCGTAAACAACAGAAGGTAAGGGATCAATCACATGAATCAAAGGCTGTAAAGTCAGCAGGTGCACTGAGACACGAGTCCGTTACTGTAACAACACAGGCCGCCATTTCACGAGCTGATCGACCACATGACTCACATCTGCGACGTCTGTTCCAGGTATTGCTTCACTGCGGACTGACTGGACTTCGGAGGTATTTTAGGTTTGTTCCTGGAACAGTTTGAGGTAGTGAAACTGCTGATGGAGTCACTTTAACTTTGACTCACAAGACCTTTGTCCACCACAACCTGCCGCCGGACACAACCGCTGGGCACGGAGGAGCAGAAGAAGAAACCGCTGCTGTCAGCACATTCACAGTTCACCCAGAGTCACCATTTCACAGGCTTCTGTTTGCTCCTGCCTGCTAACAGTAAAACCAAACCCAGAGCAGCTAGCACGTAGCAAGGTGCTAACATGTAACGGTTAGCTAATTGTTAAATGTTAGCACGTAGCAGAGCTAACATATAATGGTTAACTTTTAAGTACTAGCTAGCACGAGTAACCAGCTAAAACCTAGCTTATCTTACCGTACTTATGCTGTCTTATAGTAAGTCAACTAATTCACTTAGAAGAAAGCGCCAAGCAGCTGTAAACTACAGCTAAATCATGAAGTAACCGGATCCTCTATACATGAGTGTAGCTGCCAGAACAGCATGCCCACACACCGACTGTGTTAAAAGCTAACAACAAAGAAATCGCATTTATAAACTGTCTCACGTTTGTTCTGAAGTAATGATTCCAGTCCATTTTTAATGCCATACATAGTAAACTGTACACGACAGTGATGAATAATTATACCAGCTGATCGGCTCACAGGTGGAGCATTGATCCATGTCACGCAGAGAAGCATGCAGGGTGCTGCTGTGCAGAGTAGTCCAGAGTGAGGAGAACCAATCAGAGCAAATAAAGAGTGAAGCAAAAGAAGAGCAGCCAATGAGACGGTTTCAGGCCTGACGAGCAGAGCGGCTGCAGGCAGACGTGGACACGTGTTTGTGATTGTTGTAGCTGTGAGGTCAGTTTAAACGCCGTCTTTTGACCTTTTCCAGAACGTTCTCCTACAATAATGACATTGTTTACATGTGTTCTTTGTTACCTGCTTGGTTATAAAATATATTTTACCCTCATCATCTGTAATAAATTAAATTACTGAATGAACCTCTAAACTCAATCTTACATACTTGTTAGATCTAACTTATAATTGAGAACGAGAATTGAGTCCTCCCTGAAGTACACTGCTCCCTCGTTTATCACAGGAGTTACGTTCTAAATATAACCAGCGCTCGGTGAAATCTACGAAGTAGCCAGCTTTATTTTTTACAATTATTAAACTTTTCTCTCCTGTTTAAAAACTCTCAAAGTTCAAACCTTCGTAGAAAAATACATCCAGTATTATAGAATGAAACCAAAATCACCTGGAGGTGACGACGTTTCGTCGACATTGGTGTGTTTGTTGGGGAGCAAACTTCTAAACATACAGTACAGCACTTCACAGTCACACTGCTGGCGATCAAAGATTTATGTAAATTTGACAAGCTGAACACATTAGCTGAGTGCAAGGCTGTGAAATGGGACGGTCGAGCCTTCAGATGTGCGTCACCGCTGTCTCGGTGGAGTTTAATAAACTCGGCCGTCTGCTCCTTGCTGTCTAAAATATAACAGGACACTGGTGTAAACTCTCGACCGTCTCACACTTCTGTTTAATCAGCTGTGTGAAAATCCCGGAGGAACCCAGCCGACGGATTAATAAAGTTTTATTTAATCAAATCTAATCTAGTAACTTTGATCTCAGTCAAACCGATTTACTCCAGAACAAATAAAACGCCAAAAAAGCCAAACAATTAAATTTTTAATGACTTATATATCATGTTTAACCTGAGTAGTGAAAGACAGCGGGATTCTGAAAACGATGAAGCCGGGAGTCCGCTGCTCTCGCCGGGTCGAGAGACCACTGAGTGACCACCGGCTAGCTATTGAGCTAGTGGCTAACAGACGTCTCCGAAAACGTCGGAGCACTTTTGCAAATATGTGGTGTCTTGATAAACCAAGCAGATCTTTAAAGTTTACACAGCTACTTTCTCGCCTGAAAATATGTTAAACGTTTGATTTTTCAACCCAGAAAGATTAATAAGAGTAATATTAACACTAAGTAGCTGCCACCATTGTTGCCTTTAGGGGTGAAGGACAGACAGGAAGTGAGGTGTCATTAGAGCAGGTCAGCGCTCGCGGTCGCACCTTTGGACACACAGATGTGCTCATCCACCACGTGACCTGCGACCCCCATACAGTCGCTCTCACTGCACGCCATCGATGGCAGCAAGGAGCAGCCAGTGAGGTGACGGGAACTGACAGGCATTCTGTCCTCGGGGTCGAACTTTCCACTCAAGTGGCCGAGCGGCACACAAATCAAAGAAATGACTTCTGATGCATCGCACGCTCCTCGCTGTGAATCACCGACCAATCACAGGACTGACGGTGACTGACACCTGAGCATCCAGTGATGTCATCATCAGGTGCTCCACACTTACTGGTCCCAGTTACAACCAGCAGGGAGTGTGGGTGGAGCGTACTGTCCACATACTTAAATAAAATGTGACATCACTACAAAAGAAGTGATTTGACTTCCTGTGTCCTCCTGAGCCTGCACGCCGGCGTGCCCGCAGAGAGTCGAGTCGCTGTGATGCTGCTGACCTGAGCGGGAGCTGGGTGGGGGCGGGACAATGAGCCCGGTGTTGCGGCGCTGTGGTCTCCATTAGACCTCTCGGGGGTCTCCACTTCCTGCTGCGGCTCATTTTACAGGAAAAAGGCGACCGCTCAAACTGAGCTCCCGTCACACACTCGACTCCAACCGAACTCCAACCGAACCCAGCACCCGCTGATCCTCAGCAAATGACCATCACACCTCAGACAACACGAACAAACTACAGACGCTCCCTTCACCTCCATATTTGTGTATGTGGATGATGATGGTGGTGGTGATGAAGCAGCAGGTGCCTCTCTGCTGTGAACCCGCAGCTTCCCTCGTCTGTCTGCTTAAAAACCACAAATGGCTGAGCGAGTCGCCGGGCGGCACTCAGAGCCTTTAAGTCCTCGCCGCACTTTACTCTTCCTCGTCTTTTATTCGTCCTCGTGACGTTAACGGCGAGCGTGCGGTCGAGCGGCTGCAAAGTGGACAGCGTGTTTTACTGGAAGTGGTCGTGGGAAATGAGAGAAAGATCAATTATCAGCTGATTTCCAACAGGCGACGAGGCGTTCACTGCCCGATAGAAATGTTAGAAAATGAGGAAAGTGAAAGTGACATTTCCCTGAAGAGAAAGAACCGTGACGCTCGGTGGAGGAAACGTCTGAGAACCTCCGCACTTATCACCTGACGGCGTGACGACGTTTTCCTCCATTTCTCTGTATCAGAGAGGAAATGAAAGACCCCGCCCTCATCAGGATGCACACACTCATCAAGGAGTCACCGGGCTCACAAACGGAGACTTTTCTGTTTTTGGCAGCGTCACAGACACACCTCGCACCGACAGACCCGTTGAGTCAGGTAAGACCACCTGAGCAGCAGGAGCAGCTTCCTCTGTGACTCTGATGGTAGTGGACCAGTTTTAACTGGTTCTCAGATCAGGGTTCAGGTCCAGCTCAGGTTAGACACTGACCCGAGAGACAATAACCCAGTGCGTCTCAAACCTGCACACACAGATCACATGATGAGCGGCGAGGATGAGCATTGCCTCAACTTCCTGAAAACTCTGATTGCACAACAAGTCTGCTTCATTACCTGATCGCAGCTGAAAAACAGCTACTTCCGTCTTCTGTGAATAACGGGGAGGCGGGGAAGACCTCAAACAATACCACGACCCATAATGTTCTCTGCTCCGAGGTCTCAGAGCATCGCTACACCCGCTCGGAGCGGCGAGGAAGAACCCGCAGAACCCGGGCCTTGAAACCACAATTTCAAAGTTCGGCTTAGAGTTGAGAGGAGATGTACGAGCAGCAGCTGAAAACTTTTTGGGTTAATGAGTTCATTGTCTTCATCATTAATCCTTTTATTCACCTCTTTCTTAAAGTCTTCACATGACCCAGCAGAACCTGACCCCAGATGTCCCCACAGTGGACAGCTGTCCTGTGGACAGCTCAAACCAACTCAAACCATCCAGACTTTGAGGTTCTCGTGGAGCCGTTTTTGGAATCTGAGGCCACACCGGTGTTCCCAAGGACCGCCTCCTCTGATACGTCACATCCTTGGCACTGACTGTCCCGACACCTGCAGAGAGACGAGGACGCCTCCGATTGGTCCGCTGTGGTGTATATCACGCCCACAGGAGCATCAGCTGATCAGTGTGAGGTCACAACCACCTGATGCTCAGGTGTTGAAAACTAGAACCTGTAACCTGGTAACAGTAACACGTCACTGTACAGTGATGACATCACCGCCTCTCAAAGGTTCATCTGCTGATCAGCTGATTCCAGTGTGGGGGGAGAAAACTTCACTTAACTCTCTGTCAGAGCCACCTACAGGTGTGTGTTAGGTGTGTGTGTGTCTGTGTGTGTGTTAGGTGTGTGTGTGTCTGTGTGTGTGTGTCTGTGTGTGTGTTAGGTGTGGTCTAAAGCCAGTACGATGCAGCATGTGTCAGGAATGAATAGAGACAGACGGAAAGACAAGCTACTATTTCAGTCCACACACACACACACACGCGCACACACACACACACACACACACACACACACACACACACACACACACACACACACACACACACACCAGCCCCTCCCTGCAGGAAGCAAGAATGTGGCTGTTCTGTGTGATCACAGCAGCTCATCCACTTTCCTCCTCTGACCCTTTGAAACCAGTCCGCTGGTTCTGAGAGCTCTGCTGGTTCTATGAGCTCTGCTGGTTCTAAGAGCTCCGCTGGTTCTGAGAGCTCTGCTGGTTCTAAGAGCTCTGCTGGTTCTAAGAGCTCCGCTGGTTCTGAGAGCTCTGCTGGTTCTAAGAGCTCCGCTGGTTCTAAGAGCTCTGCTGGTTCTATGAGCTCCGCTGGTTCTGAGAGCTCTGCTGGTTCTATGAGCTCCGCTGGTTCTGAGAGCTCCGCTGGTTCTAAGAGCTCTGCTGGTTCTAAGAGCTCCGCTGGTTCTAAGAGCTCTGCTGGTTCTATGAGCTCCGCTGGTTCTGAGAGCTCTGCTGGTTCTAAGAGCTCTGCTGGTTCTATGAGCTCCGCTGGTTCTGAGAGCTCCGCTGGTTCTATGAGCTCCGCTGGTTCTGAGAGCTCCGCTGGTTCTAAGAGCTCCGCTGGTTCTAAGAGCTCTGCTGGTTCTATGAGCTCCGCTGGTTCTGAGAGCTCTGCTGGTTCTATGAGCTCCGCTGGTTCTGAGAGCTCCGCTGGTTCTATGAGCTCCGCTGGTTCTGAGAGCTCCGCTGGTTCTGAGAGCTCTGGTGGTTCTAAGAGCTCCGGTGGTTCTAAGAGCTCTGCTGGTTCTGAGAGCTCTGCTGGTTCTGAGAGCTCCGGTGGTTCTAAGAGCTCTGCTGGTTCTAAGAGCTGCGCTGGTTCTAAGAGCTCCGGTGGTTCTAAGAGCTCTGCTGGTTCTGAGAGCTCTGCTGGTTCTAAGAGCTCTGCTGGTTCTGAGAGCTCTGCTGGTTCTAAGAGCTCTGGTGGTTCTAAGAGCTCCGGTGGTTCTAAGAGCTCTGCTGGTTCTGAGAGCTCTGCTGGTTCTAAGAGCTCTGCTGGTTCTGAGAGCTCTGCTGGTTCTAAGAGCTCCGCTGGTTCTATGAGCTCTGGTGGTTCTATGAGCTCCGCTGGTTCTATGAGCTCTGCTGGTTCTAAGAGCTCTGCTGGTTCTAAGAGCTCTGCTGGTTCTGAGGCCCAGCCCGCTCGCTGAATGAGGTCCGTGGTGTGAGGAGACGCCTGTGTGTCAGAGTCATGGCTCCTCCCTCTGAGACGCTCCCCACAGCGCACCAGGAAGTCACAGCGAGAAGCAAGTGTGAAACACACTGCATGCTAAGCTAAGACCTGATTATTTCAGGTTCTGACGCAGTTTGGAAGTGACCTTTGAACTCTAGTGGACAATCCCTTTCAGATCAACCAGTTTACACCCGATCCTTCCATCCGCCCAGCATCACATGGGCAGGCTCACGACACTCAGGTCAGACCTGCCTCAAGTCCTCAGTTTGAGGCTGAAAAGCCTTCATCAGCCTTCATCATTCTATCCCTCCCCAGTCACGCTCTCACTGCTCTTCAAAATAAAAGTCCTTTATCCTGTCAACGAATTAAAGCGTTTAACCAAAGTGACTTCATCTCTGATACGTCATCGGGTTTCATTCTGCACCCCGAGTGTGAGACAACAGCACACTAATGAGAGGAGGAGCGTGTGACAGAGCGCCACGTTAACAAGAGGAGGATGAAGAAGAACAGAGTTTGTCAACGAGCTGAAGAGGCTGTGAGAGAAGGAGCTCCGCTCACTAATCACGAACTCAGAGGACACCCACCAATCAGAAGCAGGGACACAGGAGATGCTGAGTTCTGAACCACAGAGAAGAAGCAGGTGAGACAGGTGAGTCGGCATCACACAGGTAACCCAGTTCCTGTGTGCGTCCCTGGCATCACTCTGAGAACGGAAACTCTAACAAATGTCAGCAAAACCTAAAATAACTGAAAATTTCCTCCCTGTGCCCAGAAACCACCGCAGCCCTCTGATAGCGGGGGAATCCCTGTGTGTCACCGAAACCCCAGCTTCAACACTACTGATCTATTTCCAGCTCTTCTCCTGCTCTCAGCACATTTACAGAAAGTCAGAGCGAGCGCCTCCATCTGAGCATGTGAAGTCTGAGGTGGTGTCCCGCAGGGCTCTGCTCTCGGCCTGCCCAGAGTCCACAGGCTTCTCCAGGTGACTCACAGCAGGGAGCTCGACCTGCACACCTCCCTGTCCTGATCCGTCTCAGCGTCACCTTACCCTCATAGTTAAACTCGTAAATATGGATGAAAACATTTAGTGTCACATTCAAGCATTCTAATACATACTTCATCAGCGTCACTCTGACAGGTGACAGCTTCATAGTTTATGTCACCATGTTTACTCTTTGAGTCTAGGAACTTTAAAACGACATCTGCAGCAAAGAGTCAGAGGCAGCAGGTTTGACGTTTGTGGTGGTTCTGTTTATTCTGATGGTTCTATTGGCTCTACAGATACGGATGCTTCTAATGATTCAGATGGTTCTGATGCTACGGAGTCGTCCTCCTGTATTCCTGCTGGAGCTGAGTGCAGAAGCCTGTGAAGTTTTCGGGTATGCACTATCGAGCCTCTGAGTTTTACTGGTGAGTGCACACATGAATAAATGCTCACAGTGTGAAACTCAAACGTGTGGCATCCTCACTCGCTCACAGGAACGTCTACATATTTCTTCTTTACTCACTGACGTAAAGTCCCACAGACTGAATGAGTGCATGCTCAGTCGAGCCACCACGTCAGATGTTCCTGGGCTTCAAACGCCCGAATGTCCCTCAGTCCCCGACTCAAGGGACGTGAGGCGGCCTATGGCTGCCAAGCGGTCCTGAGGTCACAACCTCAGCAATCCGAGCAAAACAGGAAAGAGACAAACATGCTGTCCATGCAGATCCACAGGAACACTATTGTCTGAAAACTGTCCGAACACACTGAGGGCTGAACACTGCCAACACCACCCAGGAACCAGATCGAGAACAAGAGCAGGACTGAGGCTCCGGTCTGTGAACGGGACAGCTGAGCAGAAACTTCTAACTTAAAGGAGCTGGACAAACACGAGGTTTCATCAGTCACATCCAGCTGACTCAGCGTGAACTCACTGAGTGCGCTCTAAGACACGACCCGCACAGCGCTGAAGGTTCAAACCGTCAGCCTCAGCGCGGAGGTGAGCGGAGCAGAATTGGGAAGTGTAAAAGAAGAAAAGGAAATAGAAGAAGAGTGTGAGGGCATAACGGGAGGTGTGTGTGTTCTCAGAAATAGAAGAAGAAGCAACAGTGCGGTGACGAGGTCGCCAAAGCCCGGAGAAACGGTGTGTCAGCACATCGCAGCAGAGGGAAGTGAGGGCCGGCGAGCCGAGTGTCGACACGAGAAAGAGGAAGCCGGCCGTGTGACTGTTTATCTGCACTCGTTTTTACCTGCTTTCACACGTCCGAGTGCCGCGCCGCACCGGAAAAACAAAAGCAGAAGAAGAAGAGTGTGAGCAGAGAGAAACACTGCAAACACACACAGCCGCACCAGAAAATAGCCACAACCCATCCCAGTGAATACTCACAGAGAGTTTCTGCTGAGGCTCAGGACAGACTTCAGGTCTGGCCAGCAGCAGTCCACAGACCTTCAGCACTTCCTGCTCGGGCTTAGAGGGTCAGCCTGAGGAAGTCAGGGAAGGGACCGCCATCGAGTTTAAAGACCACATGTTAGTTATTCATGGATGGTGGAGGGAGAAGTTCCTGTGAGCACTGAGTCCAGGAGCATCTTTAACCTGCTCATCAAAGCCGGTCTGCACAGGTGAGAGGAGAACATCGGCTTTAAACACAGATGTGAGTGCGTGGCCCAGATGTGGCCCACAGCAGGCAGTGACCCAGGCTGACTCAGGTCAGGTTCACCTTTAACATGCCAAAACTCAGCCATGCTCCAACTGAGCTCGCTCAGTAAACGCCGTCACAGACGGGAGTCACACATGAATCATGACAGATTTGGTACAGCCCGGCTTACAGCTCATGGCGGGCTGATGGCGGCTCTGTGCAGTCAGACAGCAGAGTGAAGGCTGCGAGTCGACTCGAGGCATCTGTGATCCTGCGTGAAGCTCAAACAGCTCCACCATGAAGAATCCAGCTCCTCCTCCTCTCGCCGCAGCGGCCGCAGAAAGCTCACGGCCTGCTCTGAGAATCTTGCCGCCCATCCCCATCGACCCGCCGGCCTTTCTTTGGCTACGGGCGATGACTCGAGCTGGGACTTCACTAAATTCTCTTCTGGTCCGTTGCACGAATACATGAGTCCGACGGCGATTATTGTCTGCCATCGCTCAGATCAATTTGCATTTAACCCAGATTCTGGGACCAAAGAGGACTGTCAGAGAAACGGGGACAGGAAGCGGTCTTAACGCAGTCTTTGTGCGCGCCTCATCTCTGCTGGTCTACGCTCAGCCATAAATCACCGTCTTCACATTCAGCGTGCCAGACGCCCAGGACAAAAGAGGCTGCTGCGACCCCCCCCCCCCAATACCCCGGGGCGGCCTGTGTCCACTGTGTCACCTAGTTCGGCCCCATGGGGGGAGGGGCTTTTCCCAGGCTCATTAGAGTGGTGAAGGCAAGGAGGGGCGGGGTTGTGTGGGGAGGCCAGCCTGGTGGGATCATTAGTTTCAGGTGAACTGGTTTACCCGGCAACTGGACAGACTCCCAATATGACCACTAAGAGCTGCACACTCACACCACAGGCAGCTCCCAGCTGCAGGTTCAGCTCGCGTCCACACAGAGCCACGCATCAGCCAACCTGTTAGCATCAACGCTGTTAGCAGCAGGCTAAACGTCTGATGTCACTTCCTGTGCCAACGCCTCTGTAGCGTCAGGGTTAGCATGAGCCAGCTGACGCACCGTCTGAATGATGGCGCACAGCACAGTTCAGTGCTCTGAGCATCAGCCATGTTCAGAGCACTGATGATGATGAGGTGCCTTCAGTGAGTCACCGGTGGTCCCCAAGCACGCTCTGCATCACAGCTCCAAAAGTTGCTTCTGTTCATCTGGACGCAGCGTTTTACGTAGCGAGAAACGTTTCGTCATCATCAGGTGACGTCTTCAGTCTCAGCTGCAGGTTTCAATCTTACAAACAGGACATTTGCATCAGACTGAGGAAACCTGCAGATGAGACTGAAGACGTCACCTGATGATGACGAAACGTTTCTCGCTACGTAAAACGCTGCGTCCAGATGAACAGAAGCAACTTTTGGAGATTTATTTTCCTGGATGATTGAGATGCATCAAGACGTTTTTATCTCCATCACAGCGTGCTGCTTTAACCTACATGTGCAACCGGATGCGGGCGCAATCACAGTGCCTCATCGACTGACCCGGTTACGCCCGTCGTACTGTCACACCATTGCTGCTGTACCTCCATCCATGTGTGAAGCCACCCAGACTGTAACACGCCTCATGTGTGTCACAGCGATCGATCGCAAACACAACACGGCGAGCGGCGAGGGAAGAAAGAGCACGCCTACATCAATGACCTCTATTGACCGAGCCAGGCGCATGCAGCCAGTGGGCGCTCACAAAGCCGGCCTTTCAAGTTCATCTGGACTGATGTAATAAAATTGACACATGCAGTCGGATGAATTCTGGGGCGCCGTTACCTAAACGCTGCCCTGCAAAGTGCTGTCTCCGCCCCTCACTGCAAACGAATCAATTACAGAGCAGCGTAATCCTGTTAGGGGCATGAATGCATACCTCCCCGCTGGCAGGTGCTGGCAGGCTGAGGGGCTTACTGGAGCAGGCCGTATCAAAGCCGGGGTTTATCTGCCACATTAGGGCTGCGGCGAGCAGCCGAGGACGAGCCGCTGCGCCCGTGCTCGGCGCCGACACAATGAGACCCCGTCCCGCGGCTTCCTCTCACTCGTCCACGACTGAGCCTCAGAGGAGCTGTTATTTCTGATGCTGCACTCGCCTCAGCCTCATGTGTGTGTCTGAGCTCTGTCAGAGGATGGAGCTGGTTCAGCTCGTGTTGATGAGCTGATGAAGTCGAGAAGAATGATCCTGAACCCAGAATGCACTTAGTGACTGACGACCTGCTTTCTGCTCCACTGTTGAGCAGCAGAAACAGGCTGCAGACAGCTTCCTGTGATTTCTGCTGTTTATGGTGGTGCGAGGATCAACATACACACACATATGGGGGGGGGGGGGGGGGGGGGGGGGGGGGGCATGGCTGCATGTTAACCACGTTTGACAGGCTGCACAAAAGGGTCAGAAGAGGGACACCTCGGGTCCCATGACGCAACCTGTTCCCCGCCCCATCGCCCTCCTCCTCCTCAGCAGCCAGACTTCCTGTTGCTCTCCCGTGCTGCCAGAGAGGTCACAGCTGACTGTAACGGCGCCGCGGCTCAGCGTGGTTACAGGACCGTTCACACTCTGATCACTAACACACATCTACTTCCCGTGGACGATGAGAAAAGGACCTATGAGGTTATTTCTGCTTGCATGTGTATCTTGCTGCTGTGACTTTGTCGTCACAATGACTCTGAGCCACCGTACGTCGCCCGATGCGTTCTGACACATGCGTGTTGAGCTGTAATGAGGCGGCGTGGACAAAGGTGGCGGGCTGAGGGAGAATGAAGCGTCTGTCAGGCTGGGAGGGGGATTATTCTCCCCCTAACCTTTTCAGCTGCGCCTGCTCCTTTGATGGCTGACAGACTCACAAAGGCACCTGCCCCATCCCCGAGTGTCCCTCGCCGCCCCGGCCTCTCCTCCCCTGACCTGACCGGCATTCCTGGCCCACATGAGGTCCTCCCCATGGCTACCTTTATGCCCCCAACCCACACCAAAGTCTGATAATCCCACGGCAAACAGAGGCCGTGCACGAGACTTCTCACAGCCTCTCGGCTCAAAGGTGGACGACCGATCAGCCCGTCACCGTGGGAACCGAGGCCGGGAGAGAAATCAGTGAAAGGCATTGTGGGATCGGTGCGAGGAGGCGGTGTGGTGTCGGCGAAGACGCAGACCGAGACTTTACAAAAAGATCTGAATGTGTCCTGTTCTCAATCTTTATTTAAATAGGAAGTTGTCTGATGTCACGCTGATCACATGGTCTCGTTTTAATCAAATGACTGTTCCTGTGTAAGCGGCGATGTTTCATCTTCAGCGTCACCCGTGGCTGTATGAAGACTCTCAGCAGCGAGGCGAACGTAGACTGTGCCGCCACGGCGCTCAGACACAAAAGAGAAGAAGGAGAAGGTTTCATCAGCTGTCACAGCGCCACACACACACAGTCAGATGAGCCCTGAGGCCACGCCCACACTTACTGCCACGCCCACTCATGCCAATCATTTAACATGCTGGTGAGAACTGTAAGGACTCAGACTCATGTTCTGTGTTTCTTGGTGGACTTCCTGTTCAAATTTTTTACACAGTGTAAGAGATTCATTATTTGAGCGTTCATTAGTCGGTGTGTGTGGACGATGACCTTCAGCGCGATGCTCCAGGTTGATGACTCCGATGAAGCTGAAGGCTCGGGGTACGTCATGAACCTGCAGTACACCCACCCAGTCCCTGCCTACACACTCGGTGCTTCTAACTGAGCGGGCTCGCCTCTTGTGGCTCGCTGCGTTCGGGTGTTCACAGCACCGCAGAGGTGGAGAAGTTTCCCTCAGCCCAGCTTCTTCGAGCAGCTTTGACAGGAGCGTCAGCTCCATTATCTCACACTCTGAGGTCAATCGTCAGGACCGGGCCGGAGGCAGTGAGCTCGCACCGAGCAGCACCTCATTACTTTGCTTGGCAGATCAGTGACCGGGACGTGGCCCGAGGACGTTTGTCCGAGTGGACGGAAAATCCTCCTGAACTCTGGAGGTGAAAGTGAGCCAAGTCCTCGCGAGACACAAACTCAGAGAGACGGGCAGGAGAGCAAACTCTGTGCTCCTTCCAGGCCCCTTTAAAAAGTAGAGGTCAGAGACGGGCCATCGGAGTCACAAACATTCGGTAGTCGTAGTTCAGGATTTCATTTCCAAACGGCAGCCGGGTTCGTCTCTCACACTCTCTGCCTGAGGCTCTGTAGGACCTCCAGCCCACTCAGCTGAAGATCAGCATCCGCCCACAATTTAACTCACTGCCTCAGGATTCACCTGGCCCAGTACCATACCAGTACCATACCAGTACCATCGCTTAATGTGCTGATGAGCTCTGGCTGCCTCAGTGGTTTAAATCAGAACCGTGAGCAGGCCGTGGTGATGGACAGCAGGCAATAGGAACTGGGCGGGGCCTAAAGCTGGATATGAGGTGTGTGTGTGTGTTCAAGAGTTATTCAGCTGTACGCTGGCTGGACACACAGATGTCCTGACACCTTAATCCAGCCATCCGTTATTGATTGTTCCCCGTGTGTGTGTGTGTGTGTGTGTGTGTGTGTGACCTTGCCGCAGGACCCAATCAAACAAACCTTTGCTGTGAGGGAGGGGCCAATGAGAGTGTGAGTGCAGCAGAGCGAATGGGTCTGATCATGTGTCGTCCAAATGTAAACATTCAAAAATAAAAAAAGTGAAATTCAAGATAAATGAAGAATAAAAAGAAAAACTGAGAAACACAAAGTTTATAAGAAGAAACGTAAAATAATATCTAAAAGTCTTAAACACATAACACCTTGTTTTAAAATGTTTAAATGTAAATTAAACAGCAACAAATCATGAAATTATTTTTAAAGTCATAAATATATTTTAAAAAATGTAAAATTATGAAGTACAAACAAAAAATAAATACAAGTTTAACCATTACAAAAATGAAACTTTCTTTCTTTTTAAAAATAAAAGTTAGAACAAATAAAGCAAATGATCAGAATTATAAAAAAAATACTAAAGTTAAAACATCCAAAACAAATATTTGGTGATTTTTGTGTTTTAATTATGTTAAAAAAGATTAAATTAAAACATTAAATCTTTTAATGATTCTCACACTTGTTATACAGTCTGTGTGTGTGTGTGTCTGTGTGTGTGTGTGTGTGTGTGTGTCTGTGTGTGTGTGTGTTATCTGCACGGCGACCTCGGCCGTGACCTTGGCGGTGAACGTGTGTTTAGGCTAACGGCGACAAAGCGTCACCGGACGGCTCATCGCTCACTCATGAAGAAAATGTGCACATGGCACACGGTGGACACACACACACACACACACACACACACACACACACGTCAGTCACCTTGAAACACAACAAACAGCAGAGAAGTTCACCACCAACACTGTTCCACACCAACCTGAGCATCACAGTCACCTGTTGAAGTCCTGTGAGCTCAGGAGCGATGACATCACCAGAGCGAACAGGCCTCCACAGAGCCGACACGTCTCACCTCCCACTTCTTCCTTTTCTAGAAATCAGCCTCAGAACAAGAAACGCTGCAGCGCAACTTCATCTCAGAAACTGACGCGCTGACCTCATCAGGATTTCATTCGACCACAGACAGGAGTTACAGCCCACAGCGGGCCGACGGTACTCCAGCAGAACGCGCGAGGAACCCGAGAGGCCGATCTCAGCTCAGAGACACGTCCACAGGACTGTTCGTAAAGACCTGTTTTACAACTTTACCACAGAAATGCAGGAGAACGCACGTCTGCCTCAAACAACAAGAAAGATATCTGAAAAACAGTATCTGAATAAAAATGTAAAAACGTCACACACGCCTGACAGAACGACAAAAGTCTGAAGAAATCAGAAATCAGGTGCTTTCTATTTTTAATGAACTTTAATCACACTCATCCACGATGAATGCGTCAGTCTGCAGTCACCGTTTCTGTTGGTCATGTGACAGTGATGTCACTGTGATTGGGATGTTTTATTTTGGCGGGACAGCATTAAGCAGACTCCGTGTTGTTAATGCAATTTGAACAAAGGGCCCGTTCTTCAGCGAGCCAACCGGGCTCCTCCTCCCTGTCCCACCAGAGGTGTTTGCTCAAATCCTGCCGGGGGGGATAATCTGCTGTCTTTCACAATAAAAGCGTACTGGGAGGGCACGGGCTTAAAAATTAGGGATTCATATCACATGCTGCATTTTAAACTTGATTCCTGACCTGTGAGGGAGCTGCTGATGCTGCAGCACAGCTGAGGGACGAGGGAGGCAGGCGGGCAATCCTGCACATGCACGCACACACGTTCATTTAAACACATTAAAGCTGCTCT
The DNA here is from genome assembly GCF_963576455.1 of Neolamprologus multifasciatus. NCBI lineage: Eukaryota > Metazoa > Chordata > Actinopteri > Cichliformes > Cichlidae > Neolamprologus > Neolamprologus multifasciatus. The sequence continues at coordinate 35,285,827 of NC_140454.1, forward strand.
CTAAATCCTCGTTAGTCGTTCTTGTAGAAATTATTCTTTGACAAGAGTTGAACATCAAAATTGAACAAAAACCAGAAGAAAAACATGAAAAATAAAATTAAATCCAGAAAAACAAAAACAGGATTCATTTAAAATAAAATATATTTTGTGTCACACAGAAAAGTAAAGGTGAGAAAAGGAGGACATCCCACCGTGAATATTCAAAAAACAAAAGACTGAAACAAATGTGATGGGCGGGACCAAAGCTGTGACATCATTAACACATTTAATAAACATCCCCCGACCCCGTCAGCTGACAGCTGCGTCTTTAAGGGTCGCCATAAAGTTCAGAGGATGAGTCGGGGCGAGGGGGAGGGGCTTAATGCAGGCCGTACACACACCTTCATCCACCTTCCTACTTTCTTTTATTAACCTCACTGCTTTTCTCTGCCCTCCATCTTTCTTTTCATGTGAGGCGGCGTAGCGAGCGTCCCCAACGGCGCTGCAGCCTCTGAGTGCTGATTAAGGATGAAGAGAGCAGTGCTTTCTTTGTTCTGCCCCCAGGGGGGCGCTTACTGAGGAGGGGGCAGATATGAAAGACATTGAGGTCAGGGAGGAGGAGGAGGAGAGTGATGGCACGGCAACGGACCAGGGAGCTTTACGGGGACGTAAACCTGGACCGTCACCAATGGACAGGCACACAGCAGGTCCTGGGGGGGGGGGGGGTGAGGTTCAGCACATCAGCCAGTTTACACACACACACACACACACACACACACACACACACACACACCTGTCAGGGGTCACCTGCTGATCTGGGATCCGCCTGAATGCTGGAGTCAGCTGACTCCAAACGTTACAGGTGTTCGGGCCTGCAGGGAGGACCGACAGTCTGAGCCTCAGCGTGTTTCTGAGTATTTCCTGAACAGTTGTGTGTTTGTGCGTATTTACAGCTCGTCTGCAGCGGCGCTCCTCTGCAGCGGCGCTCGTCTTGAGCGGCGAGCATGCTTCGTGTTCAGTGTCCGACACATTTCAGTAAATTGACAGCATCTCTGTCTCTGAATAAAAACCTTACCAACATGAAACACTCAGCTGTGACGGCAGACACACATGCACACAGACACACACAAACACAGCAGAGTGTGCATGACCTCTGCTGATGTTGGATCGCATGTGGAGGCGAGGTTTATCAGAGCTCGCCGTCCCCACGCCTTCAGCGTTCGCCACATAATCCACAAAAACCTCTATCAGCCGCACACTGCTGTGTCCACACATCTATGAGGCTGAAACCACCAGGTCCACCTTCTGGTCCTGTTCCAGATCCTGGTCCTGGTTCAAGTTCAGGTCCAGGCTCTGCTCTGTGTTTGTGTCACAGATGCTGCTTTAAAGCGGCTCCTGCACCGCCGGCACAATGACACGGCTGTGAGACATGTGGCATGAATGGTGCAGCAGGCAGCCTGACACGGCTGCAGGGGGGGTCGCCCTACACACACACACGCACACACACACACACACACACACACACACACACACAACACACGCACGCACACACACACAGAGTCGTTGCTGCCGGCGGCTCGGCTGTGCAGGAATCCTCAACTCACACAGACAGACTTGGACTCAAACCTGTGATTTCTTCACCACATCAGCTCCGTTTAAATTTAAACGTGTCCCAAAAACAAACCCATGCACTTTTATGACATGTGACCTCCTCCTACTCCTCAGAAGGAGGAGAAGAAACCACGGAGACTCTGAGAAAAACCAGCGGGACAAACAGCTGCAGCCTCACAGCTGGATGGGACAGCCAGAGGTGGAGGAGGCCCTTCAGATCCTCTTACACCCCCCCACCCCCCCCCAACCGTCACCGTGACCTCCAGCCCATCAACAACAACCCACCCACCCCCCAGGGCCAGAGAGAGCCACATCCAGAGACAGGGACAAACCAGAGCAGCGTGAAAACACAGGAGACAAAATATTTCGTTGTACTATTGTACATGTATATATATATATACACACACACATACACCGTGCATGGTGCAGAGACAGTAAACAGTTATCTTGTATCTCATCTAATGAAAACAAATGATTTGATTTTCACGGATTTTGCGTTTGTGAGGCTCAAACGTGTTTCGAGGAAATGAAAGTTTAAACGTTTAAACCAAAATTCACAAAGTGTGACACAAAAACTCAAACAGCCCAAACTCTCTTTCACTTCCGGTCCCTCTCACCTGTCCGTTTGTTTGTTTTCACATAAAATAAACAAACATGGAAATGAACTCCACGGCTCCGCGCGGACCCGCAGGTCTGCGCTCAGCCGGGCACGAGGACCGTTACCCGCCCCGCCCGGAGCAGCGCCTCCCGGTCCCGTCAGAAAGTTTGAGGCCGGCGGGACGCGCCGTGCCCGGGGCCGTGACAATGTGTGAGTCAGTGTGTGAGTCGGTGTGTGTATTCGTACCGTTCTTCCTCCGGGGGTTGGCCTGTTTTCGCCTCTTGCAGCGGGGACCCTCCGCCATGATCTCCGGCTTCATTGATCACTGAGTCCGCGGCTCCTGCTGCTCCTGCTGACGGCGGCACACACACAGTAAATCCCGGAGCAGCAGCTCCTCGCGGACCTCGCGCTCACACTAACGTGCGCACACTTTGCGCTCACTTTCTGGGAGTTTGCGCACCTCCGCCCCGCGTGCCCGTCCGCCTGATCTGAGCGGAGTGTGTGCCGCTGTGACAGAGGAGGAGGAGACACACACACACACACACACACACACACACACACACACACACACACACTCATACTGACACACAAGTCAAACATGCACTCTCGGTCCCTCCTCCTGTCAGTGAACTTGTTGATTTTAGGTGTAAAATTAAAACCAATTACTCGTCGATACATGATCGATATTAGAGTATCAGGCCGAGAGCGCGCTTATATAAGCTCAACATTCAGGCCTGCAGTTGTATAATCGTGCGCGCGCAGGTCAACATTTCCCATCTCATCCGGAGCGAGAGCGGGGAGCGGAGCGCAGGCACGCCGGGAACGACCTCATCCTCCCCGGCCAGCCTGCCTCCATCCACCCGCTCCCGGCGTGCAGGCTCAACACCTGCATCCGGATAATACCTGGTGGCGGGAGCGCGCCCGCCTGCGCTCACCTGTCCGGACAGGTAGAGCAGGCAGGTGAGCAGAGCGCATTGATTGGAGGAGAGGAGGAACGGCCACCTACCGGCTGGCTGCTAGGTTCCGGGAGGAGGCGGCAGGGAGGCAGGAGAGCCTCCCGCAGAGCGGTACCAGAGTCCGGCCACAGAGTCCCGCTGAGTCGAAGCGGAGAGTCCGGGCTGCGGGTCGGGCTGCTCCGGTGTGCGCGTGCTCCTCCCGCCGTCACCGATTTTCTGTCCGCATCACAAACAGCGCGAGAGCCTCGGCAGCACGCGCCACCTATCTGCGCGAGGAGGAATAATGCCCCCCAACACACACATACTTTAATTTGCAGGTTCATGTGTCCATATGCGCTCACCTGAGCCTGCACCTGATTGGCTCACAGGTAGATTACCTGGACAGGTGAAGTCGCTATATGCAGAGGCACGCGCTGCGCTCACTGAGCTGCAGATCACAAGCACGCGCAGACTGCTCCGAACTCCGCAGGTGTTTCTCACTTGGAACAGTGGTCACGTGATTCTTTTTTAGTTTGACCAACAGATGAAAGAAGCTGACGTTACATTTCAACAATGAAAAAAAAACTTTGTTAATAAAATATTATTTAAATTCGTAAAATCATATTTTAAAAAAGCTTTGACTACAAAGAAAGAAAATCTAAAAATACGTTTATAACGATAATAAAATATGTCTTTTATTTTAATACCGGTAAAAAATATGCTAAATTCAACCTGAAATATATTTGTATACATTTATATTGTCTGGTAAAAATGCACTTACTTTATTTAAAAGAGATGAAAATACAACGGAATAAAGATGTAAACATGTTGTTTACAGTTGTTAAAAGAATCATAAAAAAGCAAAAATAGAAAAGAAATAAAAACAGAACTGAATGATTATTTGTCATCATCATCGTCGTTGTCCTGCAGCTCCACCAGAAATCCATCCGCAATCTTTGTGCTCAACACACACACAGTCGTGTTTTCATATCCTTGTGGGGCATTGACATAATGCTTACCCTAACCATCAAAAAAGACCCCTAATTCTTAGCCTAAACCAAACCATAACTACCTCTGTCACTAAAACCATATTTTGAGCCTTAAAATGACCTTCAAACTTGTGAGGACAGGCGCTTTGTCCCCATAAGGACTGCTGGTCCCCACAAGTATAGGAGCATGCCGGTGTTTGGTCCTCACACAGATGTCTAAACATGGTATACACACACACACACACACTCTCTCTCTCTCCCGTGACTCCCCACCCACCTGATCCTGATCATCTGCCTGTTCCTGCAGGTGAACTTTGACCTTTCCTTTCTTGTCCCAGCACCAGTTAGTCATGTGATGTGTGGGAGGCGGAGTCACACAGGTGGGTGATAATCTGTGATGAGACGTGGATTACCTCAATTTGTGGTTTGAGTATGGGTGGGGGTGGGGGTATTAAAGGGGTATTACACTAATCACAGTTGTAAATGTCCCATTAGGCTTACAGCAGGAGCGTGGTCACATCTGGCTTCAGTTATCAGCTGCAGCTGCATGGCAGCGAGAACAGGTGAACATCAGGTCATGTGACCTGTTAAGGGTTTGAGCCGTTTGTTCTGTACCTGCGGTGCTTAAAGTGAGGCACGCGGGCCCCCAGGGACCCTGAGGGAGGTGTAAGTCAACCTGTGGCTAAGGACAGACTTCCTGATTTCCTGAGTTCCTCAATGCAGACAGGATTACTTCCTGGGAAGTGTTTGGACCTCTCTAACTCTCTGTCCTCCAATAGTCATTGTTATGAATATAGTTACAGCTATACTTACAGGTGCATCTGCATAGTTACAGTTACATCTACAGTTATAGTTAAAACTGTAACTATTCACATACAACTGCAACTATAACTGTAAGTATAACTGTAACTATAGCTGTAACTGTAGATGTATCTACAGTTATAGTTACAGCTATAGTTACATTTACATTTACAGTTATATAGTTACAGTTGCATCTGCATAGTTACAGTTATAGTTACATCTACAGTTGCATTTAGAGTTATGCTGTTAGTTATAGTTCTATAAATATATATACATACATTCTAGTTATAGTTACAGTTACAGTTACATTTACAGTTATAGTTACAGTTACATCTACAATTATATTTACAGTTGCAGATACTGTTATAGTTACAGATAGGAACAGGAGGCAAATCCAGAAACACAGAGCGTGACAAGGAAGCGTTATGTTGTTCCTAGAGTATTTAAAAGTAGAATGGGAGGCAGAGCCTTCAGTTTTCAGGCCCCTCTTCTGTGGAACCAGCTTCCAGTTTGGATTCAGGAGACAGACACTATCTCTACTTTCAAGATTAGGCTTCAAACTTTCCTTTTTGCTAAAGCATATAGTTAGGGCTGGACCAGGTGACCCTGAATCCTCCCTTAGTTATGCTGCAATAGACGTAGGCTGCTGGGGGATTCCCATGATGCATTGAGTTTTTCCTTTCCAGTCACCTTTCTCACTCACTATGTGTTAACAGACCTCTCTGCATTGAATCATATCTGTTATTAATCTCTGTCTCTCTTCCACAGCATGTCTTTATCCTGTCTTCCTTCTCTCACCCCAACCACTCACAGCAGATGGCCCCGCCCCTCCCTGAGCCTGGTTCTGCTGGAGGTTTCTTCCTGTTAAAAGGGAGTTTTTCCTTCCCACTGTCGCCAAAGTGCTTGCTCATAGGGGGTCATATGATTGTTGGTTTGTTCTCTGTATCTATTATTGTACAATCTACTGTACAATATAAAGCAACTTGAGGTGACTGTTGTTGTGTTTTGGCGCTATATAAATAAAATAAAATTGAACTGAATTGAATTGAAGTGAATGATGAGGTGACAATAACAAGGGTTACAGGAAGTAAAAACAGTATAAAACACACGAGGAGTTAACCTTCCAAACCTCTGATATCTGACGTGTACAGCATCAATCATCAGTCCTCAGCATCAGTCCCATTAATCCCTGAGCAGGTTTACAGATGGACCTCCTCTTTCTGGGCTCCAACCTTCATCGCTGTAGCCTCCTCTCCTACTTTGTCCTCCCAAATAAAAGCTGCAGAGCTTTTCAGACACTTTGACTTTCAATTAGCATGAGCGGCTCAGCAGGAGCCTGCAGGAGGATTAACTTGTACCTGTGAAAAGCCCGGCAGGTAGACAGAGCAAGTGAAGGAGAAGGAGAGTCTTATTGCTCCTCTTTAATACCAGCAGAGTGAGCAGGATGAAGGATGTGCAGGTTCAGGTCCTCATTTCACCTCTGCACACTGTAAGAAACCTTTCATCAGATACAGTAAAGGTCAAAGTTCAGGTGTGTCCACACAGAAAATATCCAGGAGTTGCTTAGAGAAGCTGCGGGATGTCTGGAAGTATCTCCTTAAAAAGCTGCCACCTGAGACCTGGAGAACAGGAAGAGCAGGTATGGATGGATAACTGACCACAGCAAAGGCAGCTGAAGCTGTTAAGGAAAAATATATTTTCTAGTGCTTATTTGCTGTGTATTTTGTTTATGTATTTTAATAACAGGCCTATATACAAGAAGGGCAGCTTTGAATCACAAACTGTGTCAGAGGTTGTAAACTGCTTAGCCAGACTGAGACTGCAGAACAGTTCAGCTGAGTCATGGAGCTACAGCAATCAGCCAATCACCGTGTTCCATCTCCATGTCACTGTGCAAAGCACATCTGTGAGACCAACATCTGGACTCTCATTTCAGCCCTCTGCTCCACTCATCTTCACACAGACTTTCTGTTCTGTTTCAGTCTATGTTCACATACTTTAGGTCACGTGTGCAGAAACCAGTACACACTGTGTCAGAGTGTGTTGGGACACCTCGTGGCTTTTTGAAACGAGATGAAGTTCCTCTTAGAGAAACCTCACCTGTGAGAAGCTGCCGCCAGCCCGTCGTGGTGAAAGATGCGGTGGTGAAACAGCTTCCTGTCATTTGAGCTGCTGGAGGTGAAGCTGCTTCAAACAGGTGAAGTCACACAGGCAGCGAGCGGCGTGTTGACACAGCAGGCGGTGGGCAGATGGTGGAGTCAAACTTAATGCGACCCTTCAGGGTTGCGTGCGCCGCCGGGGTACCGCCATATGTGACGCAGCTGAAGAGCAGATCCCGGATCAGGCCGGCGAGGTCGCACGCCGCACGCGCCGCCACCTGCTGCCTCCACAGCGCTGTTTAAACAGCTTCAGAGTCGCTGCTGCAGATGCTCAGAGATGCTGCCATGACAGCCAGGCTTCATCACAACCTGAACCTGAACTGACCTGCAGCAAAGAGGAGAGCTCGCCGCTGGCCTCCTGGGGGGTAGGTTTACCTCGAGCTCAGTTTGGACCCGAATGAAAAAAACGAAGTAAACACAGGAGATTTCACCAGAGAGAGATGAGGAGGAGGAGGAGGAGGTAAAGAGCCATCGGCCGAAGAGCCTGCAGTTTGTTTCTTTGAGATTAATTTGTGAAGAACATTGAAGATGTTGTGTTTGTGCTCTCTCAAAGGTTGTGATGTCACTCTGCGCCCACCATGTTGGTGCTCTGAGCCAAATCACCCAGCGATGACCTGTCAATCACAGGAAGCCCCACCCACAATCTTCTGTGATTCTAACAGGATCAAATTAGGCACTGCCTCCACCTGACCTCCAACTCAACACAGCAAACAGCAGATCCCACACAGGAATACTTGCAGTGTATGTGTCTGAGTGTGAGTGTGCACCCCCCTTTAGTTTGGGCTTTGTTGACACCAGGTTGTCGAGCTGATCTTCTCACACCACAGAGCAGCTCGCTGTGACATCATCAGGAGTGCAGACGCCCTCACAGTGAGTCTAAATCCAGGAAAACACTCCTGACTCCAAAAACAACAGAAACTCAGCACTGCAGTAAAAATATCAGCTGCTCCCCTCTGATCCAGTCTGTCCCCGAGGACTCCACGGGTCACATCTCAGACACACACTCTGATATTTACCACGTGACGCGTGACTGGCTCTGTGACGCTTCCAGGAGCAGCAAAGGGCTGTGAAAGGTGGAGGACGATCAGACTCTGACCTGAATCAGCCAGGAACATCTGGAACACCAGGTGTGGTCAGTTGTAGCGCGAGCTGCAGCTCAGATGATCAGATGTGCAGGTTGGTGGTGCTGGTGTGTTGTGTGCGGGTCATTCAGGGAGGTTTTCTGTCTCAGCTCTGCTTGGGGGTAATCCACCTTTGTGAACCTTTGTTTGTGCCCACGCACAGATTTAAACACAGATCCTGTGACGCCATGTAAACGTGAGGGCGGACCTTCTTCTTCTGCTGCATTAACTCTTACAGTAAGTTGGGTTTGTGTGGAGCCTCGTCACACGCAGCCCTTTTCCTTTTCTTCCTCCATCCACAGGCTGACAGGCTTATGCAGCACGTAGGATGTCCTCATTGTCTGCAGCAGACTGTTTCCACAGCGGCATGTGGGCGGACGTGTTTCATGTGGAGAAAGAACCACCACGGGCGCTTCGACAAACAAGAGGAAGGCTTTTGGAACTTTGTGTAACTCCATGCTTTCAGTCTCCCTGCTTCAGATCCGATTTCACACTGCATGTGTGGACGCTTCATTTCTCATGGTTCATGTTCAGTCCTTGGGGACCCGGACACGTGCTCAATAACGCTGCTAAAACAACATGTCCGGGGGTCGAACGCGAAGCCGCCCGGGCATCCGGACCGACTCTGATTCCTGCACAAACACAGAGGCTGAAAATCTTCTGGACGCCAGACAGAAACCTGCTGCTCAGGACAGACGGCTCACCCAGCTGGACTTCAACCCCACCTCTGGCTGCACCTCACATCCCCCACAGCCTCCAGCCCTGCCTCACAAATACACTTACAGTTACATTCATTTCAGTGTCATTAATATAGCACCAAATCACAACAACAGTCACCTCGAGGTGCTTTAATTGTAAAGACCAAACAATAATACAGAAAAACACAACAATCATATGGCCCCTTACCAGTGAGTGCTTGGTGACAGTGGGAAGGAAAAACTCCCTTTAAACAGGAAGAAACCTCCAGCAGATCCAGGCTCAGGGAAATGTGATTGGTTCATCAGCCAAAAACAGAAACGTGCCTGGACTTACCTTCAGTACAAAGTGTAGCTGCTTCGTTACTGTCCTGAAGCAGAATTTTCAGGAATCTGTACCTTACTTAAGCATTTATTTTTACTTTTAGTCCCTAAATTATAACACAATAGTTCAATTCCTAACATTTTCCAAACAGACTTTCAGGTTGATCAATAGCGTTTATGCCCAGGGGTTAAAGTGAGAGCAGGTGTCCGTATGTGGTAGTCAGCTACGAGCTGCAGAAGAGGAGCGTAGAGGTCTTCTTTCTCCACCATATAATGTTCTGCTGACAGAAAGTTAGTGACACAAATGAGTGAATAACAGCCGGTTCGCTTTAGCTTTGAGGGCTTTAGTGTTTGCTTCAGTTTCCTTTGGTTGTTTCGATGTTTTCAGTACTTTTGGCAGGATTGGATCGTTCTGGTTACTGATGGTCTCATCCTCTCATTTTTGAAATAAATGTGATTGAAGCTGAACGATGAGCTTCTGACAGGATTCAGAACCACAGCAAACCATCATGGCTGACGACAGCAGAGCGTGTGTGTGCGTGTGCGTGTTAAACAGGGAAGTAATGTGACTTTAATGGTGTCAGAGGTCGAGGTAGGTACAAGCGCCCTGACGGGTTTATGGGGCGAGGAGGGAAGTGCAGCTGGCAGAGTGCCAGGAGCCTGCAGGTAGCTACGCTAACGCTAACAGAGTGTGCCACAGATTACAGTCCAACCAGACTCTGTGTGTGTGTGTGTGTGTGTGTTTAGTTTGTTTTTTGTCTGTTTGGGAGCTGACACAGTCTCTATGGAGATGGGTTTTTGGGGGGGGTAGCAGGAGGAGAGAAGCTGCAGAGAGGCGTGTAAGACTGCAGCTCTGCTTCCTGGTCCCAACTCTGGATAGTCATATTTTGGGGGGTTTAATAAATTTGTCCATATTTCTAGAAATGAGAGCTGCTCCATCCAAAGTGGGATGGATGCCGTCTCTCCTACTCTTAGCCAGCAGTTTTACATTTCTCTCGTCTGCTCTGGCCCCTAAATTACAGAATTAAATGAACAAAAGACAATTTCAGAGGTTTCATGTAAGAACAACATGTGTCTGTGTTATCTCTGAAATAATGAAATAATGATCTCACCTGCAGGTCTGGAGCCCGTGAGAAGTCCTGCAGCAGGCTGTGGATCACTACATCACTACATGAGGTGCTAAAGAATAACTAACGAAATTTAAAAGAACAAACCATGAAAAGCCCACAAAATCCCAGAACATAGAATAACAAAACCAAAACACAGAGTCACCCAACTCTGGACCATGACACTAGGGGTCAAAAGAAGCATAAGCTTATAGTTTTACCTGCTTTTACATTATTTGAATGTTGTATGGTTAAAAAATATTGTCTGGATTCATTTATAAAGCATCAAAAAGACAGTTTGGCGTTAGAACATTTGGATTTATGTCTATGATAATTAGCAAGTGAAATTAGTAAATGAATCAAATAAAATTTGTTTGCCCTGTTTGCAGGGTAATCAAAACTGCCAAACAATATTTTTACATAACACAGAAGTCAGAGTACATAAAGTACGTAAGCAGGACTAAGATAAGTGAAACTCTTCTGACAGTTACAAAATGAACAGTTAACATCAGTCATAGCAGAAACGTTCTGGTGCGGTAAAAACGACGAATGTTTATCAAATATATTTCCTGTATTTCGATGGTTAACAGGAATTTCGATGGCAAGTTCCAAATTTTCTTCCACTCCAGGTCCCAGTATTCCAGTAAGCAGTTCTGCCGTACGTATGTCACGGGTGTTTTTCTTCTTTACAGAGGGGAAACAGATCTGTCCAACACAGGAAGCAGCAGGATCCAGTGGTGGTCAGATCATTAACAACAGTTTCTGTGCAGTTTGAAACACCAGGAAGGACAGTATCAAACACTGTGGCATACTCCTTCACTGGGACAGGAAGCCCATATATACTCAAACATTCAGAGTAAGAAAGTAAACATCCATTTGGATTAAGAAGTTGCACGATAAGACGAATCCCACGAACAAACCAGTCACCTAAAAATAAAGATGTGTGTTTGTATAAAATGTCTGTGTTGAGCAGTGTTGGGACTAACGCGTTATTAAGTAACACGTTACAGTAACTACGTTATTATTGTGGTAACGAGCACGGTAACTAGTTATTATGCCAAAATCAGGAACGCGTTAGTCGTTACTGGGATTTAGATAGGGTCGTTACTCGTTACTTCGTGTGGTGGCATCGCGGAGCTTCCACAGATTCAATAACATTAGCAAGTGGTGGAGGCAGCAGGTGGATGAGAGAAAGGGGACGCAGAAGGAAAAGAGACCCGAGGCGGCCGCCGGTCCAAGTGTGAACTGAACTTCAGGTAAGAAGTTCTGACCTGCAGTCTATCAGGGTCAGATATAAACCAAGTTTAGGTGGAGTTTATTTTCGTTATTCTGACTTTTTCCGTACTGCGTACCAGCTAGCATGACGCAGTTTCTATACAGCTGGGTGGGTGCTATGATGTTACTGATGTTGAACTTTATTTTGTTCATAAGTTATTAGAGTTGCCAACCGTCCCGTCTGGTATTCAGAGAAAATATTACGCGTTTCTTATTGAGGTGAAAAGGAACAGTTTGTCCCGTAATTCAGCTACAATGAAAAAGACACAAAGCTGGAGTTATTCTGTGTCTTTGCTGCACAGCTGCCTCTTCTTCTTTCATTCTCCCCCCTCCCTCTCCTGTTTCTACTTCAATCATGAAAACTGATCAATGATCAGCTGATCGGCTCTCTTGTTTGTTTATCGCCCACTTTGCGCCAGAAAGAGGAAACCAGCCGATGTCGCGCTAAACAACAGCACGTTTAAGCTTGATCAGCTGTTGTTAGAATTTATTTAATATTAATTTCTAGTATCAGCTGATGTTTGCTGGAGCCACAGCTGCAAAAAAGCTGCTGGTCATGATGGTTTGGATATGTGGTGAGAGGGAAACATGAAGATGAAACCAGGAGATGTCCTTACTGAATCATCAGAGCTGAACAGGTGATGGAGAAACAGGTTTACCTTTTAGGTGACATGAATGAGTTGAAGTTATGAACTGTTTCTGAGAGACAGATAACCCCAGGATCCTTTTCTAAGGAGCTGACAGCTGGTAACTGTGCAGGGGTGGATCTAGCAAAGTTTTGCCAGGGGGGGCAGGTGGGGCATTAACAGGGAGAGGGGGGCACAAAGAAATACTTTCTTATTCTCATTTAAAATGTCTCGCTTTTAATAAATAATTATCTGAATCTTACAACAAACGATTGATAGATTGATGCATATATACCATCAAGACAGTGAACATCACTGTCACAACAGCGTTTGTTTTCATTCAAAGGCTTTATGATTTTTCCTATAATGGTGGGCCAGTCTCTAGTCAAAATGCCCGGGCCGATTTTTTGTCCCCGTCCAGCCCTGTATGCAGCTCATCTGCAGTCTGGTGTTACCTACATCTTCCTATTCAGAAGGCAGAATTTCTGAGTTCTGAGTACAATCAAAGCACCACGACTGCAGTTTTTGTGTTGGATGTAAAAAGCGCACATGACGCTGTGACGTAGGCTAGAATCATGGCAGCAGTCAATGATGGTCCAGGCGTGGGATTTCTCTCGTGGAAATATGCACATTATCTTTTCCTTTCTATTGGTAGGTGGCACAGTGCACTTGTGGCAAGTAAGCAAGCTAGAAGACTGGCAAAGTTATGGAAGCAACACATTAACAAGAGAATTCTGAGTAAAACCAAAGTTACTTTCCCTGGTAACTAGTTACTTTGAAAGTAACGAGTAACTTGAAGTAACTGAGTTACTTTTGATAGAAGTAACTAGTAATGTAACTAAGTTACTATTTTAAAGTAACTTACCCAACACTGGTGTTGATCCAAAAAGCTTCTGTCTAGGAAAGTTGACCAGTTTTACGGGAATTTTATCAACATTGTAATTACAAAGTAAAACTAACTTAAGACCACCAACTTTAAAAAAAAAATATAATTGGGAATAAAGTTGGTTCCTTGTTGTGTTCCTGAGAAACGTTTGATCCAGTTTATTTTAAACACATAGTTTATTGTAGAAAATTCAAGTGTACAACACCATGTTGGCATGAGTTGGATAAAACTGTTCTCTTGTATGATGTATTGGAGAAGAACGTCTTACAAACTGCACCCTCACCCTCAGACTGTGTTGTCACTGTCAGGGAGTCCGTCATCTCAGCGCCCACCTGCGAGTCTGAACGTACGGTTCATTCGTCAACATCTGGACAGCTTTAAAGTGCTGATGTTGATGTCAGTCAGGATAAAGATAAGTGGAATCTTTCTCATGAAACATGTTGCTGTTCCCAGCAGAAAAAGGTTAGAGGGCGTGACGTGTCTGTGGCGCGTGAGAGCGCTGGCCTCAACCATGTCTGCACTGATATCTCATTATAATCGTCCTCCTGCTCAGAGACGATCAGCCGCTCAGAGCTCAGTGATGTTTGGACCGTGTGAGGAGATCCCCCTCTCTGACCTCTGAACTCCTCCCGGCGGGACGGGGCTCAGGTCCTCGGACTGACTGGCTGTTACTGAGCACGCTCAGACCGCCCTCCCCCTCCCCGGAGGCTAACAGTGGTTCATCAGAGGAATTCTGCGGAATTTATGCACCGTCTCCCGGCTAATTGAATTAGACACATGTTGTCAACAGTGTGGCCATTGTGGGAGCTGCACAATGTGGACTTCATGTATCCACAGCCATCCAGCCCCCCCACTCACAGCCCCCACCCCTACAACCACCACTGACTCTTTATTGTGCTGCAGTTAGAGATCTGCCCCAGGCCCCATCATCGACCATCATTAACCAAACCGGGGGCAGAGAACCTGACCGGCGGGTGGGGGTAGAGTGCACCACAGGACGGGGGGGTCCAGGTCACCTACAATGGGGTGGGAGCAGAAGTTCAGTGAGAGTAAAGGAGTTTTTATCTCTAAAGATGCAGCTGATCATCAGTTTGATTGATGATTATTCAGCGATCGATCAGTCTACTGTGAAAACCTGCAGTTTGTTTTCACATGAAGTCTGCAAATGAAACCCACAAAGTAATTCATTGAATATCTGACTCAGCAGACTATCAGATGAGCAGCTGATCACTGATGATCAATAGTCGGGGTTTTCTTTATTTTAACCAACACAAATCAAACAGAACGGAAGCAGCAAACAGCTGCTCACATGGTCTCCGGTCTGAGGTTGACCCAGAGCCTGCAGCAGGTCCAGAAACCCGTCACACACAGTGGGTATCAGTCTCAGTCTGGTCAGTGATGGAAGCAGGAGGAGCTCTTCCTCTCCTCGGTTAGCGTTGTCTGATGAGCGCTTTGTGAGGTCGTGCAGTGACCCATGTGCTCACTGACCTTCTCAGCTGCAGATGTTTGCAGATGTGTTAGAGGACAGGAGAACGTCAGAGAACGTGTTTCACAGCTCGACTCAAACGTCATGCATGTCTGAGATGAAAAATCACACACTCTCGTTTTATGGTTGTCATGGTAACACCTTGAGTGATCCTGGCAACAAATAAAAACAGACAGGAAAGAAGACTGACCCACACAATAAAACAGGAAATAACAGACAGATGGACACGATTACATGATCACAGACACACAAACTGACGTTTAGTCTGAACCACAAACAGACTAACACAAGTAAACACTCAAACAAACACACATCAGGGTTAAATCTTTTCAGGCTGCAGCTCTTTAGACTCCTTTAGTGTGAGTAACTAACTGTGTGTGTCCATTGCAGAGCAGGAACAACACTCCTCTGTGTGTAACCTTTCCTCCTGGGGCTTCGTGCTCTGCACCAAAACCACTAATTAGCATGACTGTCATCGCGGCTGTGAGGAACAGTGCAGCCGTGATGGAGCAGTCACAGGACCGCTCATGTGACGGCGTTACACATTACGACATGAAGAGCCGTCGCTCCTTCAAGCTGAGCAGCAGTTGAGACGCTGCGACTGCGTTTTCACTCGTCGACATCCGTCAGAGACAAAATCAGGCCCAAGAATCAGATTTCCACGTCACACTCCTGTGAACCTGAATCCCACATCAGGCACACACAGCACGCACATCACAGGCACGTTAGCTGAAAGAACAGCCATCACGTTGACCCCCCACAGAGAGCAGGCTGGCGTGAGGCTGTCCTAATGAGCCCTAAACCTGTGAGGCCCTCGGTCCTGCTGCATGGACCTGAGAGCATAATGGACTGAATCAAATCCAAACATCAGGAGGATCCAGAAAAAAGCATGCAGGGCTCCCTGAGTGCTCCTGAAGGAGGAAAGAGCTCCAGTGTCTCCTCTATCAGGAGACGTCACCCTGCAGCTCTCAGATCAGCTCGGGGTTCACAGGCAGGAGGAGGAGAAACCACCTCCAACTGCTGTGAACACGTCACACCTCGTGTGACCGTGAGACACACCTGCAGTCACATGACTCCTGATAGCCGGTGTAAAAACACGAGGGACCTGCAGATGCAGAAGAAGAGGCCTTTGTGAGCTCAGACATTCCTGTGAGCGGCTCCCCGTCTTTGCCGTACAGTGGACACTTTATTTCTGCTCCCGCTGCAAACTTTGTTTACAGATTTGCGAAACCCCCCAAAGCCGAGTCGATATGCTAATGGAGAGTACTACTGCGACCCGCGGCCATTCCTGGACGTGGGGACACTGCCAACAGACGCTCTTTTGTTCGGCCCAGGACTGGGACTGCGCCTGGCCTCAGGGATCTCTGATTCAGAAGGCATCTGGTGTTTAGTGACTGAACATGACAGATACACACAGCTCTGCTAATTCTGGAGCGCCTCTGGTCATACACGATGAATGAAACGATAAATAGTGAGTGGAACAAAGGACGGGCTCTTCGTGATGAGGACGATGACCTCCGATGGGCTCATCTGACCTCTGAGATTCCAGCAGTATCGGAGCTCTACTGTTTAATGCCTGAACCCTGAACCAGAAACAGTTAATCTCCCTCTGAGGGTTAAAATCCTGAACATGAACTCCTCACGGGACCAAAGCAAACAACAACAAGAGCGCCTAAAAAGCTGTGAAAAAAGCACGAGAAAATGTGGAGGAAGTGCCAGAACAATTAGCTTCACTGCGACTCACACTAACCTTCAAACAGAGGGTGGACACGGAGGGCAGCCGGCCTCCCGCCGGCCTGGTTTCACCTGCTGTGACTCTGTGTGGCATCTGTGGGGATGCCAGGTAGGAAAACCCCAGCGTGGAGCCAAACTGGGACAGAAAGAACAAACTGTTCCCCTCCAGCAACAGAAAACAGCTCGATCATGTGGTTTGTATTTCTGCATCGTTCCCGATCAAACGGGAAGCTGACATGGAAAGACGCTTCAATTAACCACGATTAACACGAGCCAACGAGGCCCCTTTGATTGAATTATGTGAAAAATAAAAAAGGGGATTTCTGCACTATGAACCATGTGTTTGTGATCTGCTCTCATCCGCCTGATGGAAACCTTCACAGGTAAGTGGCAAACATGAGGTTTCTTCGGGGTGAGTTGACCCTGACTCTGAAAGGAAACTCAGGAGTCAGGAAGGCCAAATCTGTGATCCAGGCTGAGGTCACAGAGAAGGCATTGAGATCTGAGAGGAGACACAAGGAACAGCAGCTGAACGCCTGACTGTGGCAGGAAACTGAGGTGCAGACAAACAGGAATTCCAAAATAAAACAGGAACCAGAACACAAAACAAAATCCCAAACTTTGGAATGAGTGCAGAAAAATCCAAAACCCGAGCTGGTCTCCTCTTCTCCGAGTGCACCTCTGGACCTCCACAGCCCTGCGGGTCCTTTATGACCGCCTGCAGCTTTCATTGTCAGGAGGAAGATAAGAGGCAGGAAGGTGAATCTGCTGCTGTTGGCGATGTTACAGCAGACCTGCACGGCCTCAGCAACAGTGGAGAAAAGAAAGAGCGAGTTCCTGGAGCTCCAACACTGAGGACTCAGACTGTAAACTGCTCAATCATCAGCAGATTCAGGTCCATTTGAGCAGAAGCTCATGCCTGCAGCGTAGCAGAGTGGGTCAGAACAGCACCACTGCTCAAAGCCAACTTCCTGTAAAACTCTGAGTCTCTGTGGACAGATGAACCGTCTGGGGCTGTAATGAGCCTTAAATACAATAGAGACAAATGACCAAAATGAGTTTTCAAATGATTATATTTAAGATTTAATACAAAGTTTTATTGGTTTCACAAATAATTGAGATCATTACATCACAGATCGTAAAGTTAAAATAGTTTAAAGTTAAAACAAATGATACAGTAACACATCTGAATAATGTAAGCAGCAGAGAGAACATTACAGAGAGGCTAAAGATGAGTTTTGGTTTTAGTGAAAGTAAAATAAAGAAGATATAAAAACTGGGTGAATAGCTCACTGTCTGCGTTTTAACACTGAACTCACAGCTGAAACAAAATAATTATTGCAAAGATACTGTCCACTCTGCTGCTCCTCAGCTCTGTGCATCTGATTGGCTGCCCTGCTCTCCTTTCTGTCTTTATTTGCTCTGATTGGTTCTCCGCACTCTCTGCTCCGTGCGCCCTCTGACCCGGCTCAACAGCCCATCAGCACTCATCTTTAATAACTTGTGTTTATCAGTTTATCAGGCACACTGTTGTGAAATGTGTGTAAACAACACATGTTGCTAGGCAACCCAGCATGCTGCTGTTTTACATTCAGATCTAGTGTTAGAGGGAGACCTCTGCGCTACAAACCACTGTCAATGCTGGATGGTTGAACTTTAATATTACATGTATGCTGTTTGTCTGTGCGTGAGTGGGTTTGGCTGTTAGCAACACAGTTGGAGCCCTGTGACTCGTTACAGTAAAAAGTTTTAGCCGTGCCTAACTCCAAGAGAGCAGAGACTGAGTACTGTGGACACGCATCAGTCACCACGAGACCAGCCTGATGAATAACTGTGCATGTCCTGGAAATCTGCAGGTGCTTCACAGCGACTCACAAAGCTGCTTTAGCACGTGCTGACTCATCATCCTCAGACCTCTGCAGGGTCACACCTGAGCAAAGACACAAACTAGACTCCATTCAAAGCGCTTCACTCCTGAGCCTGGGACCAGGTGCTTAAGGTGTGACCGAAACAGGAAGCGGCCCTGATGGACAGTCGGAGTGGAAACCCCCATTAGCCAGCACAGAGGAAGCCAAACGCATCAATTTAATAAGCTCTTGTTAGTGCTGATTTAATCATGAACACAAGCTGCTGCTGTGCTCCATGTTTTCTGAGGTAATCAGATTGAGAAGCTGCTGCATGAATCATAAAACAACTGGTTTGCTCCCATCATGAAAATGAACAGAAGACCTCCCAGAGCTAGCACTACGAGTTGGTCCTGGATTCTGGTGGAGGTTCAGTTTTTCTGTGTCAGCGTGACCTCGAGACAGAAACAAAGCCAGAGTGTGACAGCACACACGGCAGCAGCACAGAGAGCGCTTCATGTCGGGCTGTAAATCTCTTCAGAGGAGCCAAACTGTACAATCACATCAAAAAAGCGTTTGTACTGCATATAATTTAATAATTAGAGACTCGGTGGAAGCAATAAAGACTGCACTCATTCAAATCATCCCAACGTTACAAGCAGCAAAATAAAATTTAATCTCTAATGAAGATTTAGTGTTGAAGTGTAAACACAAATAAATGTAAATCACCGAGAGGCTTCATGTGGTCTGAATTCCCCTCAGTTCCTCTCCTGATGTGTGCCTCTCTCTTATTTTCTATAAATCTACTAATTCAGTTTTTGTGGCGCGCTCACAATTACGTTGTACATGTACAATAAGGGGCTATTCTATTCTATTCTATTCTATTCTATTCTATTCTATTCTATGAACCTTGGCCTGATGCATGCT
This sequence comes from Neolamprologus multifasciatus, assembly GCF_963576455.1. Taxonomy (NCBI): domain Eukaryota; kingdom Metazoa; phylum Chordata; class Actinopteri; order Cichliformes; family Cichlidae; genus Neolamprologus; species Neolamprologus multifasciatus. The sequence goes on from NC_140454.1 coordinate 35,304,923, forward strand.
GGGAGCAGGTGGCCGGCGTCTCGCTGTCTGTCCACAACCTTTCATTATTCCATTTCCTCCTTTTCTCTGTTTCCACCTCTTTCTGATTCCATCAATCTTCATCCTGCTTTACGTCAGAGTCTGCTGCACATCTTCATTACCTCGATGTCCTCAGACCATCCGAGTCCACCCGAGAACATCAACCTCTGTTACACCAGCAGAGTCCACCTGAATCCTTTCCAGACCACCAGAGTACTGCAGAGTCTCACAAAACCCAACGCAGTCCATCCAAGACCCAGAGCAACACCTTACAGATCAGTGGTCACCTGATCACATTGATCATGATCAGTAGGCCTGGTTATTGAACAGAGCTGTTCTGCTCTGCGTTCTTTTGAGCGTGGTTTCAGTTCTGGACAAACTAAAGACTTTTAAAGCCTTCATCATCAGCTCCTCGTTCTTCTGTGAAAGAGATTTCCAGGAGTCTGTTTTTAATGGTCATCGAGCTGAGACACCGAAGCTGCTTCAGCTTCATTTTGCCTTCTCAGTTTCTATCTGCTTGGTCTGTAAGCATGGTGGTGCAGTCGTCAGCACTGTTCCCTCAGAGCAAGAAGATCCTCGGTTCAAATCCACCATCTGCTCTTTCTGTGTCTGTGTGGGTTAAGATGTCTCGACATTCTGAAATATCCATAGGTGGAAATGGTTGTCTGTCTCTCTGTGCCCTGTGACAGACTGATCACCTGTCCAGGTGCTTCTCTTCCTATGGCAGTGGGCATTGGCTCCAACCCTGAAGACCCGGAAGAAAATGGATTGAAGAGGATACAAAAGGCTCTTGATCCTGTTGTTGCTATGATGCCTTTTGATGCCACCTACAACATGAAAGTGTCCTTTGGCTGGCATCATGCATTTATGACAGCAGCCAATCATATTCTGTTTGTAGCAGTAAGCACGAGTGCAGACTAGAAGTTTTCATGTTACTCTCTGTGAATGGTACTTATGGTCTTTGACAATTTGCATATTAACCCTTTAAGACCTACCATAGAACCAAGTCCGCCAGAGCTCATATTATATGTTTACATGCTGTGGAGCCATTTTTGGGAGCATTTCAAGTTGCTATACATCAATACAACCCTTATAGCCTAAATTTTAATAATATGTCTGCATTAAGTGCATAGTTATTACATAAATTGCAAAAAAGTGCAATAAACTACAAAAAAATTGAAAATCGTTTTTGTTTTTTTAACATATATTTCTAGTTGGAGAAATTTAAGAGGTTTATCCCTCAAAACTGTAAATACAAAAAAGTTGCACAAAATAGTTTCCCACCACAGGAAATTTATTTTGAGTGTCTTCATAGTTTTATTTTTGAAATACACCAATTTCTATACACTGCAGGAAAAACGAAAATAAATATTATAATGCAAATTTGCAAAAAAGCAGCATATGCATCAAAATAAACTATTTCCAGCAGTGCAATATGAGTCCTAAGCATCCCAGAAACGACACAGAAAGTCATAAAGTCAAAGATAACTTTTAAAAACACCAGTATAGGCTCATGAGGCCGTGATGGTAAAAAACTACATTTCCGCGAAAATGACGCCACTTCCGGTTTCGGGCAGGTCATGGCGGACATGCGATAGTTCACGCTGATGGACGTAGGAAGTGTTATGAACAGCTGATCGGATCGGCAAAGCGTGTTTCTGGAATATTATGTTTCTGTTGCTGCAAGTGCTTTTTATGCAGTTTTTGCAAAGCTATATGTGGAAGGAAACTGTGACCGAGGACAAGCTGATGGCATAAGATGTAAGTACAACTCCTCCGGTTTCATATGCAAAAAAAATTATTGTGCTAGCTTACGTGGTTGCAGTGCTACAGGGATTTAAATGTAGTTGCACAAAACGGAGCGTGCTGCTCTGACCGGCTTTAAAGGGTTAATGATCAAAAACTGACCTCACAGCCCAGTGTTCCTTCAGTGGTGCTGGTGTCAGTCATTGTGCAAATGTCCTGTTTATAAGGTTGGAGACCTGCAGTCAGCTGAGACTGAAGACGTCACCTGATGATGACAGCAGGACTGCTTTAAGACAACCTGAGTGTTTGCTGCTGTCTGGATCTAAAGGTTAACACTGAGCATGTGTGTGACTGAGTCTTCATCAAACATCATGTGTTATGTGGTCGTTGTGTCCTCACCTGTCTCCTGCTGGGCGAGCCGCAGCCTGTAATCTGGTTTTCCTGAGGATTATGTGTACAGATGAAAACAGAGGATTAACAGACAAACCGACAACATGTGGCGACTGTCGACACTCTGACGGGCCGACTCCTGCTTTTATTGGCAGATTCATAAAGGTTGGTTTCAAGGTCTCAAGCATGTATTTTATTAGCGTTATTAGTATTCGAGTATTTGAACTGACGTGGTGAAAAAATTCTTAACTGAATTTTTAAGATTTCAAATTGATGCACTAATAAATAAATCACTGTGCACGTGTAACAGTATCTAAGTTATCGTTGCCTTTTCATTTATTTCAGGAATAAAACTCTTTTTTTCATGCGATTTTTAATTTATCTGAGTTTCATGGGTGAGACCACACCTCCATATGTGCCCTTACAGTTCTCTGTCTTTATTGGGACCCCCTCTCGTTCACTTGTTATCCCCAAACCACTGCCTGAATTCATGCTTCATTACCTCCGAGAAACGCTGTCAAATCTGAAATGAGGATGTGGTCCCAGCGAGTGAAGTCCTACCAAAGACCTGAGCAGAAGCTGCACAGCATGTTCAACACTTCCAACATGAGACATGTGACCATGAGAAAGTGAAGCTCAGATGTTTTGTTCTTGCTGAACTCTGTGTGTTTTTTCCGTTTGTGGCTTCAGGAGTTTGGAGGTCTGCAGAGCACCTGAGCGAGCTGCTTTTAGTGAATGGAAAGCTCGTAAAGTGAACTCGATTAGTGGCTTCAGAAATAACGCGCCTCCCTGGGCCGAGCGTGCCGGGTAGTGCCTCCTCCTCGTTATCCTCACATCAGAGTCAGACTTTCCTGCTTGTGCTCATGACGCCTCAGACAAGCCAGGAAACCCGGAGCCCACGTTGGTGCCCGAGCACACACGTCTGAACTTAAAGACGCTCGTCTTGCTGTCTCTGTGGGGACCGGTTACAGGGCAGCACCCAGGCAAGGACACGTCTGAGAGGGCAGAGCTGCACTGACACACACACACACACACACATTTTACAAAATGTTTCAGGTCATCGTGTTTCCAGATGATGATGAGTTAAAAATGCTGCTCCAATCAGATTAAACTCTTAGTAAAGCTAAGTCAGCGTGCGGTCTGTTTCCTTTGCACACGTTCAGACTCAGAGACCTTTGAGGTGCCACAGAGGAGGCTGCCTTTGGTTTGTCTTATGGTTTCTTTGGCAGCAGCTGCTGGTTTGACATGAACTGCCTTTCAGAGAGCGACTAACGAGCTAACACGAGGTGGCGCGAAGGCAGAGACAATAACCGAGGACTTTAGGAAATACAGGGACATTAATGAAGGTGTGAGGGCGTGCTCTGAGGACCGTGCTGATTTCACCGTGCCTTCCTCTTCTCCTTCGGCTGGTGTCCAGAGAGGCCTGAGCGGTGGGAGGAGGCCGGCGGAGTGATCAGCTGCTGTTTGTCCTCGGCTGACTGACAGCTCGGTTTATCTGCGGCTGACACGGCGTCCTGCCGAGCGTCCTGTTGGCTGCGCGGGTTTGAATCCCGGCCAGAGGAAGTTGGCAGCGGCAGCTCGCAGTTATTAAAATAAACTTCCTGTCAGAGATGTTGCCATGGCATCTCACTGTAGCGTCGTTGTTTCCCATCGTTATGTTTCAGCTTATGGTTCCTCTTTTCACACGGACACGGTGGTGGCGGCGCTGAGGACAGCAGACAGGAAGTGTCCCGCTGAGAGACACAACAGTGTGTTTGTTCCTGCATAAACTGAGGACAAAGCACCGATCACTGATCTATAACCAATAATCACATCACAGGAAACAGAAGGTCGTCTCTGTGAGAAACCAAGCCGTTAATCACTCAGACGACGGTTACCGTGGACACAGAGGAAGGAGTCAGTGTGTGGTTATTATAGCGTGCAATAAGGCTCATTGTTTTCTTTGTTCCAGCTGCTTTCACTTTAGTTTCTACTGTTTCAGTTTATTTTGGTTTGAGTTGGTGTCTCTGCTGCAGAGGACTCGAAGGAAGAGTTTTAAATTGGACGTTTTCTCTGACTGGACCCTGGTGCAGACGGCTCAATGGCTCTGTGAGCACTTGTTTATCTGAAACACATCACCTGACCGTTTTTACTCCACCCACAGGCGGAGTCACAGGTCTGACAAGCAGAGTCCTTTTTTTCATACGAACAGTGAGTGTGAGGCAGGAGGACCTAGATGCTCTGACACCGAGCCAAGCATCTCGCTGACAGAATCAGTGTGTGTGCCTCTAACTGACGATGTGATGCATCATCTGCATACTGATTGGCTGTGAGGTCCACCCTGCAGAGCACCACAGAAGAAGAGTCAGTAAACCATTGGACTGAATTCTACTCAAAGCGCTGTATACATTCACACCCTTCGATACTTAAGCCGCATACTTGGCATGCAGGCTGGGGAGGATCGAACCACCAACCTTCCAGTCAGTAGCTGATCTGCTCTACCACTGGAGCCACCGCCACCCTGCCACACACAGCACGCTGCTTGTGATGTCACAGTGCAGTTAGTGGCTGCTCTTTGAGCACAGCGAGGGTCAGCAGCACGCGCTGATGTTCAGTGGTGTTCGCTGATACGAAATTCCATCATAACCTGAAACATCGGCCGATATCATTCTCTGTCAGACGGCCTCAGGGACACAGTCGTGTAGCGTTCACAGCAGACCCCCACGAGAAAGTACGGACACACGTTTGACTCACACATGCCAGCAGCTAATTAACAGCTAGCACCCAATCTCAAGTCAATGTTTAACCCCGCCCACAAATGACTTTTAAGCCATTCAGTTCACAGTGGCTTTGGTATTTAAGCGCCCTCTGAAACAGGAAAATAAAGAGGTAAAAATCCTTTAGATCACAGATGAATTCAGGTCAAAGCTGTGCCTGTGTTCAGTCGGAATCACTGCAAACCTCAGCATGTGTTCACCATCGAACCAATGAGAGCCGAGCAGTTAACGGGAGGTTAGCGAGGCGACCCTCTGTGTTCACCTACATTTCAAACTCTGGCATGTCTTCACAGCGATCTTCATCGTTCAGCAGCTGGTCTCACGAGGACTTCAGACTCTGCTCGGGTTCGGGGGTTTCGTCAGCTGAGGATCTGATCAGTTTTCTCTGACAGAGGAACCCTGAGTACCCAGCATGCCTCAGGGAAGCACCTCTTCACATTTCAACCATCAAACCAACCACGCTGTGGCTCACGGTCACTGCGCTCCAAAATTATTCTTGTCTGCAGAGAGAGGGACGGAATTACAGCCGACTGACAGCCCATAATTTCATCTGCAGCAGAGAAGCAGCCAAACTGTGTGGGCTCGTCTGAATGCTTTGCTCACGGCAGCCAGCAATTATCCAGCTTCAAGGAAACGTCGGAGAGGTGGATAAACCTCTCCGATGATGCGGAAACCCACAGCACGTCGACGCTGCTCTGCTCAGAGGTCGCTCGGTTTGTGAAGCTGAGCGCTGACTGCAGTCTGATCAGAGCCAACAGCAGCGTGCCCAGCGTTTCCTCCGCCTTCCTCAGCTGATCTGCAGCAGTCACACTGGACCTGTGGCAAGCTGCTGCAGATTCAGGTGTGTTACCTGTTACAGCTCACCTGTAGACCGCTCCGGTCAGAACATGGAGTCAGCTTTCAAACACCTGAACCCCCTCTTAAACTCAGAGCTGTGCACTGCAGCAGGAAACTTCAGGATTAACAAAATCACCATGGAAACAGATGCTTCAATCTACCCTGCACCAGTTATTTCCAGATTACTCCACTGACCAATCAGATCTCTAGAAAATAGCATCTTCATACCTGTAGGACAGGGGGGTGTGGGGGACAGGTGAGTGTGGAGGACAGGTGAGTGTGGAGTAAGAGCACTGAAGAGAAAGTGGAGACCTGTTGTGTCCAACACTGCAGAGCTTAGGGTTAAAGGTCATCATCGCTGCAGATGAGCCAGACAGGAAGTGAGCAGTGGAAATAGCTGAGGGTCGGCAGGTGTGTGACCGCCCTGAAGCTGTGGGTAAGGACACCTGAGCTATCTGGGCTCAGACTCGAACACCTCGCCTCCAACATGTTCAGGCTCTGTTTGTTTTGCTGAAACAGTCCAATCAGAGCAGAGCTGCTAAGGACGCTGGATCAGATATCAGACCTGTGTGGGAGAGTCCACGGCAGCACGCGCTGCACATCAATTCATGAAAACTGGAGCACATCAGTCGCTCTGAAATCATCGGCTGTGATGCAGCCTCACATCCAGACGCCGTTATTTGACTGCGCCGTCCCATTCTCGGCTCATGTCAGTTCTGAGCACTGCTCTAACCTGAACCAAACAGTTTAAACAACGCTCCCATAGAGGTCAAAGGTGGCCTGGACCCTGGCCTCAGGTGTGCTGTCGGCGCACCGACTTCCTGTTCCTGCCATGTTTTCCCTCCATTAGCTGGCGGCTACGCGTGTCATCACAGGAGATAATCCAGGATTTCCCGACCTGAACACTGACTTGTGCCCGGGCTCTTTGCAGACGGTATCAGGGTCACACGGCCTCAGATTAAGGACCCCTACCGACTCTAGTCTGCAGATTATCTGCCGTGGTCATCCCACACACAGGTGGCGTCCTGCTCTCAATCCGCCCTCGCGCAAATTTCCAGCTGCAGGAGGAAACATCTGTCCTGATTGCTTTTTTCTAAGACTGATTAACGGAGAGAAAGCCTCTGCTGCAATCCTCCACCTTTTCCAGGACTTTGTGTAACGTGTGCAGATCAAAGTAAATCCTCCACCCGCTGCTCTCGTTAAAGGGCTCGCCGCCCACGTACACCTGCTGTCATCACCACCGTCATCGCCACAGTGCAGGTTACTTCCAGGTAATAGCTGACTACACTACGTCACGGCTCCAACCACCTGAGCTCAGAAACGCTCTAAAAATGACTTCTTCCCTTCTGTGTCTGACTCAGGAAACTTCCTGTTTTCCCTTTAATTAGTCATATTTGTATTTTAGACTTTGTCCTTTTTCCTCTCTCTGCTTCTTTGTTAAAATGTGTTTGTCTCACAGACTTTGACTCATTTTCTTAGTGGACTTTAGTTGGAGTTCAGGTTCGGTTCTGAGTTTGGTCCAAATCTATTTTGTTGGGCTTTGATCTGTGGCTTTGTTCCTGCTTAGTGTTCCTGTACCCGAGTCTTCTTCATTCCTCGGGTTTCTCCTCAGTCCTGTCGTCCCTCTCTGTGGTTTTTTGTCCTGGTCCTTGGCTCGAGATGAACTCATTAACTCCTGAGAATCTTCCTGCATTCGTTCCCTCGCTCCCTGCTCGTCGTCTGCCAGGAGCAGAGCAGGATGGTGACATCATAGCGGCTTCGCTGCGTGGGAGAGAAGGATGGGGGGCGAGTAAAGCTCCAAGTGTTGTAATAACATGAACGGGGGCCCGAGCTGCATCCCTGCACGTCTGAAGCACCTTGGGGGTCAGTGCTTCCTGTGTGAGGGGTGGGAAGGTCCCCAGCAGGAAGCTGCTCCAGTCTGATGTGTGGACTGGGAAAACACTCACTTTCCCAGAAAGCCACATTTCTCTTCTTCAGCCCATCACACTGATGGCAGCATGTCAGAGGTCAAAGCCCTCATCAACATGAAGAACCTTCAGCTTTCCCAGAGTGCACTGCAGCACACAGCAGCTCCTCTAATGATGTTTACTCAGCTCGGGTCACTGCACAGAAAATACTGCTGCCTGCTCTTAACGCCAGGTCATGGGGGTGGATCCTGTCGCTGCTGACGCAAACACTGAGTCCAAAGCCTCATCGGACCCGACCCAGACCGAGAACCAGGAGCTCCCGCAGGTTCTACATGTGAGGAGAAAACATGAAGAACCTGATGGGAACGAAACATCTGAGGAACCAAACAGCCATGTGACCGACAGTATCTGCTTATGCAGTGAACACGTTCAGCTCTAACGCTGGCACCTGTTTCATATCAGAGGAGCCCACAGGTTGTTTCTCACCAAACAGGGTCAAACCCGAACCTCACCTGTCTGTTTGAAAACCTGCAGTCTAGGAGCAAAGCTTCAGGTCAACATCAGTCCAGGTTTTAGGTGATTCTGTCACATAAAGCTTTAGAGGAATCTATCGATGAAAACCTGCATGAAGATTCATTATTGAAGTGATCAGTGCATTTATTAAACCTTTCTTATTGAGCAGTTTTCACTAGGGCTGGGTATCGTCACTGATTTCTAGAATCGATTCAATTCCGATTCACAGGGTCCCGAATCGATTCGATCCACGATTCGATTTAATTCGATTCAATTCGATTTAATTTGATTCAACTCACTTTGATTTGAATCTGGGAAATTTTGACAGTCAGAAATATTATAATTCAGATCAGGACATTTACATATTTTTGTATCTATAAAAAGGAAGCTGACACACCAAGACGTTATCAAAGGTGTGAGCGTCACAGCAGAGGCCTTTGTGTCAAAGTAGCTGAAGATAAAACACAGAAACACATGAAGGTGATTTTCCTGTTCTGGGATTTTATAAAAATTTTCTGCAGAAGATCAAAAACGAAAGAAAACCATTAATCAACACATGAACATTACCTCTGAAGTTACAGCGGTTTTATTAGAGACAAGGCTGAGCGTTTTGCATTTTGCATAATTTTAAAAAGTTTAAATTTGTTCGGTATTGAACGGCAGAAATTAGGTTTTATTTTCGGAAGTATATAAAACGAAAAAAAAAACGTCGGCCGACAGCGCTGTAAACAAAGGTAGACTTGTGCGTAACAAGCAAGCGAATAATGCAGAAAACAGTACAGAGAGAGCGAGGGAGAGAGAGAGCGAGAGAGCGAGCATGCGAGAGAGAGCTGTGCATCGTGGTCGAAGCAAAACAAAAGTCAGAGTGAATTCATGACGTTGTTTATGTGAAGCCTAGTTTGGATCTTCTTTTTCTGCTGGTTCGGTCAATATTGTTTGGAGAGAGATAAAACTAACAGCTTTAGAATCAGCGCATAAAGGGCGTGAACACAAAGCGCGGACCGCCGACAGATCAGAATCAGCCAGCTGTTGGCTTTCAGCCCCGACTGTGAGAAAGGCGAAATCTCACTGATTCTGATCCGCGGTTGGGCTGTGTGTTTAAGTCTTTGTGCAGAATCCATGTTCCTGCTCTCATTTACTGTCTTAGCTGTTTGGTGGTTGTTGAAATTTTGTGAGATTTCACCAGAGATTCTGGCATTTCGGGGAAAATAAATTTATATTAAAAAATCGATTCAGGATTTTAATGAATCGATTTTACGTTATCCAAGCCAGAATCGATTTTAATCGATAAATCGATTATAAAAACCCACCCCTAGTTTTCACATGTTACCACTTTATTTTTCCAGTGTCATTTTAAAGCGCCTCCTTGGCTCCTCTGACAGCCTGTGACGAACTCACATTTTCCACTAAAGTCCCAAAGATGTGATATTTATGTTCCCAGTACCATCGGTGAATCAGCTACCACAGCTCTACCAACCTGACACTGGCTCAGGTGCTCCCCTACCAGACTGACTCTGAATGGACCACCGAGAGCTTTGCTGTTACTTCCATCAACGTGCTCTCATGACTCTGACGGCCACGTCTCTGTCTGATAATGCATCAAGTTGGGTCACAAGCTATTTACGTATATTAGCAGGTAAGCTAACATTAGCCAAAGAAAACTTTTATATAATGAAATTTGTCAGACACCATCATCAGTGATCCGTGTTCCTGGCTGGAGTCAAAGCCTGACTTTAATGTTTGCATTTCATCATTCATTGTGTCAGACTGCAGAGTCTCTGTGTGTGTCTGTGTCTGCGTGTGTGTGTGCGTGTGTGTGTGTGTGTGAGAGAGAGAGAGAGAGTGTGTGTGTGTGTGTGAGAGAGAGAGAGAGAGTGTGTGTTGGGGAGTGTAACCCAGGTCCCACGTATCTATGGTAGAGCTAGAGTATATAGTACAATGAGACTGGGCCTGGGTTGGTAGTCCTACTAATTATGATACCTGATACCCTCTAATTGAATTAATAAGGACCACCACAACTGTATTTTACAGAAAATTTATCCCTCACTGGGATTTTTTTTTTTCCACTGGGACAATACAACATTAACTGATATTAGATGGGAAAACAAACTTAGGTTACACCCCAATATACTGCTTCTGCGCAGTAAGTGAACTCTAAATCTTGAAACCCTTTTATTTATTAGACTCTTAACACCACAGTTTTATATGTGCACTTTTTTGGGGGGACAGCATACAGACAATATTCATTTGTAAATGATTAACTAACAATCTTGTGCTTGTGCTTAAAGTGCGTTGGCACTCTTCATCATCATCATCGGCTCCTGTGACGACCTGTTTGCTGCTGCCTGCTGCTGAAAGGCCGTGGGTAGAGGGGACACTTGGGCATTTATCGCAGCATGTAATCTGTTTCCTGGACACACTGCTGCTTTTTCAGCGTTCAGAGGTTGATGGCTCCGTGTCAGAGCTGGCTATGAATTTCAGACCCTTTAGGCCTTAACTTAACAAAAAAGTTATCAATTGTTCTTTTCATCTTTTCTCATTACCCACAGCTACATCCACTCTGTGGAGGCTGCTCACTAGGGCTGGGTATCATCACTGATTTCTATAATCCATTCGATTCGATTTTGCCTCCGACAGTCAGAAACATTATAATTCTGATCATTTATCAGCACTGACACTGTGAGACTTCATCAGAGGTGTGAGCATCACAGCAGATGCCTTTGTGTCAAAGTAACTGAGGATAAAACATAAAAACATGAAGCAGATTTTCCTGGCCTGGATTTTTATAGCAGATAACCTTAAAAATATTCTGCAATGTTGCATAATTTTAAGAAGTTTAAATTTCTTCAGTATTGAACAGCAGAAATTAGGCTTTCCTGTCCGAGGTCACAAAAAAAACAAAAAACAAAAAAAAAAAACAGACAGCGGCCGACAGCGCTGTAAACAATGATGGGTGATGTGTAATAAGCGAATGAATAATGCAGAAAACAGAGATCTGAGAGAGAGAGAGAGCTGTGCAGGAAGTTTTTATCGTGGTGGAAGCAAAACAGCAAAAGTAAGAGAGAATTCATGACGATGTTTATCAAATGTGAAGCGTAGTTTGCTGCTGGTTCAGTGAATTTTGGTTGGAGAGAAAACCTGCAGCTCAGAATCGAGTCCAAAAAAGACGTAAACACAGAGCGGGCCTGCCGACGCATCAGAGTCAGCGAGCTGTTGGCTTTCAGCCCCGACGGCGTGTCCGTGTATGGGCCGTTGGGTGAGAAAGCCGAGGAAGACAAAGCTGATTCTGATGCCTCCGGTCCGCTGTGTTTACGTCTTTGTGTGGAGTCTGTTACCTGCTCTCATTTACTGTTTGGTGGTTGTTGAAACAGTTTTGTCAGCTTTAACCTGAGATTCTGGCGTTTCTGGCAAAATAAGTTTATATTTAAAAGTCAATTCAGGATTTAATTTAAAGCTACTCACCTCTGTATCCACCTGCACTTTCAAACGTACACACGAAGGACTACGGGACAACTACAGCACCACGGACAATCACAGAGGTCCCGCCCCTGGCTATCTCTGATTGGCTTAGACCACAATAGGGGCATAATGTGTGTCTGTTGATGATCACACGGAGACTTTTTGGTCGGGACAATTTGGTCGCACTCTAGAACCCTGTGGTCTGTTTTTGTTGTTGTTGTTGCACCATAGACCTGTATCTTGCTGGCAAGACAAGCTGCTTTGTTTCCCACACATCTTTTCCTTTACTCTGTAGAGTAATCCATCACTCAACTCCAATTTGCGACTTTCATGGAGGAGCATCACAGTCTCTGGCGAAACAATTTTAGAGCTCTTTATTGTTCAAACCCTTTATTGCTCTTGTTTGCTTTCTTCAATGGCCCAATGGTAGGGTCCATATCTTTTGGACTCAGCTGATTGAGGATGTTTACGCTGAGATTCACAGGACATGCATAGGCTTCCGGTACTGCAGAGGCAGGAGCACGAAGTTGATCCACCAATCTGTCAGGTACAACTGGTCCTTCCCTAATGCATGCCCATTTACAGAGAGCTTTAATGCCAGCAGGCGGGATGGAAGTCCATTCTCCAACTTCCTCTTGGGCATACTGGCGCTTAGGGAGGTACTGTATGGTGAAATCATACATGACGAGGGCAGTGAGCCAGCGATGCCCTACAGCACTGAGCTTAGCTAAGGTCAATAGCATACGTTAACGGGTTATTGCCAGTCCTGACAATGAATTTGGCACCATACAGGTAGTCGTGAATTTATCCACGACGGCCCACTTTACTGCCAAGAATTCCAGTTGATGAACTGGATAGTTACTGTAACTGCTCCTGAAGGTTTTTCATGTTCGAAGTAGAATAAAGGGCCATGCTGCAGCTGATGTTTAGCCAGTATTTTAATCTTCTTTTCACCAGCAAACACCGTGAAAAACTATGGTGAAATGATCAATGAAAAACACAGATATTACATCAGCAGAACAAAAATTACAATTCAAATAAAACGTACACACAAAATAAATGCACCGACATACCGTGTGCGCCTTTCTACTGAACATTCATGAGCAATTGTAGTCCATATTTCCACCTTTTACACAAGCCAGCCTTCTCTTTCTGGCTTGAGCCTTCAGTCTCTGGTGACATGTGCGCTTAATTGAGCATCACCCCAAAGCATGCGCACCACAAAGCGCCACACTCAGGCCCACCAGTAGGTGGCGACAACACAACATGAATCCAGATTAAACACCAAATTTTGAACATTGCAATCACATAATAATTACATGTCAATGCGATGGCTACAGTTACGTCCTGAGTATTTGAGGTTTCGACTTGCGAAAGCTACCGGCATTAGGCCCTCAGTGTCAGGGCTCTGTGTGCGGGCAGGCGGAGAGGAGGATCCAAACGCAGGACTCAGACATTAACTTGAAACTCAAAAACCTCAGCTTTATTGCTGGTACGAAAACAAAACATGAAGTGAACACTGAATACGGAGAATAGAAACACACAGGCATAATCTGATGGTACGACGCAACACCGAGCACAGGAAAACACAGGGCTTAAATACACAGGGTAGTAACGAGGGAATGGGCGACAGGAGGGAGACACAGCTGGAAGAGATCAGGGCTAACGAGACTGGGGGGAACAAAGCCGCACACACTAACATAAGACAAAGACTTTCACAATAAAACAGGAAACATGAATCACAACTCAGAGACACGGACTCAACACAGAGAGACAGAAATTGACACATGGAACTGAACTATAAGTGAAACCACAATTCCTAAAACATGGATAACAGAAACATGAAACTCTAATAATAATCATCACAACCACAACAAGAGAACAAGAAACAATCCATGATGCAAAAAATAAACCAAAACATAATAAACTCAAAATACTGGGTCCAACGGACCCAGAACCGTAACACTCAGGATGTTCTTGGTTCAAGACAGCACCTAAACCATTCATTCTGGGTTCCACAAGCAAGATGTATGTGTTGGTGGGGTCAGCGGAAGCATTGATGAGACATTCACGGATATGTCCAAAAGCAGCCTGGCAGGCTTGAGTCAATCGTTCAGCAAACGGCTAGGATGCTTTAAAATAGGTTTGGTTTGGATCTAGGCTCTTCGTGGCTTTGGGGTCTTTCCAAGTGGGTGCATAACCCTTGGTGAGTTCTGACAAAGGACGGATAATGGCGGAGTAGTTCGCTATGAACCTCCGATAGTAACTACAAAATCCGAGGAAAGACTTGAGAGGTTTCAAGTGAGTGGGCACTGTCCAGTGTTTCACCACCTCAACCTTCTCTGGATTGGTGGCTATTCCATTTGTGGATACAATGTGACCCACATACTTAACTTGAGGATGACAGAATTGGCATTTCTCAATGGAGACTTTCAAACCAACCTCTTCTAGTCTGTCCAATACCTTAAAGAGGCGTTGCTCATGCTCTTCAAGCATTCTGCCAAAGACAATGATATTGTCCAAGTACACAGGGGCTTCCAGAAGATGGAAAAGGCTGTTGTCCCCCAACAGCCTTTTCCGTTGGAACGTTGCAGGTGCTCCAGTGATCCCTTGTGACATACACTAAAATTGATAGAAGCCAAGAAGGCAAATAAATGCCGTTTTTTCCTTTTCCTCCTCAGCCATTTCTATCTGATAGTAGCCACTACACAGATCTAGGACTGAGAACCATCGGCTGCCTGACAAGGAGTCCAAGGCATCATCAATGCGTGGCATTGTATACTGATCAGGTGTAGTGCGGTTGTTCAGTGTTCTGTAATCAATACAGATTCGTATAGCCCAGGGGTCAGCAACCTTTAGCAACCAAAGAGCCATTTGGACGCGATTTCCACGCAAAAGAAAACACTGGGAGCCGCAAATACTTTTTGACATCTAAAATGAAGATAACACTGTATATATATATATATATATATATATATATATATATATATATATATATATATATATATTTATATTTATTTTTTTTACCTTTATGCTTTGTGTGAACAACTAAGGTGTGTTGCTTATGAAATCCATGAAGTGCTACAGAGAAAATTACATTTTATTTATGCAATTAACACATTTTGAACTCTTAAAGAAATATAACAAAAGGAAAGACACCCAGCTGAACTAAAATGATCCAGTAAACAAAAACTGTCATGAGCTGCCACCCTTATATCGTCTTTGGGCTTTTGGAGCCTTGACCTGACTTTTAAAAAAATAACTGGAAAAAAAAGCACTATGCTGCTGAAAAATGAAAAATAGATATTTGCAAAATTCTGCCTAAATATGTATTTTGCCTGGTTAATGTGTGTGGCGGGGCGTGGTCTGCAGCGCCGCTGAAGGGGAGGCGACGCACCTGAGCGGCACCCACAATCACACCTCGCAGCCTTAACATCTGTGCTATCTGTGCTGTTGTGTTGGTGTGTGTCGGTCTGTGAGCTTTAACACCGGCTGTATGCGTCAGCAACCGTGTGTGAAAAGTGGTCAATAAAGAGATGCTGTAAAGCGTGTTCATGGAAACATCGTCGGGTCTGCAGTGATATGTTTACAATGGGACTCCTGCTCCTGAACCTCTGCGCACAGCGTCTGCAGATCAGGCTGTACGAAGTCACTTTCATCTTTACAGGACTGTAAGCTGTCGTCTGTGAGGCGTGAGCGCTGTTTGTTTTAACATAGTTCACGGTGGATAGGGATGCACCGATACCGATACTGGTATCTGGTATCGGGGCCGATACTGTAAAATGTGTGTGTACTCATACTCGTAAAAGTTAACCGATACCACGAACCGATACCAACTTATTTCATTAATCAGAGGGTGGCTTGTCATTTCTGTTGTTTTAGATTGGCCACTAGGGGGACATCCCGCGCTAAACAGGCACAGGGTTAGACGAGTGAGACTGGCAGCTCCAGATAAAAAAGAGAAACTGGAGGCTGCTGTAGCTAGGCTAAACAAAATGTCAGCAGTGTGGAACAGCCAACTTTAACTCAGGTTTTGGAAAAGCGATGAAAAATGTCAAGAGAAAATCCACGGGCAGTGTGTGTGTGTGTGTGTGTGTGGTAGAAGTATCGGTTTTTGTACTCAGTATCGGCAAGTACTCAGATCCAAGTATTGGTATCGTATCGGTTTGAAAAAATTGGTATCGTTGCATCCCTAACGGTGGAGAACAGCTGCTGACATAATGTGGATCCGAAGGTCCATAATTGGCCTACCTGAGATTGAAAGTCTCGATAAATGCACAGTGTTTTAGCGGGTATATCGGCTTCAGCAAGTGTGACGTTTATTTTGAGCTATCAAAAACTAATAGAATATAATTTTATATTTTATTTCAATATCACAATAATCTTCCAATGTAGAACTACAAGTTAAAAAAGAACTAACATAAATAAAATACACTTCAGCTAATTACTTAAAAAAATAATTTATTTTCCCAAACCACGCGGAGCCGCACTAAAAGGACTAAAGAGCCGCATGCGGCTCCGGAGCCTCTCCCAGAAAAGGTCTAGGGCAGGGGTCTCAAACTCGCGGCCCGCGGGCCATTTGCAGCCCACGTCACCTCTACTTGCATAATGATGTGAAGAAATATTTTTTAAAAATTATTATATGAAAAATGATTTAATACGGTGGCAGAGTGTTGCAGGCATGGCCCTTTAAGACTGTAGCCTCATGGGCGGTGTAGTCCGTGCTGCAGGGAGAGCGTGTGGGACCGCCCCTCCCGCTGTGTCTGTGTGAGCGTGAGGGAGGGAGAAAAAAGAAAGTCGAAAAGTACGAGTGTAAACATACACGGCAGACCCAGTGGCATTTTGGTAATTTTTTATTAATCCCTCACGGTTGCTGTTCACAATGTTCACAGAGCTGCAGCTCTCCCGCTGCCAGCTCAACATAACAACCACAACCACAGGACCCAGTACAATATTTATATCGGCGGGGCGTGATTGCGGATGCCGTGCAGGTGCCTCCTCTGCACGGCACTGCAGGCCACGCCCCGCCACAATGAGGTGTCACCGAGCAGAAACAGGAGATGGAAGCGTGTAAATAGAAAAATAATCACTGCAGCCAAGAAGAGAGCCTGATGAGCCCAGTAAGCTATTAAGACTCGACTGTACACCGTGTTTTCCTCTGAAACAATAAGTTCTGTTGGAGCAGCCTTTCAACGCCTCTCTCTGTCTCTCGCTAGCAAAGTTGACCCAGACAGTAAAGCTAGTTTTCGGCTACGAGCCCGACACGAACCCAAAGTGTTAGCCAGAGGTCCCTTTACTACAGTTCGAAGCCGCGGACCTGGCCGAGGTAACAAGAGAGTGCAAACATGTTGAGGGCTGTATTAGTTCAGTGAGAGATTTATTTGGAAAGAAAACTATTTTCACTTGCAGTCAAAAACTAATGTGCACGCTTATGCCTGCATTTCTATTTTGTTAAATACAAACAAAATTGTAGCAAAAGTGCTGCCACATGTCTGGCCAGAAAGAGCTGTTTATTTGGTAGTTCAATGAAACTACTGTACTACACTGTACTATACTGCTGAGTGACTGTCGTCAAATACATTTCATGACCCTGTGCTAACTTGCATATGACAAATGAAACTGAAACTGAAAGGCTTCAGATAGTTGAGAGTGAGAAAAAAAAATTGTGTTCATGTTTGCAATTTTGTCTTGTTACACAAAATTTGGAATTAAATAAAACAAACAAAACACTACATTTTAGGAAATAGTAGTGGGTGTTTTCGTGTTTGTTTTTCTGTACTACTTGGACACTAAAGTGGCCCTCCAATGAGATGACGATGCCAGAAGTGGCCCGCAGCTCATTTGAGTTTGAGATCCCTGTTCTAGGGTCATGTAGACGAATGTGGTGTTCAACGCCTTTAGCCAAGCCAGCGTCCCACTCATGCATTGAGAAGACATTTCTACTCTCAGCTAACTTCTGCCGAAGTCTACTTTTCCACTCCGCGGGGATAGGGGAGTCCCCAAAATCAAGGAGGTTTGGATCTATTTTCTCAGTGGCAAGGTCAGAGGGTTGGACTGGGGTGACTGTATCCACTGTATCCAGGCACTGTGCCTGTCTACTTTGCAGGTGGCATAGCAATTTGCTCCTGGGGCGATAGAGAGAGGGTAGGGCCCTTTCCATTTTATCTGTCCCAGTGCATCATTTTTTGGCAGTTGCTCCTGTGTCCTGATAGGGGCATACACAGACTGAATTCTCATAGAATGAGAGTTTGCACACTTAAACAAAATAAAGTGCTCGTTGGGGCCCTTTAAGAATTCAAGTTATGTTGACAACAGCAACTTCAAAGGTCCTTGTGAGTGTAATTGGAACGTATGTATGAGTGTGTGGGTGTGTATCTTCTTCGGGGTGAATTGTCCTTAAAGTGGTTGGCTCGCCATCCAATCTCGTCCTGGCCCTCGGACATTGCAGCAGCTCTCCAGATGAAAGGTGAGAGGTTAACCTGTGAGAGACCGAGCTAGCATTAGTGTGATCACGACGGTAAGTCTCTACAAGTTTTTTCTTCAGAATAACACTCGTCTTACCAACGTTGCTTCTCTCCTTCATCCAGCCACTCGACACCAGACTTCCAGCAGGTAAGTATGCTGGCTTTCCTTCCTCTCAATTCTGAGTTTTTCCTCTCTTTTGTCCCTGGATTTCTCAGTTTAAGTAGCAGATGCCTCCACTCCTGTTGCTGAGATGAGAAAACCCGGGAGAACCAAGCGCCTTCACCTCTCTTCCTGCCTGACAGGGTCAATGTGGCCTGCGCTGAACTAGCTGTCCTCACGTGGGGTGAACTGAGAGGCACATTCAATGGTCATAGGAAATATGACACTTTGTTGATGTGGACAGTTAAAGAGAATAAATACTCTCTCTTCTTTATCATTGGTGTAAATATGTTTTTTTCATCTGCGCTACACTTCCATATAAATACAGTTGAATTGAAAAGTTTGTTCTAGCAGCGCTCTCAAACATTTTGACTGTTTCACATGTGAAGACAAGTTCGCTCATTGAATCGTCACTTTGGACTTTCTTCATCACGCGTGTTCATGACATCCTCCGCCTGGCCTGGAAGTGATGTCATCAGAAACAAACAGCATTGAGACAACAAACGGGAAGCCTGAACTAACAGATGAATGTAAGGCAGGCGTTAATTAACACGCTGTTAATTGAAAACAAGGTTTGTAATGGCGACATTAGCAGCATAAATAGCTCTTCTTCCTCCTGCCGATGAATAATGCACCATCAGTTGTTCCTATTAGTGATTCTTCTCATCTGGAGTTAATTTCATTATGTAAATGAGCTGCAGGCCTCGTCGAACCTCCACTTTGATCCGTCCTAATTGTCCTGATCATCAAAGAGTGAGTCGCCGCTCGCTGGGAATAAATCTACACTCCTCCTCCTTCTCTTCTTCTTCTTCTGCTCTCCTGGAATCAAATGCAAATACTGCGAGGTGATTAAAATTTGATGTGTCTCGGTATGTTCAGCTGGATGCATATTCATCTCCGAGAGCAAGGGAAGAGGGAATTAACGGAGCTGAGATGAAAGAGGCAGAGAGGCTGATCTCAGATCTGTGTTTGAGCAGGACTTTTTCTACTCAGCAGCTGTTTCCAGGTTTTATGAAAGAGTGGTAAAGGAGTCTCTGTGCAGTTCCTATGTTTGATTTAGCTGCTTCCAGGTGTTTGCAGGTGAGTTCACACTCTCAACGAGAGCACTCAGCACATCTGGCATAACGTCAGTCAGATGTTGGCCCTCTGAAACATCTGCATTGTATTTTTATTGAACCCTAACAACACAAAGGAACAGAGGAGTCTGTGCAGGCTGCTGTCTTTGGTTCCAGTGGTGTCAGGTATCTTTTCCAGGTGTTTCCAGGTGTTTTGCTGAATCCTAACAACAGACAGTAAATGAGGCTCCGCGCTCACTGTTTGTTTCTCGTGGTGTCAGATGTCTTTTCTAGCTGAACGTCAGACTCTCCGGGGGGAACGTTGCCCCAATTTCCTAATCTGATTTTGATGCAGCGCGTCTGTCTGAAAGCCCTCGCTTTAATTTCACCGTTTGTGGCTGAACTGACGCAGAAAGAAGGAGAAACAGCAGAAGAAAAGAAGGTGTTTCATTGGGGGAACAGAGTGGAAACCCCCACAGACACGTTTCATGTTTATTTACACATTTCATTTTCAGGATGTGTTTGTCTCCGAGTGGAAACCTTGTATCTGCTCAGTGCAAAAACAACAAGAACTGCCTTTTTCCTGGATGGCAGTAAGGTTGGAAAACCTCAGCGGAGTCATGAAGCATGAAATACATGTTGTTGTTGTTTTTAACTGCGTGAAACAAATATTGAAAATAAACACAAACAGAGAGGACTCTTTATGAAGAGCAGAAGTGAAGATAAGAAAGAGTAGAAGACGAGAGAAGCATTATGATGTCACATATAAGTACAGGCGATGTGGGGGAGGGGCTCTGAGGCATGTGAATAGAAATATGCTTCTTTGTCAAAGGTTTGTGGACAGCTGGCTATTACTTGCATGTTAATACTATAGGATTTGCTCACACAGTGTCCACATATTTTCTCCGTTTAGACATTAACAGTCATTCCCCCAAAAGTTGATCCTGTTCATCTGGACTGAGAAACGTTTCTTCAGTCTCAGCTGATTGCAGGTTTCCAAACTTATAAACGGCACATTTGTACAATAACTGAAACTAGCACCACTGAATGAACAATGGGCTGGGAGCTCAGTTTATGATCGTTAATATACAAATTGTCATGATTATTGATCGACGGTCGAGAGTACCACAGTTCACAGAGAGTTGGGGAATGGCTCCCATTGGGAGCTCTTACAGACATGGGAGTGATTATTCTCAGCTGCCTTACTTATTGCTCATCGAGTAAGTTCTGCTTCACCGCGGAGTCAATCAGTGCTTCATCTGTACTGAAATGTAGCGGGAGCTGCGTCCTAGGGAGGGTTTCAAAACCTGGGAAAATACTCAACAATAAGAAATAGACAGGCTAAGCAACAGACTTGCCCTCAGCATGACAACAACACATTATAATACCTGAAAGAAATGAAGAAGTCTACGTCCTCACATATTTCTGATCATATGAACAAACGTATGTAGACACTCAGTGTTAAATGCTGACCGAGGTCAGCAGCATCTTTCTCCCTCACATAATCAGATTTTCCCATCATGCCCCATTTGTTTTGTCTCTTGATGACATCATCAGGTGAACGGAGGCAGCAGATTGTTTTTTTTACCTTTTAAGTCGGGCATTAGTATAAAAATGAAAGCCTCTTACAGCCTGAAATGAAAATCCTCTGAGTGTTTAAGCTGCGGCCAACAGACTGTGTTCAGGTATCAGTTCAGTTTCAGCCCCACGGGCCAACATGATGATGATGATGAAACATCCCCTCCTCCTCCTCCTGTTTGGACACACAGCTTCTTGGCAGGCTCACTAATTAATTAAAGAGATGAATATTTGTGTGGTGTGGGGGTGGAGCGGGCGCCACAGGCGTGCGGATGTGTGGACGCAGATAAACACGATTCTTTATCCACTCGGACAAATAGATGAAATGTATCAGAGAACAGGTCTGTGGATGCAGAGGTGAGCTCACGTAGAGCAGCTTAAAGCATGAAATCCGCTCTGAGTGGGAGCACTCTGCGGCATGTGGAGGTATAAATAGTGCTCGCAGTGGAAGTGGACCGCGGGACGGCGCGGCAGCGGAATTAGAAGCGTATTAAGTGCAGTGGAAGCAGATAAGCTCCAACAGATGTGTTTGGGTGTTGACATTGTTTGTATTGCAATCTGATAGATCAAAAATGTTTCACTCCACTAATAGGCTTTTATTTTGTACATTTTGGATTTACGAGCCGCCTCCCGATGTAAAGCTGCTGTTAAAGGACAGGGCCAACACGCCCAGCTTGGACGTCACGATAAAAGGTTGTTTTTAGCTTTCTCCAGAATCACGCTTCAACCTTCACGTCCAAATTAGGAGTCCAGAGGAAACATGAAACTACTGAAAACTGCTCCTCACAACCGTCTGCCTCCTCCTGCAGGAAAAGATAAATGAACGTGGAGCACCTCCTCCTCGTCCTCCTCACCGAACACGACAGCAGCACATCCGGCCTCACTCACGCGTTGCTTATCTCGCAGAAATGACACCCTGTACGACACCGTTATCTCCCTCAGAGCACTAACAGACCCAAACCACAGAAACCATCTGTCCACATGGGAGCTTCTTCTCCATACAAACTACAACTCCCAGCAGACCTCTACTGGAGAGGAGAGCACATGGAAATTTAATACATCAATCAGCAGCTGCCTTTGTGTCTAACATGCCCACTTATGGTGATAAATTTGTCACATCAGCTGACGTCTCAGCTCTCATTTCGCTCTGCAAAACTTCAGCATCAAGACGTCATCCTCAGCTGACACGTTCATTCTTCTTCAAGTGTTTCAGCATCAGCTGACTGGCTCGTCTATGCCTTCACCTTTCATCACATAAATGATCTTTCTCCAAAAGCTTCTACTGAGACTTCAGCTGTCAAGGTGCGTGCTTTGTGGCAGGCAGGACCCAAATGCACGACTCTCAGACAGAAAAACCCACAGCGCAGCTTTATTTGCTGGAAAAACTCAAACATGAAATACAAGAAAAGTCAAACTAGAGACTCAAAGGACAAAGCTCAAACTAGAAAACAAAACCAGGAACAGAGACGTAGAGCGTTACCATAAGCACGGAGAAGAAAACAGCACAGTGAGAGTATGACACAACGACTAACAGACAGAAACACAGGACTTAAATACACAAGCAGGACAACAAGACGATGGGGAACAGGTGGGACAAATCAGACCTAACGAGACGAGGGGAAGCAAAACCAGACACACCACACATAGGACAGGGAATATCAAAATAAAACAGGAAATGCACAACAGAGACAGAACAAAGCACACAAGACACAGAGACTAAAAGAGGAGAATAAGAAAACAGAACTACCATATTTTCTACACCATAATGCACACTTAAAATCCTTTCATTTTCTAAAAAATTGACAGTGCACCTTATAATCCGGTGCGCCTTATGCATGAATTCTGGTTGTGCTTACTGACCTTAATAAAATAAATAAATAAATAAATAATAATAATAATAATAATAGTGCATTTTATTTAAGAAATGCCTTTTGAAACACTCAAGGACACTGTACACAAGCAATAACAACAACAACAAATCTCCAAAAGTTGATTCTGTTCATCTGGACGTAGCGTTTTGTGGGAGAAACGTTTCGTCATCATCAGGTGACGTCTTCAGTCTCAGCTGACTGCAGGTTTCAATCTTATAAACATACATTTGCATAATGACTGAAACCAGCCCACTGAAGGAACAATAGGCTGGGAGGTCAGTTCCTTAATCATAATTATGCAAATTCTCATGAACATTGATCAACAACCATTGATCAATGTTCATGAGTCCCATTCACAGAGAGTTGAACGGCTGCAATCACAGTAAGATGGTGACAGATGTACCCTTAGGCCCCTCCTCAATTCAGAGATGGTCTTTCCCTTTTCACGTAAATGGCCTCCTTGACTCCGCCCTCAAACCAGCGTTCCTCCCTGTCCAGGATGTTACATCCTCATCCTTGAAAGAGTGTCCACTGGCCTGTAGGTGTGAACAGACTGCAGAGTCCTGGCCTGACGAGGTGGCTCTTCTGTGTTGTGCCGTCCTCTTAGCCAGAGGTTGTTTGGTTTCCCCGATTATAAATCCTTCCAATCCTCCTGCACTTAACAGCTACACTATGTTACTCTGTTTGTGACTCGATCCTTGGGGTGGAACAATTTGTGGCGCAGCGTGTTTTGGGGTTTAAAAGTCACAGAGACCTGGTGTTTAGAAAAAATGTGTCTCAGCTGCTCCGATACTCCTGACACGTACGGGATCACTACAGGTTTTCTCTTAGGCAGCGGTTGTCCTTCTCTCCTGGATCAGCTGGAGCTTTCTTTAGGAGCCTTTCCAGCTTTGACAAAAGTCCAGCTGGGATAACCACATTTACTCAGGGCCTTCTTGATGTTCTGCCTCCCTGGCTGCTGTGTCAGTGGGGATGGTGTTCGCTCTGTGTTGTAGCGTCCTGATGACGCCCAGTTTGTGCTCCAGTGGATGATGAGAGTCAAACCTTAGATACTGATCCGTATGTGTAGGTTTACAGTACACGTCAGCTTTTAGATGTCCCCCATTACTGATGGAGATCTCACAGTCTAAGAAGGCTAACCTGCCACTCTTCATATCCTCCCTGGTGAATTTGATGTGTCGGTCCACCGAGTTAATGTGATCTGTGAAATGTGGAACGTCCTGAGATTTGATTTTCACCCAGGTGTCATCCACATACCTGAACCAATGGCTTGGTGGTGTTCCAGGGTAGGATAGCAAAGCCCTCTTTTCCACTTCTTCCATGTACAAATTGGCCACGATGGGTGAAACTGGGAGCCCATGGCACACCCATGTTTCTGCCTGTAGAGCTGAGCCTTGTATGTGAAGTAGGTGGAATGAAGACACAGTTCAAACACACTTGGTGGATGCTGAGTGGTCCTGTTGCTGAGGTTGGGGTCATCCTGTCATCTCTTACGGACTACCTCCAACGCTTCTGTGACTGGGATGCAAGTGAAGATGTAACGTCGTACGAGACCATGGTTTCATCTGACTCCATCATGACATTCTCACCTTCTCAACGAAATCCAGGGTGTTCTGGATGTGGTGTTCAGAGCTGCCTACCAGTGGGTTGAGGATCGAAGCCAGAAACTTGGAGATGTTATAGGTGACAGAGTTGATCATGCAGACAATCGGTCTTAAAGGTGCACCCTGTTTATGTATTTTTGGTAAACCATACAGACTTGGTGTAGATTCCCCTGGGTACAGCCTGTGGTATGAGGTCCGGTCAATAGCCTTGTCTTGTTCTAACTGCTTCAGACAGTCTGTCACCCTCTTCCTGTAGCCACTTCCTGGGTCTCGTTTCAGGGGCTCATAAGTATTTTCATCACTAAGTAGTGACAAAATCTTCTCATGATAGTCTTTCTGGTTTAGCAAAACTGTGCACCTACCCTTGTCTGCCTTCCTCTCCTCCATGGTGATGTTAGATGCTGGGGGCTTTGCATTGCTGAGACAGGCTGAAACTTTAGTCCGTAGTTGTTCTGCTTCCACTTGTGCAATATTGTTGTTTTGAATTGCTGTTTCTGTGGCTGTGATCAGCTCCACTAACAGGATTTGTCTTGGTGTAACAACAAAATTCAGCCCTTTAGCAAGGATTTCTTCACTGACAAGGTCCAGAAACTTACCCTGGATCCAGATGAAACCATGGTGTCCTTTGATGTAGTCTCTCTCTTCACTTGCATACCCACCACAGAGGCCGTGGAGACTGTCAGAAAACGACTACAAGAAGACAGCTCCTTGGAGGACAGGACCAACTTCACCCCGATCAGATCTGCACACTGTTAGACCTCTGCCTCACCACCACATACAGTGGGGCAAAAAAGTATTTAGTCAGCCACCGATTGTGCAAGTTCCCCCACTTAAAATGATGACAGAGGTCAGTAATTTGCACCAGAGGTACACTTCAACTGTGAGAGACAGAATGTGAAAAAAAAATCCATGAATTCACATGGTAGGATTTGTAAAGAATTTATTCGTAAATCAGGGTGGAAAATAAGTATTTGGTCACCTCAAACAAGGAAAATCCCTGGCTCTCACAGACCTGTAACGTCTTCTGTAAGAAGCTTTTCTGTCCCCCACTCGTTACCTGTATGAATGGCACCTGTTTGACCTCATCATCTGTATAAAAGACACCTGTCCACAGCCTCAACCAGTCAGACTCCAAACTCCGCCATGGCCAAGACCAAAGAGCTTTCGAAGGACACCAGGAAAAGAATTGTAGACCTGCACCAGACTGGGAAGAGTGAATCTACAATAGGCAAGCAGCTTGGTGTGAAAAAATCAACTGTGGGAGCAATCATCAGAAAATGGAAGACATACAAGACCACTGATAATCTCCCTCGATCTGGGGCTCCACGCAAGATCTCATCCCGTGGGGTCAAAATGATCATGAGAACGGTGAGCAAAGATCCCAGAACCACACGGGGGGACCTAGTGAATGACCTGCAGAGAGCTGGGACCAAAGTAACAAAGGTCACCATCAGTAACACACTACAACGGCAGGGAATCAAATCCCGCAGTGCCAGACGTGTTCCGCTGCTGAAGCCAGTGCATGTCCAGGCCCGTCTGAAGTTTGCCAGAGAGCACATGGATGATACAGCAGAGGATTGGGAGAATGTCATGTGGTCAGATGAAACCAAAGTAGAACTTTTTGGTATAAACTCAACTCGTCGTGTTTGGAGGAAGAAGAATACTGAGTTGCATCCCAAGAACACCATACCTACTGTGAAGCATGGGGGTGGAAACATCATGCTATGGGGCTGTTTTTCTGCCAAGGGGACAGGACGACTGATCCGTGTTAAGGACAGAATGAATGGGGCCAAGTATCGTGAGATTTTGAGCCAAAACCTCCTTCCATCAGTGAGAACTTTGAAGATGAAACGAGGCTGGGTCTTCCAACATGACAATGATCCAAAACACACCGCCCGGGCAACAAAGGAGTGGCTCCGTAAGAAGCATTTGAAAGTCCTGGAGTGGCCTAGCCAGTCTCCAGACCTCAACCCCATAGAAAATCTGTGGCGGGAGTTGAAAGTCCGTGTTGCTCGGCGACAGCCCCAAAACATCACTGCTCTTGAGAAGATCTGCATGGAGGAATGGGCCAAAATACCAGCTACTGTGTGTGCAAACCTGGTAAAGACCTATAGTAAACGTTTGACCTCTGTTATTGCCAACAAAGGTTATGTTACAAAGTATTGAGTTGTATTTTTGTTATTGACCAAATACTTATTTTCCACCCTGATTTACGAATAAATTCTTTACAAATCCTACCATGTGAATTCATGGATTTTTTTTTCACATTCTGTCTCTCACAGTTGAAGTGTACCTCTGGTGCAAATTACTGACCTCTGTCATCATTTTAAGTGGGGGAACTTGCACAATCGGTGGCTGACTAAATACTTTTTTGCCCCACTGTACTTCAAATACAACGAAGGCTTCTACAGACAAAAACATGGCTGTACCTATTGTAGCCAACCTTTACATGGAGGAAGTGGAAAGGAAGGCTCTTGGCTCTTTCAAAGGGAGAGTACCCAGCCACTGGTACAGATATGTAGACGACACCTGGGTCAAAATCAAGACACAGGAAGTGGAATCCTTCACTGCGCACATCAACGCTGTGGATAAAAACATCAAGTTCACCAGGGAAGACACAAAGGACGACTGTTTGCCTTTCCTGGACTGCGCCGTGCACATTGAAGAGAACGGCAACCTCAACATCGAAATTTACCAGAAGCCCACACACACGGACCAGTACCTCCTGTTTGACTCCCATCACCCTCTGGAACACAAACCTGGAGTAATCAGGACCCTACACCACCGGGCAGAACATGTTCCCTCTAAGCCTGAAGGGAAAAAGAAGGAACACACACATGTAAAGGAAGCACTCAAAACGTGCGGCTATCCTAAATGGGCGTTCTTAAAGTCAGCAAAGAGGCACAGAAAAGAAGATCAGACACCAGCGAGGGAGGATAAGAAGGACAGACGCAGCAACATTGTCATCCCCTATGTAGCCGGTGTATCAGAGAAACTCAGGAGGGTTTTCTCCAAGCATGACATCCCGGTGTACTTCAGACCCAGCAACACACTCAGACAAAAACTGGTTCACCCGAAAGACAAAACTCCAAAACACAGACTTAACAATGTGGTGTTTGCTGTACAGCAGCGAGGAATGCCCAGACCTCTACATCGGAGAGACCAAACAGCCACTTCACAAGCGCATGGCACAACACAGAAGAGCCACCTCCACAGGACAAGATTCAGCTGTCCATCTGCATCTTAAGGTCAAAGGTCACTCTTTCGAGGATGCCAATGTTCACATTTTGGACAGAGAGGACAGATGGTTTGAAAGAGGAGTGAAAGAAGCATCTATGTCCACTGTGAGCGACCATCTTTGAACAGAGGCGGGGCTTACGACACCAACTCTCTGCCATCTATAATCCAGTTTTGAGATCCCTTCCCAGACGCCTTAACGCCCACTCACATCCTGGGCCATCTGACCTCAGGAAATCACATGATAAGGTGGGGCCAGGTTTCACAATGAACTCACCCTAAACTCTGGCTGATTGGGACCCACACCCAGTTTCACACCTTGGCTCAGGCGATTAGAGGATCATCAGGGGTCCTTTTGTCCCTCTGTGGGGGGAAACTCCCACTAGGTTTATATCTGGGACTCTCCACCATTTGACCTTAGAACTGAAGAAGCTTCTCGGATGAAGGTGAAACGTCTTCAAGTAACTTAAAGAAGTCCAGACGCTTTTCTTTGCAAGCTCCTTTGACTACGATGACCTGGATGACTGAGATCTCTGGGTTTCTGGACTCTGAGGTGCTGGTCTCAGTACTGACGTTACTGGTCTTATTATTGGAGAAAACAATCAGGAGTAGTGATCATCACAGGTCAAACTTCTACTTCACAGCAGGTTGGTGTGTGTGTGTGTGTGTGTGTGCGTGTGTGTGTGTGTGTGTGTGTGTGCGTGTGTGTGTGTGTGTGTGTGCGTGTTTGTGTAACTGAGTGGGAGGGTGTGTGTATTAACCTGCCTCACATTTGGAAGGTGGAGCTCCTGAACGATGTTAATCTCTTCCTCTAATTAAGTGAAGCAGCCGAGCGCACAGACTGCGGCTGGATGGAAACGAGCTGCTCCTCCTCCTCCTCCTCCTCTTCGGCACCCTAATGAGCCTCATTTCATCAAATCTGTTCCAGTTGTTTCCTGTTTGTGTACCTGTCAGCGCTCCTTCACTAACACTGATCATGATGATGAAGAGGATCAAGCAAGAGCTGTCAGAGCAGCGTTCATCCACGTCACACTCTTCATCACTATGAAGATATCG
The DNA here is from genome assembly GCF_963576455.1 of Neolamprologus multifasciatus. Taxonomy (NCBI): domain Eukaryota; kingdom Metazoa; phylum Chordata; class Actinopteri; order Cichliformes; family Cichlidae; genus Neolamprologus; species Neolamprologus multifasciatus. The sequence continues at coordinate 35,333,574 of NC_140454.1, forward strand.
TTCCTTCATGTCATCGTGGCGTTTCACTGCCTCATTCTGCATCAGTCCGTCCGTCAGCTGCACCACTTCCTGTTTCCTGTACTAACCATCAAACCACAGCAGAGTCTGTAAGGACGGCAAGGTTTATCTACACAGAGCTGTTACAACACACACACACACACACAAAGGAACAGACACACACACACACACACACACGCAAACACGCGCGCGCGCACACACACACACACACACACACACAAACACACAGGAACAGACACACACACACACACACACACACACACGCAAACACGCGCGCACACACACACACACACACACACACACAAACACATAGACACACAGAGACGCGCGCGCACACACACGGACGCACACACACACACACATGCACAGAAACACACATGAACACACACACACACACAAACAAACACACACGCATACAGACACACACACAAACACACACACACATACACACAGAAACACACACACGCAAAGAAACACACACACACACACAGACGCACACACAAACACACAGGAACAGACACACACACACACACACATGCACAGAAACACAGACACAGACACACAGAAAAACACACACGCAAAGAAACACACACACACACTAACAGACACACACACAAACACACAGAAACACACACACGCAAAGAAACACACACACACATACACACAGAAACACACACACGCAAAGAAACACACACACACACACTCACAGACACACACACACAAACACACACACAGGAACAGACACAGAAAAACACACACACACATACACACAGAAACACAGACACGCAAAGAAACACTCACACACACACACACAGACGCACACACAAACACACAGGAACAGACACACACACACACACACACGCACAGAAACACAGAAAAACACGCACAGACACACACACAGAGAAACACGCACAGACACACACATGAACACACACACACACACAAACACACAAACAAACACACACACACACACAAACAAACACACACGCATACAGACACACACACAAACACACACACACATACACACAGAAACACACACACGCAAAGAAACACACACACACACACACAGACGCACACGCAAAGAAACACACACACACACACACAGACGCACACACAAACACACACACACAGACACACACACAAACACATACACACAGAAACACACACACGCAAAGAAACACACACACACACAGACGCACACACAAACACACACACACACACACACACAAACACACACACACACAAAGACACACACACAAACACACACACACACAAACACACACACACACAAACACACACACACATACACACAGACGCACACACAAACACACAGGAACAGACACACACACACACACACATGCACAGAAACACACACACAGACACAGAAAAACACACACGCAAAGAAACACACACACACAATAACAGACACACACACAAACACACACAAACACACACACAGACACACACACAAACACACACACACACAAAGACACACACACAAACACACACACACATACACACAAACACACACAAACACACAGGAACAGACACACACACACACACACACACACACAGAAACACACACACAGACACACAGAAAAACACACACGCAAAGAAACACACACAGACACACACTCACAGACACACACACACAAACACACACACAGGAACAGACACACAGAAAAACACACACACACAAACACACACACACATACACACAGAAACACAGACACGCAAAGAAACACACACACACACACACACAGACGCACACACAAACACACAGGAACAGACACACACACACACACACATGCACAGAAACACAGAAAAACACGCACAGACACACACACGGAGAAACACGCACAGACACACACATGAACACACACACACACACACACAAACACACAAACAAACACACACGCATACAGAAACACTCAAAGACACACACACAGACACACACACACACAAACACACACACACATACACACAGAAACACACACACGCAAAGAACCACACACACAGACACAGACACAGACACACACACACACACAGACAAACACACACACACACACACATACAGAAACACACAGACACACACACACAGACAGAAACACAAACACACACACACTAACACACACACACACAGACAGAAACACACACACACATACAGAAACACACACACACAGACACAGACACACACACATACAGAAACACAAACACACACACTAACACACACACACACATACAGAAGCACACAGACACAGACACAGACACACACACACGCACACAC